>NC_135597.1:2415000-2781142 GCF_965152235.1 Eretmochelys imbricata
ACTGGTTGAAAGATCATATTCAAAAAGCAGTTATCCATGGTTTGCTGTCAAACTGGGAGGTGTATCTAAAGCGATCCCACAGGGGTCAGTCCAAGGTCTGACACTATTCAATGTTTTCTTTACTGACTTGGATAATGCTTATAAAATGTGCGGCTAACACCAAGCTGGGAGAGTTACAAGCACTTTGGAGGACAGGATTAGAATACAGAATGGCCTTGAAAAATTAGAGAATTGGTTTGAAATCAACAAGATGAAATTCAATAAAAAGTGCAAATCAATAAAAATCTACAGAGGTGAGGCCTTGACTCATGGGGGGGGAGGGATAGCTCAGTGGTTTGAGCATTGGCCTGCTAAACCCAGGGTTGTGAGTTCAATCCTTGAGGGGGCCATTTAGGGATCTGGGGCAAAAATTGGGGATTGGTCCTGCTTTGAGCAGGGGGTTGGACTAGATGACCTCCTGAGGTCCCTTCCAACCCTGATATTCTATGATTCTATGATTCTATGACTGTGTCCAGTTCTGGCACCACACTTTAGGAAAGAGGTGGACAAATTGGAGAGAGCCCAGAAGAGAACAAAAACGATAAAAGGTTTAGAAAACCTGATCTATGAGAAAAGGTTTAAAAAACTGGGTGTGTGTAATCTTGAGAAAAAACGACTGAGGGGGACTTGATAAGTCTTTCAAATATTTAAGGGCTTTGATAAAGAGGATGGGGATCAATTGTTCTCAGTGTCCATTGAAGGTCAGACAAGAAGTAATGGGTTTAATCTATAGCGAGGGAGACTGAGGTCGGATATTAGGAAAACTTTCTAACTGTAAGGGTGGTTCAGCTCTGGAACAGGCTTCCAAGCTTGAAGTTGTAGATCCCCATCATTGGACGTTTTTTATGAACAGGCAGGACAAACCCCTGTCAGCGATGGTCTAGGTTTACTTGGTCCTGCCTCAGTGCTGGGGGCTGGATTTGATGACTTTTCGAGGGCCCTTCCAGGCCGACATTTCTCTGATACTGTGATTCTATAATAAGGAGAGTATTTTCCAGAATCTAGTTCTGATGGAGTAGCCAACCTCCCAGGAAACCGGAGTAAAGCTGGTAAATACATTTCTTTTGTTTTCTGAGGTGGGAATTAAAGATTGGGCTAATTAAAAACCTCACTGAATGCCACTTGCTCTGCTTGATACAGCAACTGCATGAAGACTGCTTACTGGGGGAGGGTTAAGCTGTATAAAGAAATCCAGGAAGAAAGGAAATGCAAAGCGGATTAAGACCAGTACAAATGGAAATAAGAATGGCCAGGCTGGGTCAGACCAATGGTCCAGCTAGCCCAGGGTCCTGTCTCAATAGCCAGTGCCAGGTGCTTCAGAGGGAGTGAACAGAATGGGACACTTTATCAAGGGATCCAACCCAGTCCCAACTTCTGGCAGTCAGAAGTTTAGGGACACCCAGAGCATGGGGTTGTGTCCCTGACCATCCTGGCTAATAGCCACTGATGGATCTATCCTCCAGGAGTTATCTAATTCTTTTTTGAACCCAGAGAGCCTGATTGCCCATTGCTTTCTTGTGTTGTCATTCACACCTGTGCAGAGTGGGTGTGAAATGCTACCCGATCATATTTCTTCACTTGCTGACCTCAGTGGTGGTGTTTTCCACCCCCTCTGCACTGGTGGGAGTGACTGCAGAGGTGCAAGGCAGTGGAGTCATGAACAGGTGTCTGTGTTGCAGTCCCTGTGCGCTCCCTAAGTCACGTGCCGCAAGCATATGATGAAAGACTCATGAACACTGTGTGTTTTCCAGCAGATCAGCACAAGGTAGCTCAGCACAGATGTCCCTGTAAGTGAGGCATTAGAGGAACACTGCAAGGTTTAAAAGTCCTTGATCTGCATGCTGCCAGCTCTGATTGGAAGATACAGACTATAGGTCAAGACTCCGGCATGAAAAACAGGGGAGACAGGGTGTGCTTTATTCTTGGGGGTATGTGGGGGTGAGAGAGCAGGATGCACGGGTTGAGACGTGGGAGTGCCAGCATCTGCACTGGGGGTTTGCCCCCGGTGTAGCTACTCCTACGTCAAACTCCATAATGCAGACACGCTTTTAAGCTCAGCATCAGCATCTTGCAATAAAACTCCCTAGAGCCCCACTGCGTCAGTTACTGCTGGGGGCTTATGACGTGAACAAGTTTGTTTTTACTCATTCAAGTTTTTCCAGTCTTACCGATGGTGGCAAATGACTGTGTTTTGAGCTGGATTGACTCTGATTGTGCTGGGAGTTGTCGTGATGGCATTTGGGGGCTGATCTTATTCTGCTGCTCCTTTGTGTGTCTGCAAATACTTTTCTGGAATAAGCCTGGCCTTGAGAGGTGGCGATGCATTGGAGGAAATTACATGCTATGGTAGCCTCCTTCATGGGGCGATGCAACAATCTGAAGCTCAGCCTCCTGGCCGGAAACTGGGTAATTAGTGCATTTGTGGTCTCTAATCTTCTACCCCACTGGTATTTTTAGATACATAAAGGTGCTCGGTGTTTACAAACCACATCCTTTTGTGACTCAGGCAGAGAGGTTGAAGGAGCAAGAGGGTTAAACAAATCCTCTAAATAAAATATCATTCAATACCACAGCCCTACTGTCCTGTCTTGCTAATGACCCAGTGAAACAGGAACGCTGTGATTGGAGCCGGTCAGGAAACTGAATGTGAAAATGTTGAGGCTTTGGAAAAATTTTCACCCTGAATTTTCAAAGCCAAACCCACGGCATTTTTCATGGAAGTGAAATTCTGCCATCTTTCATCTTGAAAACACGACACATTCTGCAGTGATGTTTCCAAAATGAAAGATTCCCTGCCCCTGTCGGCAATACACTCTCTGGGCCTCTGTTCTCCAGCTATAAAATAGTGATCCTTAAAACAATCCTTCCTTTTTCCACCCTTTGTCCAGCTTGTCTGTCTCACCTGGGAGGTCTTTGGGGCAGGGACTGTCTCTTACTGTGTGTATGTACAGTGCCTAGCACAATAGGGCACTGATGTCAGCCGTGGTTCCTAGACACCAATGGAATACAGTGATGAGAGTGAGAGCTGAAAACCCCCCTCCTCAGACTGCCTACCCTATTCCCCATGTCTCCTAGGGCTACTGGACCCCAGCTAGATGGGATTTTCTCTCATTTAACTCCCAGCCCTGCTGAAGGCACGTTAAGAGCCAAAAGAGGGGACCCAGACACACACCCTGTGCCATTGTTGATTTCTCAAGCCCTGGGCCCACTGGTTTTCTGTGTTCAAATCCTCCAGCTGATGTCCAGGTTTCTGACAAGCAGAGTTGCATCCACCCAGCCTGGCTTGGATCACATCATTGATTTAAAAAAAGAAACAAAACAAAGCTCTGTCTAGAAAAATTAATTAAAGGGTGAGACTTTACTCCCCAGTCTCACACTGACAGGAAAAGCAGGTAAATGAATAAGACGTAGTGCCGATCTAGCACCTTTATTCTCCATTAGTTAGCACTTGCAGGTTGCTCTGAACACTCACCATACCTCCTGAGACAACTATGACCCTAGTGCAGGTGACAGACCTGCCACCTTGGTCTGTGGAACCCAGTGCCAGGTGGAGTAAAACCACCCACTAACCTGCTCTGCATTCAGAGCTAAACACAAACCCTACCTCTTCGCCCAGGCCGGCCTGTAATAGCACCCACAGCTCATGCCAGCATTCCCACACTGCTGCATCCAGTAAGCCTGAGCCTGCACCTTGCCAGTGAGGAAGGAAGGAAGAGAGGCCCCTGTTGGGTGGGTGGGTTGGTTTGTAACTCCTGGGAGGCACTCAGATACTAGGGTAACACCCAGGATGGGTGAATGGCTGGTGGTTGCATTTCTGTGGTGGGAGATAGACAGATGTCTCTATGGGGGATCGATGAATACGCACCCTGTGCGGTAGGTTTGTATTATTATGGGCTCTGGTCTACAGCTGTGTAAACTGGAGAGATGAAGTGGCTTTAACAGAGCTGGAACTGACTCAAAAGCACTCGTCTGCAAAGCTAATGCTAACAGGAGATTGTGCGATGGCAACACACCCTGGTAGGATCCAGTTACAGCCCTCCCCAGCTCAGAGCCAGCTCCGCTTGTGGGATTAGAGATGAATGGACGGAAGCCCTTTGAGAGGAGCTCCGTGCTTTGGGCCGCTCGCTGCACCTTTGGACTAGAGGAGATCTCAGGTGCCACCAGCTCATTCTTTTTCTGCTTTCCCATGCCCTTGTTTAGGTGTTTGTGGAGTTCAAACAACGTCCTGCATGGCAGCACATCACAGATCATTTTGAGGTAACCATGGCAACAGGACAGTAATTAATAGAAGACACTCAATGCCATGGAAACAAAACTGCAACAAACAAAGCACGCTAGAAGGTGAGCCGGATGGCTCAGGGGATCTGAAAGGGCCCTGTAGCCTTAGGTTACCAGTTCAAATCTAGCCCAGGTGCGTAGCTCCTGGGTTTTAGCATCTGCTGGCTGCTTGGTGGCCTATGTGACATTGGGGAAGGCGGAACTGACCTCAGTTTGGTTCTTCGCAGAGACACGTTAGCAGGTGGCACTGACTGGTAGTCTTAGCTGAAGCCAAAGATTGAATGAGCCATGCAGAGGCGGGTCCCTCGCTCCAGGTCAGTCTGACTCAGTAGCATCTTACACTCGATTTGCACCAGTGTAAATGACTACGCAAGGTGCGGGGTAGTGGAGAATCGGGCTCTAGCTTTGTGTGACATCCTGTATGCACCATTCAGAGAGATTTCTTCTGTTTCTCCCCTAAGCCTTGTTTTCTCATTGACATAATGGCTGAGAGCTTTCAGCTGGATCATTTCCCAGTACTTTAGGAGCTTCCAGGCTAGTGCATTAATGGCCTGCAGTGCAAAGAAAATGAATGTCTTCAGCATCACAGCCACGGTAGCTTCAATTCATAAATCCCAATGATTTAGGGAGGGACAGAAGAACTCAGTGAAGGCCAAACAGGTGTCCTTTGCCCCCCACATGCCAACCCCCAGGGCTGGGCATCTGGGGCCTGGAAAATGACACTTTTCACCCCAAGTGCAACAGGCTGTTTTCTTCTAATGTTTGCCAGGGAGTGGAGCACTGATGAAAGGTGCTATGCTGAGCCCGGGTGACTGATGTGCCGTCCTCTAATCATCTGGAGTGAAATTCACCGCTTTGCACCACTGCAGCCCTATTTGGGGGAGGGGAGGGGAGAGGAAACATACTTCTTGGGCTGGACCCTCTGCAGAGGGGTGGATTTCTCCCCAGCACAGCAGGTGCAGCCTAGGCCGTGAAAGCTCATGCTTCCCCCACATCTCTCCCCTGACCAAGCCTCTCAGCCTTGATGGACCTGTAGGGCTAAAAGGGAAGTTCAGACTCCATGGCAACCCTGGAAACTGAATGGCTCCCTCTCTGTAGCCACAGGCTTTGAATCTCAGCCCTTACATAGCAATGAAGTGAACTGAAATCAATGGCTTCACTGCAGAACAGACTGGGCCTGCAGGGGCTCTCTCTTGGGTAGGTCAGGGGCTAGGGCTCATTCCATGCTTGGCCTTGCTGCTGAGACTGTCCATAAGGATTACTGCCAATTAGAGCCAACTGGGATGGAGGGTTTTGTGATGTTGCCAGCTCCCGGGAAGGAGTTAGACCAGTGGTGTTAGCCAAAACGTCTCAGCCCACTTGCAATTCAGTTCATTACAATTAACCTCCATAAATCCCCCTGCGGTTTCAATCTCATACGGGATTCCTCTCCACTTCCTCTCCACTTTTTGAGCAACGTTGCTGTGCACTCCAAGGACATGATCCGAAGCCTGTTGAAGGCAGTGGAAGCTTTTCAATTGACTTCAGTAGGCTTCAGATCATGTCCTTAAAACGGCTGCTGCACTCCACCTCAGAGGTGGCTGCATTTCAGGAGTGGGAGAGGCAGAGTGGAAAGGGCATTGCTCTCAGGCTTAGAAAACCCAGGTTTTCACAGACTCCCTGTGTGACCTAGGGCAAGTCTCTTAATCTACTCTGTGCCTCAGTTCCCATCTGTACAATGGGGATAATCACACTGCCTTACCTCACAGGGGTGTGGGCTCTGATACTAAGATGATAGGCAGATCTCCATATATATGTACAGCGTCTGTTTTCAGTCTGAGCTTGTAAAGTGCTTTAGGAAGTTGGGTTTGGTGAGAGGTGAAATTAATATAACTACTGTATTCTGTAGCGTATCTTTCTTGCAAACAGTAACCCCAAAGCACTTCACAAAGTTATATGTACAAGACAGCAGGCAGTAAATGGTGTCTCTTTTTTAATGAATAACCCAGTGGTTTAAAGACATTTGATGGTGACATTTTCACATGAGCAGGGAGTTCAAACACAAGTTTAATGCTGATGATACTCTATTTAACATAAAAGATGCTTTAGCTATTTCTCCCAGGCTACCTTCAGCTTCCCCAGGGAGTCTGTGGATTCTGCACAACTGTGGGCCTCCGAGTGAGCGTCAGGCAGAGCCCACTTCCAGAATTAATCAGGAGAAATAGAGATGAAAGCCTGTGTATCCCACTGGCGTAGGGAGCAGAGTGGAGAAGGGACTCACATACTACAGACCTCCAGGCTCACTTCTATTGCTATCTGGCTTAGCAGTAATCAGGAAAAACTTATCCCCAGGGTCTCAGCTGTCAGAGTTCAGGCATCTGGCCTTCTTTGGAATCCAAGCTCATCTCTTTCATTATAGAGGGAAACTCTCCAAGAAAAGAGAACTGTATTTTATGAAGTGGATACAATTTAGCCTGAGTGTGCGTAGTGTCGGGCTTCCATGGGAATGTCCGCTCAGATCTCAGTTGGGGAAGGGAGCTGCAGTGGGTCAGAGAGTCTGTCCCCTCGCATCAGGGAGAGATAACTATGAGAGTGATCAGTGTGACAGAATGGCGATTTCCTGTAATGCCCTGGACAAACCTTATTGAATCCAGTTAAACACGACTGAATTAAATGTAACTATCTTAGGAGATCATTGCATTAAAATGCAAATGTTTATGTGTTGTTGTGGGATTGTCTGTAACTTATCTACGAGACATGACGAATGTAAACCTTGGGAAGTGTTAGGAGCTTCAAAGGACTCTTTTGAACAATGGGCCAAGACAAGAATGATCTGTTAGTTGAGTAGGTTTCCTAGGAAATACTTGGGAGGAGGGGAATGCAAATGCCTGTCTCTAAACCTGATCTTTGGAAGCTTGTCCTGGGCAGGGGACTTTTGCCTACAACTTACCGATTTCCAGGATCAAAAGGCCCAAATGGCATAAAAAAGTAACTCTCAGATTCATGGGGTGCTTGTTCTGAATGTGTGACCACAGACAAAACCCATGGTGGGATTTGAAGGACTGTTCACCAGCCAGAACCCTTGTTGGAATTGGGGTGGTGTCAAGTATTAGCATGGGTGTAGCTTCTTTTATTGCTTGAATATATTTTCTCTGAACTGCTTTTCCCTTGAAAATAAATTTGCTTGCTTAGAAAGAGCTGTGTGGTAACTCTACTTTGGCAATTACACTGTTTTCGCCTCAAGGACAGTGAAGTAAAGCAGGCCAGTCTGATTTTGCTGGGAAATTCACAGTGCAGGCAGGGAACTGTGCAGCCTGGAAATACCCTGGTCAGAAGAGGGATGCATGTCTCCGCCCAAGAGAGGAGATGGCTGGGGAGCTGGAAGCCTGGGGGTGGAGGAGGAATACAGATGTAGGTGCCCAGAATTGTGACCATCAAATCCTCCAATTAATACCTGCCTAAAGCAATCAAAACAGATCACAATAAAGGACAGATGTTGTGTTCTTTTCTAAATACAAGTGGCTCATTACTGAGGTTTACATCAAATTACGTGATGGCTCAGATGAACTGGGAATAAATTTAGTAGAAGATTCTATAGTCTCTTTGGTGTCGTTGATCAGGAATTCAAACAGTTGTTAATGAATACCCCCTGAATTAAACGAGCGATGGAAAAGGAGATGCATTGTAAGAAAATAGTTATTATAAAGGGGCAGTGTCCTCACAGAGGCCAACCTCTTCAGTGTTGAGGCCCTGATTATCCAGCACCAGCTGAGGTGGAGTGGGCACTGTGTACGCATGCCTGATGTACGCCCAACTCACCAAGGAGAAAGAAAACAGGGAGGCCAAAAGAAACGCTTTAAAGACACCCTCAAGATCAACATCAAGAGATGTGGCATCGACACCACGCACTGGGAGACAGCAGCCCAGGATAGGGATAATTGGTGAAGACTTGTCAGAGAGGGAACGTCCACTTCTGAGGAAAATCGCCTTGCCCTGGTCGCAGAAAAATGCCAGAAAAGAAAGGAAAGACAATGGTCAAGCAGCAATCTTGGCCCTGCCCTGTCTTCCAGCACAACCTGCAACATCTGCCAACAAGCCTGTGGCTCAAGGATCAGACTCCTCAGTCACCAAAGGACCCATGAAAAATAAAACCTGTGAAAGAGATCATTCTCGACCTCGAGGGATCACTGACAATGACACTGGATAACACCCATCCTCCCAAAGAATCGTCGTACACAGGGATCCTTTCACCCACCACTGAAATGTGGTCACCTCTTGGGTGGAACATGATAGCTGAATTGAACACTCTGACTCTTGCAAAAAGCGCTTGCGAATGAGATTAAACATCAATTGTACTTATTTTATCAGCTGGTATTGGACTGATGAGGGCTTTGAACAATGCCACCAAAGGTTACGATACTGTCTAGAAACAGGGGTTGTCTCTTAGCTGCACCTTCAACCTTTGACTTTCTACCTGGAGCTTGTTCAGCACTTCACTGTTTTTTCATAGACATCATAGAGAAGAAGTGCTTAATTTAGAATGACAGAGGTCTAGGGCTCAAGAAATCAGGTGCTGGGGCTCAAGCAATTTTTGCACTTTCAAAACTGACATGGCAAGCCCAGAGATGCTGGGGCTATGAACTGCCAAGCCCAAAGGTTCCAGGGCTACAAACTGCCAAGTCCAGAGATGCTGGGGCTCTGTCCTGGTGAGCCCTGGCACAAATTGAGCCCTGCAGAGAAGGGCCATTGAGATGTAAGCAAAAAGGGCCTTTGACATCTCTGGGCTGAGGGCTCCAGCCTGGAATTTTCTCCTCCTCCAGCTTCAAAGAAGTTACTGCTAATTGACAGTTGTGGCAGAAGAGAATCAAGCTCCATATCCTCATTGCGGTTACAGGAAGGAGCGGAGAGAGGCAGCAGCCAGTGGGGGGAGTGAGAGGGTTGGAAGCATGGATCTCCGTAAGTTCAGCACACAGATATGAGCATAGTTGGAATACAGAGCCCCAAAGGATCAGAGAGCAGTCTGAATTCTCTTCCTCTCTCTGACACACAAACCCCTCCTGGAATTAACACAGCTCCTGAGTGCCCTTCCGCCCTGACTTTCCTCTGCACCAGGTCAGTAGAGAATGCAATGGTTTTCTTTTATCTGCATTTACAGAGGGAATATTCAGCCCAAATGGAGAAGCAGATTTTTCTTTTTCTTTTAAATGTACTGTATGCATAACCCAACTAGTGAGCAAGAAATGTGCCTAACTGGTTGGAACGGTTCTGTAGTTAGATGCTACTGCATTGTAGAAGTTACTTATTTCCTGAAAACTGGTGTCTCATTGTAAACATGCCCTTAGCGTGGACAGCTGAGATGGTATTATTTTGCTGTTTAGTATCATCTCAGAAGAAGCAAGGACTCCTATACAAAATAATGTAAAGGAGGATTTTACATTCATTGTGTTGCTGAGACAGCTAGTTTCTTTCTACAATTCACATTTGGAAGTTCATTTGGGAGCAGAATGGAAAGGTTTGAGGATATGGCTGTGATGTAAAATGCATTACTTTGCTAGGGTTTCACAGAAATAATACTTTGAAATTGCCTTTCATAATATTTTGTTTATTTTGAAAGCATCTTCCATATGAACAGTGTCTCAAAATGCTCCCTGTATGGAAAAGTTCCATACAGTTGAATAAGGATAAAACCAACGGGGCTCAATAGAAATTAATCTAAAAATCTAGATTTAACAGAGTCTGCTAAGCTTTCTATAGGTTTTTGGAGCCATCCTATAGAATTCTATGGCAGGGATAGAATTCTTTATTCAGTTCTGTAAGATGTTTCCTAAAGTCTATAGAAAGTGTGTGATTTTTGTTCTATTAAATTAGATAAGACTTCACCGTAGGAGTTTACAGAGTGAAATAATAGCTGACAAAGATGGAAATGAAGGGGTTCAGGAAAGGAGAAATGGGCTACTTTACTAAAAAGCTCACTAACCCTCTTCCATAGAAAAATGGGAGATTAGGTGCTAGAATACTGTTTTTCAGGTCAGACTGAAAAATAATTTGAGCTGCAACTCCCAATGCTTTGTGGGAAAGCATATATTTTAAGAACATAATAAAACCCGCTGGCTGTGGAATGCACTTGTGTGTACTCATTGTGAATAACAGCAGGAATCCATTCATTATCTCATACTTATGGAGAATTGAAGGGTCTCTGGAAATGAGTTGTATACACTCCTGAGTGATGTACAGCAGAAGTTCTCATGGTATCAGCTTCGCGGGCATGAGTACTGTGTCCTTGTGGCTCTGCACTGGCCAACCAAAACCCCCTGACAGACAAGGATAAGAAGGGACATGAATGGTGGGGGTGACTTGGAGGGATTTGTATTCCAAGACTGAATCTATTCTGTGTCCACCGATTTCTGTCTTTCTTTCAAATCCTAAATTTGGGGCCTGGCCCTCTCTTCTTAGAATTGTCCCCTTTATCAGGGGAGGGCTATTTATCTGAATCCCTCCTCTTCTAAACCTCAATTTTTCCATCTTCTTTCCCAGGAATCTGTAGAACAAACCACTTCCCAGACCTTCCAGACAAGCCAGGAAAATTAAACGGGGGAAAATATTCTGAGGAAGTTTGAGACAAAGAAATCAGATTATAAGGAGGCTAAAGGGACTGGACTTGAGGGGAACCAAATTGGCCTCAGTATGAAGGCTAGATGCAGCTGGAGCACAAACATGAAGTAAAATTTGATGTACCACAAGGACATTTCAATTCAATTCTCAAGGTGTGACCCGTGAATTACAGAACAGAGAGGAGAATCAGTGGGTAGCACCTGAATAACTGTTCACACAGGTATACTCAAACATAGATGGAAACTCTCTGCAAAGCTGAGAGACTGAATCAGGTTAACAGGTCACATTTGACCTCTCATGGATTGTTTGCTGCTCCAACCAAAAGAGATGCCCACAGAAGGACTCAATCATAAATGGCACATACACGGGTTGCTAACTATATCCATGAACTGAAAATGAATGGAATCATGGTTATGACCCTGTAATTAAGGTCACTAATGCTGACCCCCTTCTGCTCTTGTCTAAGCTTGCTCCTCAGTTGACTTTGACTCATGGAACCAATTGGGAATTGGGACAAGCTCCCAACCAATGACAGCATCAATGAGATCGTCCTCAAGAACAGCTCCAATTCTAGCTCTCAGTTTACGGGAGTCCAGTTGATCCAGTCCTTCAAGCCCCTCATCATCCCCTGCTATGCCCTGGTGGTGCTGATCGGCATCTCCGGCAACTACCTTCTCCTCTACGTCATCTGTAGGACCAAGAAGATGCACAATGTCACCAACTTCTTCATCGGGAACTTGGCTTTCTCAGACATGCTGATGTGTGCGACATGTGTTCCTTTTACCCTGGCCTACGCCTTCAACCCACAGGGCTGGATCTTCGGGAAGTTCTTGTGTTATTTCGTGTTCCTGATGCAGCCTATGACAGTCTATGTGTCTGTCTTCACCCTCACAGCGATTGCTGTAGACAGGTAACTAGTTCCTAGCCAGCCCTTTGGAAATGATGATTTTCCTTTTTTAAAAAATTTGGGTGAGGGAATTATTTAGTAATTTTTTGGCCTCAAAAGAGCAAAATCTTTTCAATATCACTAAGAAATCTTTCAGAGTAGCAGCCATGTTAGTCTGTATCTGCAAAAAGAAAAGGAGTACTTGTGGCACCTTAGAGACTAACAAATTTATTTGAGCATAAGCTTTCGTGAGCTACAGCTCACTTCATTGGATGCATGCAGTTGAAAATACAGTGGAGAGATTTATATACACAGAGAACATGAAACAATGGGTGTTACCATACGCACTGTAACAAGAGTGATCAGGTAAGGTGAGCTATTACCAGCAGGAGAGTGGGGGTGGTGGTGGGGAACTTTTTGTAGTGATAATCAAGGTGGACCCTTTCCTGCAGTTGACAAGAACGTCTGAGGAACAATTGGGGAGAGGGGGGGAAATAAACATGGGGAAATAGTTTTACTTTGTGTAATGACACATCCACTCCCAGTCTCTATTCAAGCCTAAGTTAATTGTATCCAGTTTGCAAATTAATTCCAATTCAGCAGTCTCTCATTGGAGTCTGTTTTTGAAGTTTTTTTGTTGAAGAATTGCCACTTTTAGGTCTGTAATTGAGTGACCAAAGAGATTGAAGTGTTCTCCGACTAGTTTTTGAATGTTATAATTCTTGATGTCTGATTTGTGTCCATTTATTCTTTTACATAGAGACTGTCCAGTTTGGCCAATGTACATGGCAGAGGGGCATTGCTGGCACATGATGGTAGATGTGCAGGTAAACGAGCCTCTGATAGTGTGGCTGATGTGATTAGGCCCTATGATGGTGTCCCCTGAATAGATATGTGGATACAGTTGGTAACAGGCTTTGTTGCAAGGATAGGTTCCTGGGTTAGTGTTTTTGTTGTGTGGTTGCTGGTGAGTATTTGCTGTCTGTAAGCAAGGACTGGCCTGTCTCCCAAGATCTATGAGATTGATGGGTTGTCCTTCAGGTATTTGGCTTTTTATTGTACTGGGGCATGTGACACTTTGCAGTTTTGTGTGATTCACTGTGAAAAAGGATTTTCAGCAAAATGAAATTCCAAGTGTAAAAAATGTCTAGGTTTTTGCATAGAAAAAGGATCACTTTGGAGATGAGGGGGAACTGAAATTTTAATAATTTCAGTAATTAATTATAAATCTTATTACTTTCCCTTACATCACATTTTGCCTCTTCAAATGTACAAATATTAATGTGATAACCCTCACAGCACCCTAATGAGGATAGGCATGATTTATTAACCCCATCTTACAGATCAGGGAAACTGAGGCACAGGGTGGTGAAGGGACTGATTGATTTTGTTTTATTAATGTATCTGAATGGTGTTTATCAAATGCGCCTATTGACACCTCTAGGATCTGTCACTGACTTGTCTCTAAAGTGCCACAAGTACTCCTTTTCTTTTTGCGAATACAGACTAACACGGCTGTTACTCTGAAACGTGACTTGTGAGAGACTGTGGGCAAATCAGAGGATCAGACTTTCAGCAGAGCTCAGGAACAGATTTGCAAGCACTTAGCACCCACAGCTGGAGACAGATTTTTAAAAGAACCTTCAGCTCCCACTGCAACACTTAAGTCCAGGTACTAAGAGACATCAGCACTGGCATGTTGAGTAGAGCTGTTCCAGGACAGGAATTCTGCTTCAAGAAGGATTTTGAGATGTCTAAATCTTGGCTCTGTTTCAAATTGGAAGAAAACCTGCAAATTTCAGAATGCTCTAGGAAGGAAAATTCCAGGAAAAAAAAGTTTCAGAGCAATCAAAATGTTTGGTGCCAATTTTTACTTTATTATTTTGTGTTACAATATACAATATAATACAAATAAAAAGATATTCAAAGCAAAAAGTTGTTTCAAAAATGAAAAATCAAAATGGTTGTTTTTCATTGCTGGGATTCATTCCTCCTCCCCCCAAACCAAATTTTGGTGCATACAACATGGTTTTGAGTTTGAGACAACTGCATTTTGCAAGGCAGTTCCACTGAAGTTCTTCCAACCAGCAGTAGTTCTCAGATCTTTTGTAAGCCTGGCCACTTGCAGGTGTCTAAGTTGGAGCTGGGCTCTTCTAGAATCTGATTCTAAATTGTTTTGTATAATGGGAATAACTATCCAGGGTGAGAGGCTTAGTGTTTGCAAAGCATCTGGGCACCTGTGAATGAGAGGTGCTAGAGAAATTATTACAGACACAGCCGGGAGTTCCTGTGTCTCAGTCAGAATTAATATTAATTTCCCTCCCTCTTATTATTTCCCTCCATTTCCTTTGCAGCAGCTGTTTCCTACAGTTCTCGTGGTCAATTCTGCTCACTCACTGTTAACTTTCAACCCCATCGGCTCAGCTTACCCCGCTGAGACCATTTAAAGGATCAATATGTTCCTGTAGGCCCCCTCCTTGGCCTGACTCCAGGCTCTGGGGATCTAGGCTGGGAAGGGGGATTGATAGTTGTGTAACACCCGGGTAACCAATGGGGAGCAACTCCATAGTAGCCCCTGAATTCTCCTGTGTTCCGGGGCTGTGTTCTCCCTGAGAGGGCTGCAAAAAGGAGCAGGATCCTTACGTTCTCCCTTCTGCCACACAGGTGTGGAAAGGAGGGACACACTCTTGCCCACAGGGATCTGGACCCGCACTGCGGCTTTCTTCGCCCACAAAATGGGATTAAAGGGTGCTCAGCACTGTGTAAAATCAAGCCCTTAGGGCCAGATTTTCAGCAGAGATCACCGCCTGTTCAGGCACCTAACGGAAGTGGATAGGTTTGCCATTGAAAGCTATGGGAGCTGCTGGGGGCGGAGCACTTTTGATAATCTGGCTCTTAATGTGTATAGGCCAAATTCACAGTCCCTTCTGCAGTTTTTACTCCAACAGAAGTTAATTGGAGGCCTATCTGAATAAGGACTGAGTAAGAACCTCAGGCTTCGGCCCTAGGTTGGGTCAGGTATTTTTTTGCTCTCTAATTGCTTGATCTTGAGAAAGAAAAGGAGTACTTGTGGCACCTTAGAGACTAACCAATTTATTTGAGCATGAGCTTTCGTGAGCTACAGCTCACTTCATCGGATGCATACCGTGGAAACTGCAGCAGACTTTATATATACACAGAGAATATGAAACAATACCTCCTCCCACCCCACTGTCCTGCTGGTAATAGCTTATCTAAAGTAATCATCAGGTTAGGCCATTTCCAGCACAAATCCAGGTTTTCTCACCCTCCACCCCCACACACAAATTCACTCTCCTGCTGGTGATAGCCCATCCAAAGTGACAACTCTTTACACAATGACAGGTTTCAGAGTAACAGCCGTGTTAGTCTGTATTCGCAAAAAGAAAAGGAGTACTTGTGGCACCTTAGAGACTAACCAATTTATTTGAGCATGAGCTTTCGTGAGCTACAGCTCACTTCATCAGATGCATACCGTGGAAACTGCAGCAGACTTTATATATACACAGAGAATATGAAACAATACCTCCTCCCACCCCACTGTCCTGCTGGTACCACTGTCCTGCTGGTGTATATATAAAGTCTGCTGCAGTTTCCACGGTATGCATCTGATGAAGTGAGCTGTAGCTCACGAAAGCTCATGCTCAAATAAATTGGTTAGTCTCTAAGGTGCCACAAGTACTCCTTTTCTTTACACAATGTGCATGATAATCAAGTTAGGCCATTTCCTGCACAAATCCAGGTTCTCTCACTCCCTCACCCCCCTTGAGAGGCATTCAGTAGCACAATCGAGCCCAGATGAGGCAAGCACCTGGAATTAGATTCCCATTGATCACTTTCTTCTAACCCAGCTCAATTTCTTGAGGCTTCTCTTCATTTTCAAGTGCTTTTCTTTTGGTGCCTGTCAATTACCTCACTTACAATCTATGCTGTCTGGAGTCCCCTTCAGGGCAAGATTAATAAACGTCAGCCATCCAGCTCTTCAGATGTTTTCTGCTCACCAAAGCAAATCAGCTCTCACTCCTGACAGTTCCCAGGCAGCCTTCCCAGCCTGCAGGCTGGAGACCATACTCAGATTCATGAGAATCTGCCACACCAAACACAGTGCTAGCAGTCATTCAGCATCAAATCTAGCACGAATGCACATCCATGCCACAAAAGACTGAACATTTTAACAACTCAGAGCATCATCTCCTGCAGATGACAGCTTCTCTTGCTCTGAATTCTAGCACAGAACCCTAGAAACTAGAGTTGCCAATAGCCTAGTCGGTCCAGCTTCCGCTGCACAGTGCAGAATTGCTCCTTTTAGTAGTTAACTGTAGTAGGAGGGGCTTGGATTCAAGCCATAGGACTAAGACTTTAGAGATCTGGCTGCAGTTCTGGCTCTGCTGCAATTCTGTGTGTCACCTGAGTCAAGTCACTTTCTCTGCCTGTGCCTCAGTTTCCCCTCTGTAAAAGGAAGTACCAACACTTTGCTCCCCCAAAGGGGTGCCGTAAGACTCTGTTCATTAAGGTATGTGAGGTGCTCAGATTCTGTGGTGACGGGTGTCACAGGAAAACCAATCAATATTTATACCACTGTAGATCTTGAGTGACTTCGCTGCCGTCGGGGGAGTGAGACTAGTGTAAGTGAAAGGGCCACCAGGCTTGGAGTGACAGACAGACTGAGAGTGGAGTAGTGCCTGATGCCCGCACTGGAAAAGAACAGGTCGGTGCTGCTGCAGTGAAAAGACCAACTGGAGAGGGTATCGTAGGGTATGTCTACACTGCAAATAAAGCGCATGTTCTTAACTTGCCTTAGCTAACTCAGGGTAAAATAGTAGTGAAGACACTGCAACTCGAGTTAGCAGCACAGGTTCAACCCTGCAGGCTTTCACTCGAGCTGCTAACCTAAGGTAAAAGCCGAGCTGCCATGTCTTTACTGCTACTTCAGCTCAAATGAGCTAATCCAAGGTAAGAACACACCTTTTCTGCCATGTAGATCTACTCTTAAAGTGCGACTGTTAGGGCCAGAGCCTCAGCTGGTGTAATCCATGTCGCTCCAGTGAAATCAGTGGAGTTAGGTTGATTTGAAGATCTGGCCTGAGATTTTTACATTCATTGAATAATCTCCGGCATGTCTATTCAACTGTGTATACGCGCAGGAGGAGATGATACATATGTCCTCCACTTTGTGTCTTGGGCGGCGCTGACATTGTCTGCACCATGCAAACAGCAGTAATAACTGATCATACCAACAAGGAGATTAGAAAGCGGGCAGCAGGGCAAATGGAAATTAATCCTCCTTAGAGGGATGCAACAAGACTAGTCTCAGGAGCAAGAAAGGCAGTATCTCCATGCTTCCCAGCGATATGTTCATTCACTGTTTGCTAAGCAGCTCTTTGCAGAGAGGTCCAGTCCACCACCTGGCAAATATAGCCTCATTCAGGAGAGAGGCTCAGTCCTGACCCACTCCCCACACACCCAGCTCTGTCCTTGCACCTCATCGCTAGCTGCAGCACCCGCTGCTTTTCCAGCACTGGCTTTCTGCTGAGCAGAAAATACCAGTGGTGCAGAATATCTATATATAGGATCTAGGATGAGAAAGAAACAGCCCGTTTTCCCTTGTGTCAGGACTCGGATTTGAACCATAGTCTTTTGCTCTTTTCTGTTGTCTTCGGTGTGGGTTATAGCAAGCTTCTGACTTGGTTGGGAGAAGAGCTTGTTATTGAGGGCACTGACATGAAGTCACTGCAGAGCCCACTACACATACATCAAACTCTGCATTAAAAGGTGTCTTTCCACTCAGTGCTGTTGCTTGGTGTAAAAGTGGGAAGTCTATGTGACTTTAAAACCAGTGCAGCTTATGGCATGATAGTGACCTGATCAAACATCTCTACTGTGCCAAGACATGACTTTGTAAATCCAGTAACAAGCTTCTTACTTTCTTGGAGCTGGTGCAAACACCAGGTATGACAGATTGATCCAATGACAGAGCCTAGATCACTGCAAATAGCAATTCCATTTCCTTTCCTCCTTCTGCACTTTGTAGTGAAGTCCTGTGGCTTTGGCACTCATCAGGGCTGGAGAGATGCCATGGCATGGTGAAGATTAAACTAGTGTCATCATGCCAGAAGGTTCCAAATTGTGATGCAAACACAACAGGAATATGCTACTCAATCTCCTTCTCTTTGTGTGAGGCATATTTGTGCCCCATGCTTCTTTCCGATAGGCAGAGATCATAAAATGTTCCCCATGCTTGCAACTTGTAGCCTGCTGTGTTGCAAAATAAGCTAATTTCACATCTCTTCACCTGACCAGGAGGGCTAAGCAGCCAGCATGGGACTGGAAATGTGTGTGTGTTTAGTTTGGGAGTGAACTTCCTATTGCTCTTGTTCTGATTTCAGTGTCACTAAATATTGATGTCCTTGACTGCTGGGTCTGTAAAGCACTAGGTATCATTTCTGCTCATTTCAGGTTATTAATACCTTCTCATACAAATCTGTGCTAGACAAATTGTTCTGACCCCCAAATGGCAGGCACGATCCCTTCCTAAATGGAGACAGACATGGGATCTGGTTTGGGGCTTGTTTTTTTGGGCTTTGGGTTTTTTAACATTGTGTTTCCATGGTGATGTCACTTTGTAGGGAAGGCTGCAGTCCCAGTGGGGAATGGAAAGAAATAGGCAGATTCCAAAACTAAGCCGCAGATACAAGGAGCATCTTTAATACAAACATGACTCAGACGCTGGCAGAACAAAACAGGTGCAGTGGAGGCAAAGCAAATTAGACGAACAAAGGGAAGATTTAGGCTGGACTAGCAGGAAAGAACTTTCTGACAGATCTCTTAGGAGGTAGGATGACCTGCCAAGGGGTGTGTTGGAAATCTGATTATGTGAGACTTAAATATACTTGGTAACTGTGTTGTTTGGTCTGATCCTGCATTTTCTGATGGGGGGCTGGACTAGTTATGTCCCAGTGAGGCTTTCCCATCTTGAATTTCTGTAACTCTATTCTTTGCATTTAGGGTTGGGCTGTTCCTCCATGTTAAAGGAGAATCTAGATGAAAGGAGCTACAGCATTCACAATCCCCTTTATAACTGCACACTTAGGGCTACGTGTTCAAGGACCCCTACTTTTAACTACTCCCTTTCCTTCCCTAAAGCAGTGATTCTGCGGTACATTGCAAGGTATAGAAGGCACCACTAGCTTGGAACGGAAAATGTCATTATTGAAAATACCTGTCTGTCTCTGTCTGTCATCTTAGATGTTTCTCAAGTTCCCATCACCGTAAGTCTTCTTGGCTGCATATTATTTATCAACATAAGGCCTGATTCACCACTCTCTTATACATGTTTCATGCCAGTGTTACTTCACTAACTCCAAATGAGTCATGTCAGGGTGAAGCTAATGGAGTGGAGTGGTGAATCAGGCTCCTATTGTTCAATCAAACCAGGCCTCTGTGTTAATTTTCCTCCATCCAGTCTTTGGAGTTTGTGCACCTTCCCAGGAATTACGAAACCGGTCAGTACCCTTAAATTCAAAGGGTTGGTTAGGAAATTATGGTGGATCAGAAGGATTTAGCTAAAACACTTAGCTGCCCTTTCCAAAGGGACTCTTTCAGATAGGATGAGATTCTCCTATGTGCAAAGCAGCAGCACAAAGCCTATTCACCACCCCAGACCCACATGAGTCCTAAAATAAGTAGGACTTAGGTGGTTCACCGGCTTTGCACTGGCTTTCTGCATGGCTGGGAGTTGAGGAATTTCACACCCTTACATCCCTAAAGAAATGTATACGTTCTGTGAGAAACTGGTCATATCACAGCCCAACAGCATCCAGAATGAAATGGCCTTAAAATATTTACTCTGTGAATGGGGCAAGTCACAGAACCTTCAAATTCTGTGTCAAAGCATCACCTTTGCCAATGCAATGGTCAGGTACTGTTCAGTTCAAAGGTCCCATTTACACTAGAATTAAAGAATTCTCTTGCACCTCTGAGAAGGGAATCAGGGGTAAGGCTCTGATCCTGCAAAGACAGGCTTGTGCTTCATCTCAATGAGCTACTTGTGTGTAAAGTTAAGCGGGAACGCACATCTCTTATAAGCCTAGGTCTAGCCTGAGCTTAGCTCTGTATATGGCTATCCCGCTTGTTTGATGGCACAGATTGATCAGAATCCTGGTTTTGGGAAGATCATGTGACAGATGCAAGCTTGCTTTCCTGTCTAGACAAAATAAATGATAAATTGTAAAAAATATTAAATATCCATCACATGTAGGTTTATTGTCAGAGAGATCAGTTCAATTGCTATGCAAACTTCTGCTGAGGGTTTGTTTAATTTCAGATGCTCCTTTCCAGTCCCTATTTTCCATTATAATCTTGAATGTTTTGTGCAATCTAGTAATAAAATACAAATAAAGGGATAAGAAGGTCATAATAAAAATACAGATAATTTGAATAATATCTAATTGGGGCATTTATTACTAGCTGGAATATAGGCCGGGACACAGCTAGATAATTTCAACTCTCTGGCCCTGACACAAGGCACCACATAACCATGTGCCGAAAGCTGAGTGTGGGCTTAAGTCTCATTGACGTCAATAGGACTTCAGCACATGTTTAAAGTTCAGCACTTGCTTAAGGGCTGTCCTGAATCGAGATGCTTTCCCGAAAGTGAATGTCGATCAGTTACATAGGTTCAAACATCGAGGAGAAGAGTGAGGTATGGATACGTACATAGACAGACAGTCGGGGGGGGGGAGCTGAGTGTGAGTTAGTGCTGAATGCAGAACACCCAGTATGTGAAAGGTGCTACATAAAACCAGTTTAGTCACTTAAAATGGCTAGCAGGAGGCTCAGCTCTTACAAGTCTTTGACCATAAGAAATAGCGAGGAAATGAAAACAATGCACCTAGTGAAGGAGGAGAAAAGAGATTAGGTGATTTTTTTTCATTTTAGTCTTTTAAAAAATGTTGCCTGGAGCTCCCAAGTATGATTCAGAGTCACTTTACACAAAGGGCTGCCTGGGTGGTTGATCAGGAGCATTCTGAGGGGCCGGGTGTTTCTGGAGACGACTGGAGGCACCTACGGTTTAACACAAGGCCTCAGGATGGGGAAAAGAAAAGCCGCTATTATTTCGTTCTTCCACAATAAAAGCTGTTCCTAGGGGTTAATTCTGTGGCTTTGCTTCTGCTGGGATAATTACAGCTCTTAGGGACTTCAGGCTTTTCTGCACTGGAAGGGTGTCATTTCCTGCAGATTTGGCACCTCATGTCAGGCCTCTTTGCTTAATTTAATGCAATCAAAATGTAATGCTAATGAAATAAGAAAAAGCAGCCATTAAATGTTTGACTAACTGGAAAACGACAGCTTTGGAACTGAAGGGAAACCTCTTTTGTCGCTTTTGTGCTCAGCCCTGGAATTTGCTCGTGCTGCTGCTTGGCTGACGGCTGCTGATTCCCCGTGGTTCTGTGGAGTTTTATCGATTAAGGTCTACCAGACGCTTTAGGGACTGTAACGAGTGGCACATACTGCAGAAGGTAGAACTAGAACAGAGCAAGAGCCCGTTGAGTCTGATAGCTTGTCTCTGATGGTTGCCAGTGCTGGATGCGTCAGGAGATGTAGTTCTCCCCAACTGAGCAGTACTATATACATATATATATTATGGCAGGAAATGGCTTTATTACACCATCAAGTGATCAGTTTAGACCCTGAAACCTGGCTGATAGTCCTTGTAATTTTACCTTAGCTAGTGCAAGTACTGGCAGATGCTGTTCTTACCACACTCACTCTTTACCTCAGTTATATACTGAGATGGTGAGTTCCAAAGGTTAACTAGGGAATGCATTAAGTACTCTCGCCTTTCATCGGTGGAGAAACTTAATGCTTTTTAAAATGTATTTTAATTTTTAACCTTCTAGTTTCAGCAAGTGCCCGTTTGTTCTTGTATCTCGGGATGAGGTAAATAGGAGATGCCACCTGGGCATCTCTGTACCTTTTGATACCTGTCTCCTGTACTGACTGGCCTTTCCTTTTCCTCTGTCATTTCTCTAACCCAGGTAATGTTGATGAAGCTGATCAAATATACAGTAGACATAACTTTGTGGGACAGTGCCCCAGGATTCATTAACAATGATGGGAGCTGTGCCTCTAAAATCATACACCGGAAGATGGTCCTCTATAGTAGTCACCAGCAGAGGATGAAATCTTTCCATCAGTGACTCCACAGTTCAGTAGGGGTAGCGTTCTTTGTTCTCTTACAGATGGACTCCCTGTGCATTAATTGTGGGTGATGCACCATCCTGTGCAGAGGAGCCGGCACAAGGCCTAGGCACCATGTGGGGCCCACTTGAGCTGTATCCAGAGGATTTCAGAGATGCATAGCACTAGCTGTCTGCTTGGAGAGGGCTTTGCCCTCTGAGGGGAAACGTCAACCCTATACTGACCCTGAAACACCTGGACCAGGGGCTTGGGTGAAAATTAAGAGCAGAGTTATAGCTTTCAAAGGTGGGACAGAGAGAGAGTGCAGTTAAAACAGCATCTCCACTGTTGTAAATACATGAACACAAGGACAGCAGCAGAACGTGTGCACGTTAATGTAAAATGGTCTCTAGCGGCTAATGTAGGTAACTACATTACTCAGTATACATCACTGTGGATGAGTCACCCTCTGGGACCATGGCAGGGGGATGTGTGGCTGGTAGTGACCACTCTCTCCATGCAGTTGGTCACTGGAGCATTTGTTTACTGCTCCTGCTCCACCCTCCTCTACCCATGGACCCAAATGCTAGTTTCAACGTCTGCCAGGTTCAGAGCAAACAATAAGATCTTCAAAGAGCAATGTGAGCTCAGCTTGATTCCGCCCCCAGCTCAGTCAGGAGGACCCCTCATGACCCCTCAGGGTGAGCTGCTAAGTTTCTATACATTGCTGAGGCTTTATTTGGGTCTTGATACGTGCACACACGCCGGGACCATGCCCTGACTGGTGAGATATATGAGCTATAGGGATAATGCCATTCAGGAGAAAGCGGCACTGGGAGCTGTGACTCACCACGCTCATTCCCTCTCCCTCTCTTTCCAGGTACTATGCCACGGTGCACCCACTGAAGAAGCGCATCTCGGTCACCACCTGTGTGTATGTGGTGGGTGGAATCTGGTTGCTGTCCTGCACGCTGGTGGCCCCCGCCATCGCCCACACGTATCACGTGGAGTTCCAGAAGGAAGGATTTGCCATCTGTGAGGAGTTCTGGATGGAGAAGGAGAAGGAGCGCCTGGCCTATGCCTACAGCACCCTGATCATCACCTACATCCTGCCCCTCTCAGCTGTCTCCCTCGCGTACATCTGCATCACAGTCAAGCTGAAGAACCGCGTGGTGCCTGGTCACCCAACGCAAAGCCAGGCAGAGTTCGACCGGGTGAGGAAGAGGAAGATCTTCCGCCTCATCGTGCTGGTGGTGGCTGCCTTTGGGATCTGCTGGCTCCCCATCCATGTCTTCAACATCATTCGTGACATAGACATCAATCTCATCAACAAGCACTACTTCCTGCTCATCCAGCTGCTCTGCCACTGGTTCGCCATGAGCTCCTCCTGCTGCAACCCCTTCCTCTACGCCTGGCTGCATGACCGCTTCCGCAGCGAGCTGAAGAAGATGTTCACCTTCAAGCAGAAAATCATCCCCACCAATAACTGCGTAGCCGTGAGCGTGATGCTCTGAGACCCGGAATCTGGGTTCTCTGCTTTCTGATGGTCTCGCATTTCTCTCACTCTTTGCATCCCAAACTGAGACACACAAGAATCAGCACACCCACCTCCTGAAATGCAGGCTCCTCGCAGGTGGAAGGCTGTGACTATTTACGAGTTTAACAGCAGCCAACCATATTGCACGAGAGTTCTGGGATGTGAAGTGAATGATGCTGTATTCCACCGCAATTGCAATGGGAGTTTGGGATTTTAAATTACAGAATTACAATATGCCCCAGCTCTTGCAAAAAGTGCCACCAGGTCTTTGATGTGTGCAAATCATGGGGTCCTCGGGTTTCTGCTCATCTGCTCCAGCACTGTCATGTCCTTTAGAACGTGATGAAGGTCAGTACTGGCTCAGAGGAAAGAGCACAGGGTATCTCCCACATCTGCATGGTCCCCAGATGTCACCCATCCAAGAACTGAACTTTAAGAACCAGAGTGCTTTTTTACCCAAAGCACGATTAGCCTGGGGAACACACCATCATAAGGCATCTTTGAGGTACAGACCATAGCAGATTTCAGAATAAGGATACCCAGAACACTAGACAGGACCAAAATATCAAAGGGATACACACCGTCATGCGTAAGCCAAGCACTAACTGCAGAGGGTCAGGAAGACATTTTCCCAGGGGCACTGTACTACATAACTGTCCATTGTGGGGGTTTACACTTTCCTCAGAACCTTCTAGTATTGTCCACTGTGGCAGACAAGATTGTGAACTAGTTGGATCTCAGGTCTGGTCCGGTCTGGCACTTCCTATGTTTGTACAGCCTGCTTGCCATGTTGGATATGATACCATCACAGCACAAAGCAGCATGACTTCAGGGCAATAGCCTGGGGAAAAGTGGATTTGTGTCTAATAGTGATGGGAGGGTGGGTATATGTGAACAAATACTGCACCATATTCAGCCCTGCATATATTGGTGCACAACCCCCACCTCTCCTGATTAAGTTAAATAGGAATTGAACTGCTCCTCCATTCAGTCAGGGTGAAAGACTGACTTATTGTGCATAGTTTCCTCTTTCTTTCTTTCTTTCTTTCTTTCTTTCTTTCTTTCTTTCTTTCTTTCTTTCTTTCAACAGAAGAATGATTTGGTTGGCCATGGGAGGGGCTGCTTAAGTCAAACAGAAGCTTGGGACAGTGAAGTATATGCACGAGTGTTTGGGGTTGCAATGTAACTTTGTCAAAGCATTCCTGTGTCTAATACAAAACTCTTTCTTGCATATCTCAGAATGAGGTTTGTTGGCTGGAATCTGTAATACTACAATAAATATAAAGGAATAACTACTTCAAGATTCCTCTCTCAAACACTGAGCTTAGAGGCGATTTTCTTTTCCAAAGTGCAGAAGCTGCAGCCCTGATGCCTGCTGGGAACAGAACTGCAGTGAGTGAGATCCTAGTGATGTGTAACTGACATGATTCGAATGATTTCATCCCTCACCTGCTGTTCGCTGAGCAGATGTGTTTGATGCCTAATAAAGCAGGGCCAGAGACTTGAGATTCTTTTTTCTCATGACCACTCCTTCAAAGAGAGGGTTGTTTTCATCCAGACATCAGTGGATCTGGAAATGGGGGACGATGTTTCCCAATGGCTATAGAACAGGACTAACAGTTAGGACTCCTGGGTTCTGTTCCCACCTTTGCTGCTGTGTGGCCTTGGCCTAGTCACTGAACCTCTCTGGGCCTCAGATGTGGCTAATAAGTCTGCCCTAGCTCACAGGAGGGTTACATTGGGGATATGAGTTTCCAGTTAAATGTCTATGCAATGAGTGAGGAAGGAGATGGTGTGTGTGTGTGTGTGAGTGAGTGTGTGTGTGTGTGAAAAGCCTCTTATGTAGTCCCTGTTCCATTTCTTTCTCACTCTTTCCCCCTCCTCTTCCTGTCCCTTTGGCCCAGGGCCCAGTGAGGTTTAGCAGGTCCCTGACCCGGATTTCCCACCTGCCCACCTTCTCTCTGCTCCTAGCCACATTCAGAGGCCGGCCTGGAAAGGGTTTCACTACTTCACCGCATTGCCCCTCTCCAGCCCTTAGTGCACCTGTGGGATTTTGGGGCAGGGAGGTACATCGGTACCATGGGGATTTTGTGATTTTCTGTTGTGGCCTCTCTCCTTTCTGGAATCAGCTCTGATAATCCCCTCTGAAAAAGGGATGCAGCAGGCTGACGCTTATGTTACCCAGCCAAAGAGCACTGTCACCCAGCTACCTAACAGCTAATCACCTACCACCCATAAAAGACATACACTGGCCACAGAGAGCTCCCTGTTGAGGGACTCCACTTTAGCCCCTGCAATGCCAGGCCCAGTGGGCGCTCAGTAGCAGCACCCTGAGGTGCACTGCCCGGAGTGTCTTCTGTAGGGTTCCAAATGCGACCTTTTGTTGCCCCACTCTGTGTAACTTCAGGGGGAAGTCTGGGGAGATCAGTTGCAGATTTCTACAGTTGTGATGTGACAAAGGCAAGCCAATGTGGTGGCTGTGCTGTATGCATCTATTTTGATTGGATAAAAACATATGCAGAGTTGATGTGGCCCATAGGACCCTGACAAGATGCCACCATGGATCTCAGTGTCAGTCACGATTTGGGCAGACCAAATTCCTTCAGGCTTGTTCCAGCCTGTAGGATACTGGCAAGGATGCAGCAGAATTAGGGTGCCCAGACAGCAAATGTGAAAAATTGGGACGGGGGTGGAGGGTAATAGGAGCCGATATAAGAAAAAGACCCAAAAATCGGGACTGTCCCTGTAAAATCAAGACATCTGGTCACCCTAAGCAGAATCCATGTGTTTCTCACATATTTCATTTCCCATTTATGAAGAGGAGGAGGAAGCAGAAGAAAGAGGAGGGAGGGAGGAAAAGAAAGCCAAAGAAATTCTAAGTCTGAGCAGCAGAGAATGGAGAAGAGCCGAGTTCTTTGTGGAGAATTCAGTGCGGCTCTTTATTTGGCAAAGAATTGTTTAAAAATGCATCAATGAATCATTTTGCTTGAAAATGTCAGAGTAACTTCTAAAAGCCAGTCATTCCCCTTGGGATGTATTTTAAACAGTCTCGAGGGGGGAGAAGGGAATTTATTCTTAAAAGGGAACAAGTGCCAGAGGAACCGTAGCCTCGGAAAAGAGGAATGTGCCTCTTTTATCAGGAAGCAGGAAATGCTGGAGCCCATCTCCAGAGCTTAGCAGGAGAGGGTCCCACTCAGCTCTCCCTAGGCCCCATCCTATGAGGTGCCGCTGGCCTCTTGAGTGGTGCTGAGCACCTTCAGCTCCCACTTACATCAAGCGAGGGTGCTCAGCACCTCTCACGAGGGGCTTGCCACCTGGCAGAATCTGGCCCACTTTCTCCCTTTCTTCTCCAGATCTTTGCAGAAAACAGGATGGGGGAGGAGGAGAATCTGACAGAGCATCAAAGCAATCACTCCCTCTTGAAACTCATTTTGTTACTTAATAAATTCCAGTGATAGATAGGGAGCCGCTGTGGGCTTTCTCAGTTCCTGAGCTCGAAAGTGACTGACATAGTTGCAGGAGGGAAAAGAGCTTCCTCCCCCCAGTGCCACAGCAACCCCATGCTCCGCCTGTTTCCCTCAACAAGGGGCACATGGGCATTTCTGCTCCCCATCCCTCTGCCCTCACTGACCATCACAGATTTTCTTGTGCATGTTCAGTTTTTCTTCTCTGGTCCCTACACGAATGTATAGCTAAAACCCCTGTGTATGTCCTTATCTCAATGATCTCTTGTAAACACTGCTCTGATTGCCTGGTAGAGGAGTTTAACTCATGACTCATTATCAGAGGGGCAGCTGTGTTAGTCTGTATTCACAAAAACAACGAGGAGTCATCTCCATTCATCTGAAGAAGCAGGATTTTTACTCACAAAAGCTTATGCCCAAATAAATCTGTTAGTCTTTAAGGTGCCACCGGACTCCTCGTTGTTTTCATGACTCATTCAGACTCAGTGGGCACACAAAGTGGATTTCCTTCCGAAGGTACCAGCACTTCCTGAGCTGCGGTTTGATTTTGGAGAGCTCTCTCTTTGCCCCCTCATTGCACAGCCTGTCATGCTGGGGTGCCTGTTTGGTGGGGTTTTGAATACCTTTCACTCCCCAGTGAGAGCATTAGCAATCTAGGCGGGTGGGTGGCTGGGCTGCTCAGTGCTGAAAGCATGCTGCGGAAAATCGGGGCAGCTGCAGCTCTCTCTCTCTCTCCCAGAAAAATCTAGGCAGCCAGTGCTGGGGAGCCCGGGGATAAAAAAGGCCCTTTGCTGTGCGTCACATATTGCCTTCCGGAGCCTTTCTCCATATTGCAGCTTCTCTATTTCAGCAGCTCTTAAAGCACCCCTGGGTTTTCCACATGAAGTACTATAAAGCGGAGGTCTTATCCACACCTGTGTTGAAGCATATTACCTCGTTACTGCCAACCTCAACAGCAACTAAATCGCCGCCCAGCCTGGAGGGACTGCTCACATACCGTACTAGTATTTCACCTGTGGCTCCATCACTAGGTTATTGTTGTGCTCTGCTAGAACCATTGCCCAGAAATCCACTTGCTTTTTTTCCTCCCACTGTTAAGCTTTGTTTACTGCAGGGTTTAGAGCTTTATCCTGCATCAAATCTCTCCAGACCCTGCTGCAGCTCCGTGTTTGGAATGCATGAACATCTCTCTTTGCACCTAAGATGGTGTCTCTAGTGGGTAGGCCATTTGGACCTGTGTTGCCCCTCCTCATTTGTACTGACCACTGCCTTCCTTACTTTCGCATCAATTGCCTTGTGCATTTCATGTGCCAGCTAGCTATACACTGTATAAAACAAACAATATCAGGCCTACTGATCCCTGCAGCTCTTCCAAATTTCCCTCAATTCTTCCTCAGGTGCATAGGAGATGAAATTTACTCCTGTCCAGAAGGCCCATCATGAGGCCTATACACCACTTAAACCCGTGAAAATGGTGCATAAACGAACTGGCCCTTTGCATTGGGTGAATTTCACTCAGAAAGTCTCTTGAAAGCCCGTTAATTAGGCACTCACACCACTAAATCCTACTCTCCCACCTGGGACATCAGCCTTTGTGCTGCTGTACTCTGCTCCTTTTCTAAATCCCAAGGAGACCGTGAGGGTTTCTTTGCCATTCTGTTTGTTACTTTGAATATGAAATCTGATCATTCATGATCTGAAGGAGAACATAAACTTCCTGCATGGTGGGAAAATTCACAGACGTTGTCAAATTGAAAGAAGTTGCAAATGCTGGTAAAGACACAAAAATAATCCAAAAGGTCCCAGAGAGTTTGAAAATATGGGCACACAATGACAAAGTGAGATTCAGCTTGTAAACTGTATGCTAATGTATCTGGGAAGAAATATCTATAACCAAAGACAAGGCAGAGGAGGGGGATTCCACACCCGATCTGTGCATGCAGGGGACCGCCCCTAAAAACTGAGAGTCGACAGGGGCTATACATCTACCTAGAGAGACAGACAGACCATGTGCACATGGATTTCTCCCCCTCACACAGAAAGAGGAGCTGCCTGATCCCCTCAACTCCCTCCAGATACTCCATGGTTCCAGGGTAAGTAAGGAGGAGGTGTGGGCAAGTATGGGTGCTCAAGGCCAGGAGGCATTCACATCATCCCTGCCCGCCCTGTGGATCTTACCCAGACAAGATACTATAGCCTAGGGCTGTATTGTCTTTTCCATGGAATATTGCCTGTATTGTCCCCGGCGTGCACGGTGTGGTATAGCAGACACTGAAGATGCCCCTGGAAGTTAAAGTCTGATTGATTCATCCTTTTATCAAAAGTGGGACGGGGAGCAGCACAAATGTTGTAGTTTCCTGGATCCTCGATAAGACCTTCACTTTCTTATCATTGTTATAATTTATATTATGGTAGCACCGATAGGCCCCAACCAATAGTGCTGGGTACTGAATAGACACATAGTAAGAGACAGTCCCTGCCCCAAAGAGCTTACAGGCTAAAAAGTCAAGATAATGTGGGAGAGAAAGGAAGGATTATTATCCGCATATTACAGATGAGGAACTGAGGCCCAGAGAGAGCAATTCACATGTCCAGGGTCACACAGGGAGTCTGTGGCAGAGCCAGGAACTGATCTCCTGAGTCCCAATCCAGTTCCTCAACCACAGAATTATCTTTCCTTCCTCACTAATATTGGGGTTAAATTAACCTGCTTCACCCCACAGCACATGGTTCCTTAAACCCTTGCACATTCTGGGACAGAGCTCCTCATTTTCTAGAGAGTTCTTCAGACTTTCTGATTTCCTGATCAGAGACTCTGGCTTGATGCTGCTCATCTTCATACCTTCTCCTGCTCTTAGGCTTCAATGGTGTCTGCTTGCCTCTTGGGCCACTAACTCCTCCTGGGCTGTCTCTTGCCCTGATCCAGCACCCATGATAATAAATGGAAAATTCCTATTGCCTCCTATGGGGGTTGATGGGATCCAGTGTGCTGAGGAAAGCCTTATATCTTATTGCAGCCTAAGGGGAAATCTCCTGTTCCTTCATCAGCTTTTCTTGTCTTTAACACTTTCCTACCCTGCAGTCTTTCATGTCCTCCTCTGCCCTGCTTGGTCCAGCTGTTTTATACCTGGTTGCCTGCACATGGCTCTTCTTTAGCGATGTGCTTCTTGGTACAACATCACAGGCCTCATTTTTACAGCCTCTGCTATATGTATTACTACGTTACGTGTCCTGCAGTTGGCTGCTCATTCTCCCTCACTGTACATTTCCTCAGTCTGTCTTTGCCTGCGTTTGTCATTCAGTCTTCCAATATTTACTCTGCTGAAATTCAGTGCATTTTCACTTTCATCCTTTGAGATCCCATTACTGTATCACATTACTACAAAATTAACCAGATTACAGCCACTGAGCAAGGAACAGCCCTGTCAAAAGGAAAAGACCTCTGCTGCCAATGATTTGTACATCTGTTTCCTCCAATTAGCTGATTACCAAACATCTGGAATTTATTGAAGTACACAGGTACAGAGTTGGCTGCTACAACCCAGAAAGAGAGGGCAAAAAGGAAGGATACAAGAAAAGGCTTGTTATTTTTTCATTTACCTCATGCCAGTTCCTAAAGCAAAAAATAAGCAATCAAACAAAAAACAACAGCAAACAAAAAAATCAAATTCTAATAGTTCCGACATTTTTTAACAAAGGAGTTAATATGAACCACATATGGCAGAACGGGGTGCTGTTCTGAAGCCAAAGCCTGAGCAATTTAACTTTGTGGAGCCCCCTGTAGTGTGGGACCCCGGGCAATTGCCCTGCTTGCTATCCCCTATCACCAGCCCTGGCTTTTATATGCAGAAAAACAATTGTTGTGGCACAGGTGGGCCGTGGAGATTTTATAGCATATGTGCGTGTGTGTGTGTGTGTGGGGGGGGGGAAGCTCAGAAAGAAAAAGCTTGAGAACCCCTGCTCTAGATAATGGTGTCTAATTGCAGTCGGTCAGCACTCTGAGAGCCCTCAAGCACGGCACCGTATATTGCAAGTGTTTGCAGCAACTCCGAAGAAAACACACACAGCTTATTCCCCATGGCAGCCCCTCCAACAACATGGAGACAATTTGTCATTAATACACTAGGACAATGGCATATGTGGGGCCAGATTATTGCACAGTTCCCATTTAGGCCCTTAAATAGAATCATATTTCCCAAAGTTCTCATCACTCAGCTCCTCCAACTGGAACACTAAGAGGCAGCTTTTCCAAAGGGATCAGCTCATTGGTGTACGTGTACATATGTGTGTGCTGGGGTGTATATACACACACACACACACGGTTTACATGCTGATGTGGTACAAAGGATTCATCAGTGTGAGTTTGGATGGAGTGCATAACTCACAACTCCAAGAAGGGAAGCCTTGAATGAATTGAGCAGCTTGTCCCAAATCTTCATCCCACTATCAGATATGGCACATGTGTAGGGCCCTACCAAATTCATGGCCATGAAAAACATGTCACGGACCGTGAAATCTGGTCTCCCCCTGTGAAATCTGGTGTTGTGTGCTTTTACTCTATACTATACAGATTTCACAGGGGAGACCAGCATTTCTCAAATTGGGGGTCCTGACCCAAAAGGGAGTTGCGGGGGGGTCACCAGGTTATTTTAAGGGGGTCACAGTATTGCTACCCTTACTTTTGTGCTGCCTTCCGAGCTGGGAGGCTGGAGATCGGCGGCTGTTGGCTGGGCACCCAGCTCTGAAGGCAGCACCCCGCCAGCAGCAGGGCAGAAGTAAGGGTGGCGACAGCACATCGTTCCACCCATACTTCTGCGCTGCTGGCTTCAGAGCTGGGCAGCCGGAGAGCGGTGGCTGCTGACTGAGGGCCCAGCTCTGAAGGCAGCAGTGCAGAAGGATGCCAACACCATACCATGCCATCCTTACTTCTGTGCTGCTGCTGGGGTTAGAGTGTTTAACTTAAGTAGTTAAGACATATTTTAAGGCATCATTCAAGGAGAAGTGGCTCATTAACACTCCTCCAGTCATAGGGAGGAAAGGAAGGGGTGGGTGGGAGTGGGGAGGAGAATAGTGTTGTTAGTGGGTTATAAATGGTTGCAATAAGCATAAATCCAGTGTCACTATTCAGTCCATGATTTTTAGTATCTACTAAAGTTATGAATTTAAGCTCCCAGGTTCATCTTTTGAAAGTGTCGTATAGATTTCCTTTGAGATGAGGACTGATAGGTCAGATATAGAGTGATCGCTTTCCTGTTGAGTTCATTCGCTAGTGTGGTGATTGTATGGTTTCACCCACATAGTTGCTCTTGGGGCATTTAGTCTCTCCAATGAGACAACACCTGCCTATAGCCTCCTAGGGCCATGAGATAGAGGACTTTAAAACTGACCCTTTTATGTATAAAGCACCTGTCATGGGCCCAAGAGTAACTCTTTTCCTCTGGGCTTTTGGGCTGGTATAAATATGGGGAGAAATCCCACATCCGGGGAGAAAAGGAGCAGCCATTTCTCCAGTAGGTTGACTTTGTTTGTTTTTTAAATGGCGGCTGTTTGATGCTGCTCGGGTGTTTGGAATGTTGGAATGAGTCAGGAGATTAGTGGGCAGAAGGCAGTGAGGCTGTCAAAGGTGTGATAAATTCAGGTTACATAGCTGTGCAATTTATCATCTGGCACAGCACGTGGTTGCTGCCTTCACATATGTGACTGTCTATTGTCAATTGTATATTGTGCGTCATTACACATTGGCCACCTAATATAAACTATATAAGTAGCAAGGGTCTAATCGCATTTGCTATAGCTAAGGTTGTAAAACACTTGCTACCATAACCCCATATTAATTTGATTATAAAGTGCTACAGCATTCAGCATTAAGCTGACCCCTTCCGTACTTGGTCTCAGCTATGATGGTAAATTTAATTTTTTTCCAAATGTGTGTTTATGATTTCAGTTCTGCATTCTATTTATGTCTGGTGTCACATGGAAAACACAGACACTTGACTCATGGGCCACAGGCCTATTTGCATTAGGAGTGGCTCCTCGCATTCCTCTCTAACTGGTCACACAGGTCCCCAAAGGAAAATTATTGGAAGGCCTAATGATTTGGATGGCAATGTAAACACAAGCATTGAGGATAGAAGTTCCAGGATGAGGGAAGGAGAATCTCCAGGAAGTGTTAACATGAGTAATTAAGGGTGAGCTGCAACTAGACTGAGCTGTTTATTTTTGTGATGTATCAAGAATTCCTGAATTGCCTTTTCCCCTCAAAAAGCTGTTTTTTACAGAGGAATGCGGGTCATATCTATCCTGAAGGCCCCGATGGAGACTCAATGAAATGGTGATATCACAAGAGTCATGAGAGCAGCTGAAGCTTTGTCTATATTAGGGAAATGTTCTAAACATTTACTCCTGAATTGGCGTGAGCAACATCAGGAGCCTTAGTAAAGGTAGGTTTCAGAGTAGCAGCCGTGTTAGTCTGTATTTGCAAAAGGAAAAGGAGTACTTGTGGCACCTTAGAGACTAACCAATTTATTTGAGTGTAAGCTTTCGTGAGCTACAGCATCCGATGCATCCGATGAAGTGAGCTGTAGCTCACGAAAGCTTATGCTCCAATAAATGGGTTAGTCTCTAAGGTGGCACAAGTCCTCCTGTTCTTTTTTAGTAAAGGTAAAGTTCCTGTTTTTAATACTCTATTAATCTTCTCAGTGCAAGTCTCAGCGAACTCTATCTGTGAGCATGTGCAAGGAGTGACTACAGAGGGTTCTTATTGGGGAACTGATGTTAAGGAAACTGGTGAGATCATTGTGTACTCACTTGTGTAAATGAGTAACCTGTCTGATCCATTCCTCACATAAAAAGCACCACACCCTGAAAGCATTACACGGGTATGAGCCAAACACCGAAACTACAGAATGTAACAAAACCACCTTCTCCATCTTCTCATTCTTCTCTTCTCTATGAAGACCAAGGCGTCCTGGTGTAAAACTGTCAATTACTGAAAAGGGGAAGGGCAGAGACAAAAGCACATATTGAAGGAAAGAAGCTTATAGAAACCTGTCAATCTCATACGTCACACCTATATTTGCAGCTTTTTCTTGGATAAAACTAAGCAATCAGAAAGCATATTAGGACGTGCTGAGCATGAGAACCTGTTTGTGACTGATATAATCAAAAAGCTCAAAGTTACAATACTGTACATGTGATTGTCCAGACGTACTGCCAAATAAATGCCACCACCTCTCCCCTGGATATCCTGGCCACTTGTTCTATGACATGATGCTGTTCCCATAGGAATGGTTTGAAGGGGGCAGTTGGGGGGTGGCTATTCATATGGCCAGGGCAGTTGGAGGATGGCTGACTTGGAGAGTGGCTATTTGAAGGGGGCAGTTGGGGGGGTGGCTGTTCACATGGCCGGGGTAGTTGGGGGGCAGCTGTTTGAAGGGGACAGTTGGGGGGCGGCTGATTGAAGGGGGCAGTTGGGGGGGCGGCTGTTCGCATGGCCGGGGCAGTAGGGGGGCAGCTGTTTGAAGGGGGCAGTTGGGGGGTGGCTGTTTGAAGGGGGCAGTTGGGGGGCGGCTGTTTGAAGGGGACAGTTGGGAGGTGGCTGATTGAAGGGGGCAGTTGGGGGGCGGCTGTTCGCATGGCCGGGGCAGTTGGGGGGCAGCTGTTTGAAGGGGGCAGTTGGGGGGCAGCTGTTTGAAGGGGGCAGTTAGGGGGTGGCTGTTTGAAGGGGGCAGTTGGGGGGCGGCTGTTTGAAGGGGACAGTTGGGGGGTGGCTGTTTGAAGGGGGTAGTTGGGGGGCGGCCGTTTGAAGGGGGCAGTTGGAGGGCAGCTGATTGAAGGGGGCAGTTGGGGGGCGGCCGTTTGAAGGGGGCAGTTGGAGGGCGGCTGTTTGAAGGGGGCAGTTAGGGGGCGGCTGTTTGAAGGGGGCAGTTGGAGGGCGGCTGTTTGAAGGGGGCCGCTGCGGGGTGGCTGATTGAAGGGGGCAGTTGGAGGGCGGCTGTTTGAAGGGGCAGTTGGGGGGCGGCCGATTGAAGGGGGCAGTTGGGGGGCGGCTGTTTGAAGGGGCAGTTGGAGGGCAGCTGTTTGAAGGGGGCAGTTGGAGGGCGGCTGATTGAAGGGGGCAGTTGGAGGGCGGCTGTTTGAAGGGGCAGTTGGGGGGCGGCCGATTGAAGGGACAGTTGGGGGGCGGCCGATTGAAGGGGGCAGTTGGGGGGCGGCTGTTTGAAGGGGCAGTTGGAGGACAGCTGTTTGAAGGGGGCAGTTGGAGGGCGGCTGATTGAAGGGGGCAGTTGGGGGGGCGGCTGTTCGCATGGCCGGGGCAGTAGGGGGGCAGCTGTTTGAAGGGGGCAGTTGGGGGGTGGCTGTTTGAAGGGGGCAGTTGGGGGGCGGCTGTTTGAAGGGGACAGTTGGGAGGTGGCTGATTGAAGGGGGCAGTTGGGGGGCGGCTGTTCGCATGGCCGGGGCAGTTGGGGGGCAGCTGTTTGAAGGGGGCAGTTGGGGGACAGCTGTTTGAAGGGGGCAGTTAGGGGGTGGCTGTTTGAAGGGGGCAGTTGGGGGGCGGCTGTTTGAAGGGGACAGTTGGGGGGTGGCTGTTTGAAGGGGGTAGTTGGGGGGCGGCCGTTTGAAGGGGGCAGTTGGAGGGCAGCTGATTGAAGGGGGCAGTTGGGGGGCGGCCGTTTGAAGGGGGCAGTTGGAGGGCGGCTGTTTGAAGGGGGCAGTTAGGGGGCGGCTGTTTGAAGGGGGCAGTTGGAGGGCGGCTGTTTGAAGGGGGCCGCTGCGGGGTGGCTGATTGAAGGGGGCAGTTGGAGGGCGGCTGTTTGAAGGGGCAGTTGGGGGGCGGCCGATTGAAGGGGGCAGTTGGGGGGCGGCCGATTGAAGGGGGCAGTTGGGGGGCGGCTGTTTGAAGGGGCAGTTGGAGGGCAGCTGTTTGAAGGGGGCAGTTGGAGGGCGGCTGATTGAAGGGGGCAGTTGGAGGGCGGCTGTTTGAAGGGGCAGTTGGGGGGCGGCCGATTGAAGGGGGCAGTTGGGGGGCAGCTGTTTGAAGGGGGCAGTTGGGGGCGGCTGATTGAAGGGGCAGTTGGGGGGCGGCCGATTGTAGGGGGCAGTTGGAGGGCGGCTGTTTGAAGGGGGCAGTTAGGGGCGGCCCATTGAAGGGGGCAGTTGGAGGGCAGCTATTTGAAGGGGGCAGTTGGAGGGCGGCCGTTTGAAGGGGGCAGTTGGAGGGCGGCCGATTGAAGGGGGCAGTTGGGGGGCGGCCGTTTGAAGGGGGCAGTTGGAGGGAGGCTGTTTGAAGGGGGCAGTTAGGGGGCGGCTGTTTGAAGGGGCAGTTAGGGGGCGGCTGATTGAAGGGGGCAGTTGGGGGGCGGCTGTTTGAAGGGGGCCGCTGTGGGGCGGCTGTTCTAACGGGACAGGGGTTCCTATGGTTATCGTTGCTGACTGGGGCAGTGGGGCCACAGGCCCTGCTGGGCAGGGCCATCCCCTGGCGCCAGGCGCGGCACCCACCCAGCCGAGCAGAGAGACAATGACAGCTGGGGGCGGCTGGCGGGGGCGGGTTTGAGCGGGGAGGCATGTCTACACTGGCAGCGCTTTAGCGTGCCCGGTGTGGCGGGGGCAGCAGCGCCCAGCGGCGGGGCACTGTCTACACTAGCGCCGGCGCAGACAAGCAGCAAGCCAGGCAGCGACTCCCCATCCCGCCTGGCCCCGCCCCCTTCCCTCTGGACACGCCCATTCCCCCCGCCTCATGGAGCCTTGCCCCGCCCGCTCCCCCCACACCTGCCGCCCTGCCCCGCCCCTCCAGCCCCGCGGGCGGCGCGAGCCAGCCCCGGCTCTCGCGAGCTTTGCGGCGAGCCCTCGCCGGCCGGGCCAGTGCCCGTCAGGCGGGCGGTGGGTCGGGATGTCGCTGTCGGGCTCCGCGCCGCGCTGGGCCCCCACCCATGTGCAGGTGACGGTGCTGCGGGCCCGGGGGCTGCGGCCCAAGGCCAAGGGGGCCGGCGGCAGCGACGCCTACGCGCTGATGGCGCTGGGCAAGGAGAAGTTCGCCACCTCGGTGGCGGAGCGCTGCCTGGGCGCGCCCGTGTGGCGGGAGGAGGCCACCTTCGAGCTGCCGCCCCGCCGGCCCGGCCACGGCGGCGAGCCGGCCCTGCAGCTCACCGTGCTCCACCGCGCCCTGCTCGGCCTCGACAAGTTCCTGGGCCGGGCCGAGGTCAGCCTGGCCGAGCTGCAGGAGGAGGGCGGCCGCCGCAGCACCCGGTGAGTCCCGGGGGGGCTTGTTGTTTACCGCCCCCCCCCCCCGCTGCCTAGCTAGGGCGGAACGGGCTGGAAGCTCCACGGCTGAGCCGAGCTCCGGGGGGGGGGAGGGTCCCTGGCGAGGCGAGCTCGCCCAGGCTCGCCCAAGCCACCCACGATGGGATCGCCCCGGCGTTTGAGCCCCAGCGCGGGCCCTCGCCGAGCGGCGGGTTGCTCGGGCTTGTGGTCTGTCCTGTCTCCCGGTTGTCTCCCGGTTGGTCTCTCCTGGGCTCAGGCAGTTTCTCTTGCTTCAGTGGGAGGAAGGGGGGCCTCTGCCATTCAAGCCCGTTCCCTCTTCCCTGGTCTTGGGAAGCCCGCAGTAGATCAGGACCGTTGGATCGCGGGTTGGGTGCATCAGTTTCGTGGTGCAACATGTCGCATGTCAGCACGTTACCACAATAAAGGGAGCGCCCACATGTGTGTGGGATGGAATCAAGCTGGGTTGGCAACCAGGGAGTGCCCTGTGATAACAAGGAGTTCATTTGAGAAGTGGGGAAGCTGTAAATCAGCTGAAGTTTTAATGTGTGTTTCTGTGTAGACAAAGTTACAGCCGTGTTAGTCTGTATTCGCAAAAAGAAAAGGAGGACTTGTGGCACCTTGGAGACTAACCAATTTATTTGAGCATAAGCTTTCGTGAGCTGTAGCAAGTCCTCCTTTTCTTTTTGTGAATACAGACTAACACGGCTGTTACTCTGAAACCTGTGATAACAAGGAGTTCATTTGAGAAGTGGGGAAGCTGTAAATTAGCTGAAGTTTTAATGTATGTTTCTGTGTAGACAAAAACAACGAGGAGTCCTTGTGGCACCTTCGAGACTAACAAATGTATGCCCAAATAAATGTGTTAGTCTCGAAGGTGCCACGAGGACTCCTCGTTGTTTTTGTGTACACGGACTAACACCGCTGCCCCTCTGAAACCTGTGTAGACAAAGCTGCTATTATTTCCATGGCAAACTTAATCTAAATTTTGCAGGTAGGTCCTTAGTTTCTGTGGCAGCTTAATTTAAAGTTTTAATAAAATAAATGAGAGAGAATATACCCAGTACAGCATCAAGGATATTAATTTTGGTAAATGTAATGTAGCCTGCATTGTCCTCACATTTTCAATTTTCAGTAGGAGAAACTTGTATTGGTCATGCATTGCAGAAGTTGTCAAGGTGGGGGGAAGCAAGTGGATTGTCAAGTGGGTGAAAGACAGATGAGGTGGTTGATAACTAGGAGGGAGTGGAAAGCAGTTTCAGATTGCAGGATAAACACTTGAGCAGGTGTTTCTGAGACAAATAATGTTGACAGTTAAATTGGATGTCATCATGAGGCTTCTAAAATAACATGCCATTGTGATGAATAGAACCAATTTATATATCTTAGTTATTTTACTGGAGACTTTGGGACAGTATCACTCTGCTTGTTGTTTTGTGTGTAATGTTTCTTCCATGAGGGTTAGAAAAACTTTTTTTTTTTAAACTTAAAGCTTGTATTTGGGAGCACAATAGGTCAATTCAGGAAATGACAAAAATGTAGGATTGTTTGAAGGAGAATGATTTTTTTTTTTAAATGGCATTCTGGGATTTGCTATTCAGTTTCAAGTACTTTTCATCAGATATTCTCAGTTTACAAATGGGAGGATATTTTTCTGACTCCTAGTCCTGCAGAATCAGACAGGTTCTTTTTTGTGCATTATCACTGGCAAGGAAGATTCTGTGGGTCAAATTATGCTATTAAACACCTTACTGCAAAACAATGTATACATTAGCGTGTTTACAGTTAATTTCCTTTCCTTGCAAGCGGAAACAGCGTCTCTGTGTCCCTTTTATTTTGAGCGCCCAACACAGTTTGGACCCTATGGGTTGGATCATATCCTTTTATAAAAATAACTGCAGGAGGGGAAATGGGAGGATGAACACTGGAGTTTACAACAGGAGTGAAGATTTAAGTTTTTTAATGTTAGTGTGTTTTAGGTGTGTGCTAATTAAATTATATGTATTTGAAAGGTGGAGTTTATGTTCTGATTTTAGTGTCTTTGGTTTTATACACTCTGGATGTCTTTAATATTATACTACTCTTAAGGCATCATTGCTTCAAAGAGATTATTTGCTTTTGATTTTGCAAGCTGTATTAAGAACTATGCACTGACATATTGGAAGTGTTTTTAGTAGGGTCAGGCATATTAAAGGTGAGCTAAAAGGCGTGTTTATTACCATAGTTGTTGTTCTCAACTGAAAACTTATTTACATACGAATAATATTTGCACTACAACAGAAAGATCTAGTCAAATGAGTTTGAGATCTTCACTTGCTGCACTACTGTACCCTTCTGCTACTGGGAAGGAAATGACATTAGTAATAAGCTGACTTCAAGATTAGTTTGACAGTTCTCTTCTCTATATGTTTCATACTATTGAAAATAAAACTTTCCAATGAAAAATATGAACTTGCATATAAACTTCTAGTGCAGGAAAGTACAACTTTATGATAAAAAATACAATCAATGGGAATCTATTTTAGCAGGCTTTGTCTTATTTTTTAACTATACCAGCTATACCTGTTCTTGTTGTTTTCAGCATGAAGGGGTAGTTTTCTCCTCACGCAAAGTATAGTAATTTTAAATATATATTGTTTTATTTGGATTCATAAAAATGTATACAGAAGCTTTGAAAACCCTAACAATACTTAAACTTATAATAACCATAACTGTCAGTCAGCTTTAAAAACAAATGTACAAATTAATTGAATAAGTCATTCAAGATCACAGTTTAATTAAATGTAGTTTGCTTAGGAGGCTAACTTGTTATAGCATAGCCCCCTAGGAAAACTACTTGTTTTGTTTGTCTTGAAGTATGATGCCTGAACTAATGACCATCGGTGTATGGTAATTCAAATAAAGGGATTTTTTTAAAGGATTGTATCTACATTCCTTTGAGGAGGAAATCATTGACAAGGTCATCTAAGTAGATAATCTTTAAGACTTTTTTTTTAATTATAACTGTAGTTGAGTCTTGATAGCACAGTCTTTTCTAAAGCTCCTGTGCAAGTATTTCAGTACAGACAAACTTAAGTTCGCTGGTGCTGTTGTACATATACATGAGTCAGAATAGCATGTTCACAGAAGCTGTGTTGGTTACCTCTGGCAAAGTCTGACTACTTGTGTTACCAAAAAAAAAAAAAAGAAATTAAAAAAAAAATCCTTTTCCTTTGAAAAGATGAAACTGTCTTATTGATTCAGTGTTGGGGTCAGTCTTTTGCTAGTCATATCTGGAGGAGACTAGGATTGCGTTTTATAGGTTAGTCAATGTCCATTTTTTAACCTTTTTTCTATTGTGGAGGCAGTAATGGCTTGGAGTAGGATATGGGTTAGAGGGAAGTTTTCAGTGTTTACTTCTGTTTTGAGATACACTTGGTTTTTGTATATAAATCTTTAAAAAGAAACAGTAACAGTTCACACTGAGAACAGTGAAGTCACCCAAGAATATTTAGCAAGTTTGTAAAGGCCTCTTGTTTAGGTGAAGAATGAAAGTACTGTACAATGCAAGTCAAACACTCTTGTTCTTAATAAATAAATACCCTTGAAGGATATAATCTCCTGGAATAGTAGCTAATTCAGTAAAGTGTTGGTTTCCATTAACTGTGCAATGGAAATTGTATGAAGTTAAAGATTTTTCCTGCTAGCTTTGTACAGCTATCAACATTGCTTTTTCGTATTTGCTGTTTTAATGTAAATGCTCTTGGCTGCTCTGAAATTAGCAAGATTCTGGTTTCTACTGTGAGACTATTCTTAATGGAATAACAGTGTGAGGCTAACATACACTCTAACCATATTATAGACTAATGCTTGTCAATGAGCTATTTTAACTCACTGGGGTAGATCAGCTAGGTAATCTCACGAGGGCAAGTTTGGTCTTTACCTTCACAGAAGTGATAGATTTGGCAGCACTGGCTTCTTGTAAATTGATTATGCCCATGTAAAGCCTCCTCCTAAAGGACTCACAGCCATGAATGCTGGGTTTAATGTGGAGTTAGTTTTCTTCCAGGGACTAATTTTTTTTAAAATGGTTATGGGGTGAAGTCAGGCTTACAGGAGCATTAGCACCAACTTGGCCCATAAGCAAACACTCATTGGTTCTTGACAAAGCTGTGTAGTGCTCTGTTGTGTCGAAGAGCTCTCAAACACAAATGTCTAATGAAAAATGTAACTGTTTTTTTAAAATGCATTGGAAAAGATGGCATATGGCAGATGTTTATAGCCTATCATAGGAAACGTGTCAAGTTTTAAATATTTATTATTTTGGACTTTAAAAGCTCTTCAGCCATCCAGGTTCAGTATGCAGGAAACTTACTCCACTAGTGGTGTACGATTCTTCCAGGTTTGCTTTTATCCAAAGATCTGAAGAAAATTAAGGAAAAACCTAGTAATGCCTCTTGGAAAAGGTAGTTTTGTCAATAACTGTTTTCATATCTTGTTTGGTGCATTGAAACTTCCTTGTCATTGGGCTGTTGGCTATTGGATTTACTTTAAATTTTGTTGAAGAGGCTATAATAAAATAACCCACCATTTTCATTTGAAGTTTTTCTTCTAACCCTCCCACTTAGGCTATGTCTACACTATGGACCTTACAGCAGCACGACTTTACTGCTGCCATGGTGCCACTGTACAGCCTCCTGTGCCGTTGCTCTGTGCTGGCTGGGAGAGAGAGAGCTCTCTGGTTGGCATAATCAAATCACCCCTAATGAGCGGCAGTACCTATGTCGGCAGGAGAGCGTTTCCCACCGACATAGCGCTGTCCACAATGCTGCTTTCGTCAGGGTGGTTTGTTTTGTTTAATGCCCCTAACCAGCAAAAATTCTACTGTAGATGTAGCCTTAGTTACAGTATGCAGAATATATACAAACTTGGCACTGACTGCTGACATGCACATTGTTCGCTAATTAGTCTGTGGGGAAGGTGCCTACAGTTTGTTGCACAATATTGCAGAGATTGTGTACTTAAGTTAATAAAAGTTGCATTCCTTGAATATTTAAAGCTTTTTTGTTTGAAAACATTCAACTGGGACCATTTTATTAAAAGGGCTATGCAAAATTTACAGGATAAGATCACTGATGTACATTTGGAGCCAGAAAATACGTAAGAACATTCCTTGAATTAAACACACTTTTAAGTCACAAGAATGGCCAGTGGCTTTTTACATTTAAATGCAAAATATATTCATTTTTATACTTTATTGTCTAAGGCTTGATGAGTGGAACTTATTCAACTCACATTCTCTGATACTCCAATGAGAACGGTCGACATTTCCAGTGTAGGTTTCATTTTAGGGATTTTGTAATTTGGCTGTTAGTCCTAGGCTGACACTTGGAAGACAATTGCTTTAATAAAATTTGAACTCAAGTTTTATCACCCCTTTCTCTTGAATGCATTTCTTCAGGAGAGCTTTTGATGTTTGTCTGAAAGTGGAAACTCATTTTAGGGTCAACTGTCCGAAATAGTTTTGAAACCAACATTATTTCTGTCCATCCCCAATGTGTAGCCATCCAAAAATGGGCAGTAAGGCATTTTCATGTTTCATGCTTTTCATTCCTCTTGTGATAGAGTACTTCTATTAGTTTGCTCTAATTTAGTAGTTAAGCTGTAAGGGAAAATCCCAGCTCCTTTTCTCTTACAGTTTGTATGGCAACTTCCACCTTCTCTGTGTGTGTGTGTATGTGTGTATATATATATATCTTCTTACTATATGTTCCATTCTATGCATCCGATGAAGTGGGCTGTAGCTCACGAAAGCTTATGCTGTAATAAATTTGTTAGTCTCTAAGGTGCCACAAGTCCTCCTGTTCTTTTTGCGGATACAGACTAACACGGCTGCTACTCTGAAACCTGTCAGTTCTGAGGGGTCAGCAGATATACAGCTCCTAGTGATTGGCAAGAAACTATGCATGGTGCATGATGCCAGTAAATACCTAGTTTCAGAGTTGCAGCCATGTTAGTCTACTCTTTGTGCCAACAAGATTGAAATGTCATCAAGTAGTACACCTTGCCTGGTAATTGAACAAGTTTAATAGTCTAACATAAAGAGCCTGCAGTGTTTAAAACTGTAATTTCAGAAACAGATAAAGGGTTCAAAATATAAGTGCAGAAGTCCTGTCTCTAAAGAATCTTGCTTTTGGTACCTTGATTCTGAATCAGTATTGTATTAACAGACTAAAGTAAATAGAAACATCCAACAATAAGGTGCTTGATTCCGAAGAGGAAATTATAGGCGTTTTCCCTCTGCTGTTCAGGAGCTTCTATATTTGAAAAGTATTGAAATACTTACTGAACAGAGACTTGGAAAGAAAGGTATGGGGGAGTATGGAGAGTGCCATAACTGAACTATTTCAGGTGTAAGTGTGTAACTGAATCTCTACAGTTCGTTCTGTTGCACTGGTGCCTTTTCTGGCATACCTGCTTCTCCTTTTAACCTCTGGAAGTTTCAGGACGCAGAAACGAAGTATAAAGTTTGGGAAACCAAAGTGAAATGTTACTTTACCCTTCCTCATTTAATTAATTTTAGTTAATGACTCTCATCAGTGCTTTAATATTGTCTCCTTGAGAAACTGTTGGCCCTCTGGAATTCCTTTATCCCTTAGTTTTGTTTTGTTTTTCCCCATGGGACCTTGCCTACCAGTTCTGAGTTTAAAGTCTTCTCTTTTGAAGTCCATGGTCCTTATTCTGCTGCTCACTATTTCCTTTCCTTAGAATCATGAAATTGATCATTTCACCCAGATTGCCTTCCACCTGCAGATTCACAACCTATTGGTCATAGTCAAGTCTAGAAAGGCTGCCCCCTGTTTATTTCTTTCACTTTCTGAAACAATAAATTGTCTCCAATATATTCCAAGAACTTATTGGACATTTTGTGTTGTCAGATTACTTTTCCAATACATGTCTGGGTAGCTAAAGTTCCCCCATTACTATTAGGTCTTGTGTTTTGGATATTTGTTTGTTCTAGAAATGCCTCTTCCACCTCTTCTTCCTGATTTGGTGGTCTGCAGTAGAGTTCTACGGTGAGATCATCCCTATTTTTCTCCCTTTTTGTCTTTACCCAGAAACTTTCATCTGGTCTGCCCAGGGTGGATTTGATTTAAATCAAATTGATTTAAATTACTAGTCAGGAAGATTCGATTTAATCATGGATTTCTACATAAATGTGCATTCTTGTTGGTTTTTATAACCTTAATATATATTCTTCACAACTCAGAGATAGATGAAGGTTTCATTTTTAGAAGGTACACACTACACATTTTTAAAGTGATTTATTTTGAAAACTTTTCAGATTAGTTTTACAGGTATATCAGAAAATGAATGATTGATTATTTCATTTACCAAAAGTAACTGAAGCAGATGTTTATGAAGTCACTGGGAGGTGAACTATCTCCAGTTCAACAGGTTAATCATTAATATTTGGAGGATTTTCCTGCCATGCTGTATTAGGAGGAGAACATTACCAGACAGACATTTAAATTGTTTTATTTAACTATTTCTCGCCTTTATATATAATTTATTTAAAAACATTTTTGCTGTTAACAAGCATGTTATCTCCGGAGACACGAATCCGTAGTTTGAGAACTGCAAAACTAAGCAACTCTGATGGCATCTTCTACTGAGTCCCATTGGGTAGTTAAAAAGATTAGCCTAAATCTGTTCAGAAGCGCCTGGAACCACGTAAGATTGGGTCCCTAATCCATGAACTATTGGAACTCATTTACAAAATTTTTCTTAAACATTACATGAATATAATGTCTCATACTATAGAATTAGAATTTATAATCCCTATTCCATGATGAGAGATCTTTGAGCTATAAAGTATTATAATTAAAACTTTCTTTAGATAGGTTTTTCCTCAAAAAGCATTTTATCCAAAAAATCCAATTTAAATAAAAAAATCTAATTTTTTTTAAAAACAAAATAATTGATTTTTATCCACCCTGGGTCTGCCTCACCACCGTCTGGATCTTGGAACAAGTGTATATATTCTTGATGTGAAATGCAGCACCTCCTCCCCTTTTACCCTGCCAGTCCTTCCTGAAGAAGCTGTGCCGCTCCCGCTATACCTATATTCCTGTCATGGGCCTTATCCCACCAAGTCTCTGATGCCAGTTAAATCATGGTACATGAAAAAAGTTATTTTAGCAGGGATGCCAAGGAAATGACCTCACCTCTGCCCACAGTAAGCTCTCTGATCCTTGTCTAAACATGAAGTAGTTTTCCCAGCTAGGGAGTCTGTTTTCTCCTTTTTCCCTCTGCCATATTTCTCTGTGGCTTGCATTAACCAGAGTTTGTTTTCAAAGCTTCTGTAACATTTTGACTTTCTTTTGCAGGTGGTATACACTTCACTCCAAACCAGGCAAGAAGGAAAAAGAGAGAGGAGAGATTGAGGTGGATATTCAATTCATGAGGAGCAACATGACAGCCAGCATGTTTGATTTATCCATGAAAGACAAGTCCCGGTCTCCATTTGGCAAGCTGAAAGGCAAACTCAAAGGAAAGCGGGCCAATGGACTGCCTGACACAGCATCAGCCATCATTCCCAGCATAACTCACTCACCAGCTGATAGTGAAGAGGAGTCCTCTGAGAAAGAAAAGAAAAAATCCAAGATCAAAACCCTGTTTTCTAAACCTGGTTTGCAGAAAACCTCCCTCTCCCAGTCCATGTCAGTTTTACCTGCTTTTCAGCCAGTGACGGAGAAAGTTAGGCTTAAACCTGGTGACTTTCAGTCAAATTGGGGGGAAGATGATGATAAGTCCTTTCCTCCAAATTCAGAAAGTGAGTATTTCCTCTCACAATATTATACTTTATTACTATCTTAAATCTTTGCTCAAAAGAGAGCTTGATTTTGATACAGTAGATCAATTTATTGACAGAATATTAGCAAAGATTCCACCCATTATTCTTATGAAAAAGAAAATGACAAAGTATTTGAAGATGTTGGCTAAAATAAGCATTAAAGCACTGTTGGTAGTACATTTGTAGGTGGGTGATCAGATGCAATTTTCTTTTATTGTATGCATTTTGTTAAAACAGTAGAGCTGACCGGGAATTTTCCGATGAAATGCTCTGCCTGATTCGGAGTGGGGTCTTGAACCTGGGTGTCTGACATCCTAGGTGAGTGCCATAGCTACCAGGCTTTTGGCTAGTCTGCTGGTATGGGTGCACGTCTCTTTGCACTCCAAAAAAAAAAAAAAAAAAATGTTGTTTGTTCTGAATGCAGAATGAAACCAAATATCAAATCCTTAATTTTTTGTGAAATGGAGTTCTTGTTTTCTGGCCAACGCCACAAAACAGGACTATTGTAGCTGTATGTTCACAGATCCATTGAAAAAAATTTAAGAAGAATTTGTCTGAGACCATTCTTTGTATTGCTGGAGCCATTTTGGATGAAATAGAATACTTCTTCCTTGTGATCTGCCACTTACTGTGTGACTGTCATAGAAAATTGCCTCCTGCGTACATGCCATGCCATGCCATCCCCCCCACCCCAAAAAAAACAAACCTCAAAAACATAAACAACCCAAACACCTGTACAGCAGAGGTTTCCAAACTGTGAGGCCCGAGGCCCGGGACTTTTGATGGGGTGCAGCAGGGCCTGGGGTGGCGGGAAGAAAGTGGCAGCAGCCCCTCCCTGTCCCCAGCTATGCTCTGGTCCTTCCCGCAGCTGTGTTCCTGGCCCCACGCCTGGCCCTGCCCACACTCTCAGCCCTGTGGGGCCTTCCCCCTCCCACACAGCTGCAGTCCCAGCCTCGGTTCCCGTTCCCTTGTCCGCATCCCCTGGCTTTGGGGGGGACATGGCACAGACTGGGTAGGGTGGGCCCAACCCACAAAAGTTTGGGGACCACTGCTCTACAGGGTGATATTCCTGCTTTAGATAAATTTTCTGTATCTCTAAACATAATTTTTCCATTGTCATGAGTAATCATTGAGTCTTTCAGCACTTTAGACTGTAATATTGACTGTCACCAGGAAATATGTTTTTCATAGCTTTAATGTCTCATTTTTTTTCAGAGGCCTTTGGAAACAAAGCTGAAGATAACTCACTACATGTTCCTGTACTCATGGCTCATAAGAGAACAGCAAGTGCAGACAATAAGCAACTAAACGAGATAACCTCCAGCAACACCAAGAAAGACGGGCTCTCCTTATTCAGTGGCCTTAAATCCAAAAATGATCCCACACCCCGATCCAATGTGTGTATCAATGGTAATCATGTTTATCAGAAGGAAAGTGAAACAAAAAAGGAAACCATGCCAAAGGACAACACTCCTTCCTCTTCCCCTCAGACATTCAGGAAAAACCAGCCCTCTGAATCAGAAGAAAACTTGTCTTCCAAATCCAGTAAGGAACATGAAAAGACAGGAAGAGTGTCTCCTAGCAGAGGTTTATCTGGGTCTCCCTCACTGGAGTCCTTTAAGTCTATGACCCTACCATCATACAAACTGCTTAGCGGTGGAGATTTACTGGGAAATAGTGCTTCACTGAGTTTAGAAACTGCAAAAGAAGAAACTAAAGAGGACAAAAAACAAGAGAACAAGAAGTCTTTATTGTCTCTAGTCACAGGAAGAAAGGAAGTAGTGAAAAACAATGATGTAGAAAACATGTCTGACATGACTTTGAAGGAGAGAGAAGCCAAACTTCTTGAAGAAAAGAAGAATGAAAAAGACGTAAAACCTGTTGAAATCCCTAAGGACTACAATCAAGAAAGTACTCCGAAAAACAGCAACACAGCAGATGTCCCCAGAAACAAGAAATCACATAACCCCTTTGATGAATCGCTTATGGATGAACAGAAACCAGAAAAGTCTGCAGCCTCTGCAAGGACAATCCAAACCAAAGCTGTCAAACCCAGGTTAGTCTTGTTTTATTTCAGTTTCAGATTCTGATATAAAGCACTGCAGACATATGGCCAGACTGGCCCACTTCCTGCCACAAGGTAACATTTCTGTAACTGTTGCCCTTTACAGCATCTCTTGTGAGGGACTCATTTGTGTTTCACCACTAGATGAAAGTTTAACCAGTTACACACTTATTAAGATTATTGGTATAAATATTAACTTTTACTTCCATTCTTAACCAATTTAACTTCATATATGTGTTGATGCACTAACATAATGGTTTTTCGTGCCTGTATCTTTTCAGATAGTATGAAGTAATTTATTCCGTGTTGTTCTATTAATCCATAACAAAAACTAACAATATTCTCCTGCCTTACTGTCTACGTTTGGAGGTGTGTAGAAGGGCTGAAATATCACCTTTAATCAAGCCTATTGCTCTCCACTATAATTCTTGCTGTGGCTTGAAGAATGGCAAATCTCGGAACACATCTGCTTTTGGCATCATTCAGTTTCATGAAGTAGATTCTGGGGTTGTATGTGAGACTTTTTTCAGAAATTCTGCTCTGTGACTTACATATATGAAAGAAGTGTGGCCTTACTAACAAATGTCCTGAGCTGTCTGTCTTTAACGCTAGATCTTCAATTACATTTATGTTTAAACGCCTTGTGTGTAAATGAAACTTCTTAAGCTATTATGCTATTAGTACTTATGTCTTGGATACAAAAGAAATTATGTACAATTGCTTTAAAAGTAGACATCACCCTAGTAAACTTTGATTTGCATGTAGCAAACTTTACAACATAAGTTTTTTGCATCACAAGTATTGATATTGCATAGAAAATATTTAAACATAAAATGTTTCAAGCTTGTTTTATTGGTCCATTAAACTCTTAAGTCCTTGCAGTTCCTTATACATCATTAGTATGTTGCAAATTTTGTGAAATCTACCTTTAGAACTTGTCTTTGTCTCTCTCTCACATGTTGCATCTGCAACTGACACGCAAGTTTTTGTCCCTTTTACAGACTGGGAGTGTCTTCAGAGGATGAAACCGAAGCCACGCTTCCTACTTCTGTGCCTGATTCCTTTCCTGTTTTCCTTTCTGCACATCATTCTAGTAATGACAATAACCCTTTCACTTCTAAAGTGGGACAAAAATTTAAAGCACGAAACTCTGGTAGCCCTCTTCCTCCATCTCTCATTTCTGGACAATGTTCTAATGACAATAATCCTTTCATTTCTGACTGGGGACAGGAATCCAAAGCACAAGACTCTGAAAGCTTCATTAGTCCTCTCTTGTATTTCCCCCATCCTCCTGCAACTCTGGGGCATATTTCTTCTCATCTCCTTTCTACTCCTCATTCTATTGACAATAACCCTTTTGTGTCTAAACTGGGACAGGAATCAAAAGTGCAAGACCTCAAAAGCTTTACTAATCCTCCCTCTTTCTCCCTTCCTTCTGCTGTTTCTAGCAAAAGCAGTTGTTCCTTTGTAATAAACTTCGCTGATTCGGAGCATCCTGCTTTTGTTTCTCCAGAGGAGTCTCAAAATGAAAGTTTGACTAATGATACAAATACTGTATCAAATTCTCTGGGGTCACTGTCTGAGTCTCCTCCTCTACCTGTGTATGAAAGAGTTGGGCAGACGCCAAAGAAACAATGTGATGCCAAAGAGGTACAGATAGTATCACCGCATAACAAAAATAACAGAGGCTTTAAGAAATCGGTGACCTTTCATCTTGATGAGTTGGAAAATACTGATTCCAGCAGAAATCATGCTGAGGCTTTAGACAAAGAGCCACGTGAGAGATGGCATCCTGATCAACGTGAAGAAATGTTCACCACTGATCCAACTGTAATAGAAAAGAGACAAGGGTTTGCCTCTGTGCTGGGTATGGAGTGCTACCCTTCATCTAAACTCTGTGATGAAAGTAGGAATTCTGTTCAGAACAATGAGAGCACTGTTCAGGGTGATGTTGAAACTAGCAGTACAAGTGCTGAAACCTGGATGAAAGATAGCAAAGAACTAACTTCACTCTCCAAGTCTAATCATAGCCTTTCACCTGGGAATGCTGTGGTACAGCCATCTTCTGCTGAAAGCAAATTAAACGAGGAGCAAGAACTATGTAGTGGAAAGAAAATTAAGCATTCACTCAAAATGGAAGAATTTGGGCTCACATTAGAGTCCAAGGTAACTCATGCCATCAAAAGTGACTCTTCAGTTCAAGTAGAGCTGCCAAAACCCACCCCAGGAGTTCACACATTGCTCCCTAAGGACCTTAACAAGTCAGAGGATGTTACTGAACTCAGTCCTCTATTTGCAAAGCCAAAGCCTATCCGAAGAAATGCTGTAAAACTAAATAAGCGTGCACCTGTTTCTCTGACTGGTAGACTGAAAGATGAAGAGCTGCTTACTTCATCTGACAGCACAATGTCTGAGTCTGAATTTGTGTTTCATAGAGAGAATCCCATGAACCCACATGAAAACCCAGCATGTGACAGCTTATTAAAAACAGCCACTCTGTCAACTACACATCATCTTGATAGAGATGATAGCAATAATGGACACCTAAAACACAAAATTTATGGTCATGATGATTCATTATTTGACTCTGGAACAGACCTTAAGTCTGCCATTCCAATTACTGGAGATCAGAGTCAAACAAATGTTGGCCTTCCAGTTATTCCAGAAGTAGGATCAGATGATGAGCTTCTAGAGAACTATCAAAAGAACAATGAAATGACTGCAATTTATAGAAGTTTTCCAAATACTGAAAATCAGTGTGTAGATTCATTGTCTGTCACTGAGGAAGAAAAGCTCAGTTCAGATATGAGCTCTACTGATAGAGCAAGTATATTGCTTCAGAAGGGAGAAGGTGGCCCTTCTAAATCATCCAAACTAAATTCAGTAGTAGACATTCATAGTGCAAGCAGCAAGACTAGTGAGTCAGGTTTAGATATGCTGTCTTATCCCAGTGAGCATGGATGTGTTGTTGAGGAACAGGAACCAAAAGAATCTAGCAGTATTAAGGAAAGTAGGAAGAGTGATTTTTTTGAGCCCTCTGAAAAGTCTGTTTCTTTTACCTCCCTCTCCAGTTCTTCCCAACTCTCCCCTTCCTCTAGTTCCCTCCAATCTGGCACTTGCAACAGTAGTAGAGCAGAATCAGTGAAAAAGCCACCAGCAGAGAGCTTCAATCATAAAGTCGAAAATGCTGGCAAGAAGAAGGTGCTTCAGGCATGGGTTTCACCCTCTGAGACACTTCCCAATCAAACACAGCAGAGTGGTGGAAGTGTGTCTGTTAAGCACAGGTGAGAATATGGGGAAATACATAGAAAATGTCTGTGTTGTACAAGACATCATTTTTTCTGCTGCAGAAATATCACAATAGTTTTTTCATTTTGATGGGACTTCATACAATCTTAACTTGGTCTGACTTTTGGACCCTGTCCGAGTCCTATACCATACCAGTGTCAGACCACCAAAACTTTTATTAGCAAAAAATCAGTGATTGCACCAAATAGAACTGTGCACCCAAAAACTTAGAGTGAGCGGTGGCAGTGCTTTGTGCAGATCTAACAGTCACAAGACTTCTGTCATTTATGGCAAGTTGTTTATATTAGGGAACTCATTGGTCAGATATGGATTTATGCTTTTTGAACAATGCTACTTTAATACTACAAATATTCTGGTGTCAACAGCTGGATTTGGTAAACTGCATTGTGATCTCTAGCTTTTCAGAAATGAGGAAATACAATCAAAGGCAGTACTGAGAACTGTGTTGTTCCCTTAACTAGTAGAGTAAAGATTTCTAATTATTAAAATGTACTACAGACAAACTTACTTCATGTGACTAATAGGCCTGACTCCCAGATGATCAACATGCTTTTGGACGTCCAGAGCTGTTCACAGCTCCAACTGACTGGCGCCCCATTGTAGTCTGAGGTGCAAATTGGAGCTGTCTTTTCCTCTGAAACTCGGCTGGCCTCAGAACTGCTTTATCTGTCTCACGTATTGTAGAGCTCCACAGTAGGAACTGCAGGGAATTACTGTTCAGAAATTGATTGAAACGCAGTTGGGTAATTTACTTCCACTTTTTAAAATTGCCATTATAAATGGGTCTAGAGAACACAAGATTATGTCTAGGCATCTAGTGTGCCTTATGCCAGAATTAGTCCATTTAGAGAAGACGGAATAAATCTGCTGCCCAAGAGGATATTTGATATGTAGACTTCTAATGAAGATAATGTGGGAAAATTATGTAGAATCTAACTCTTATAGTAATTTGTGTATAGTTTAAAAACAAAAACAAACCCACAACCAAACAAAAACTAACCACTGATGAATATAGTGTAAGCACCTCATGTAACCAACTTCTGTTATGTGATGATTCCAGTTACCATGATACTGTTTCTTTTTTTGTTTGTTTTTTGAATGCAATAAAAATAAGTCATCAGAACAGTGTGTGTGTGTGCACGCGTACGTACATATGTACGTACACACACCCAATGGAAGACTATAACTGGAGGTAGAACTCGGTCCTGGAACTGAATTTCTCGTACCTTGAGGTGTATAAGGAAATTCATTAAATTCCCTCATATTCAGTCTTACTGGATTTAGAAACCTGTTGAATGCTTTGCTTGTGATAGGATATGTAGATGTTAAGGAACTGCCTAAACAAGGTGCGGCTTTTGTTTTAGACCTCATCCTGTGAAGCCAATGAACACCACAGCAAATAAGTCGCAGACTAAAAATTTGACCACAACCACAAAAATGGATGAAAACTGGACTGAGAGCAATAGAAAGGTATGAAAGAAATTGAAACTTGGGTTGAAGCTTCATAATGGTTACTGTAAACTTCAAAGCTTCCAGGGCACTCAGTGTGAACTTGCCTACTCAGGGTAACTTACATTTTTTGGCTCTGACACTCAAGTGATATCTGTCAAAGGATTTCCTTATTTTCTCTATTTCCCAGCACTGGGAGGAAGAAATTGAATTCACTTTTTGTTCTTATTCAGTGCAAAAAGAGGCTCCTGATGGGGTCTCCTAAGGAACTGTGGCTGTACTACTAGAGGAAACCCAGAAGTGCTCTTTGGTTCCCCACTAGATGGGTAGGTTGATGGGGAGGCTTGGTTGTGAGCCAGGAAGATGACTAGTAGGAGTGCCTGGGTGGAGGGTGACAAGTAAATATGTTACTTTATAGGCAATCCTTGCTGTCTCCAATGTGTGGGGTGTGGCCACTGTAGCCTGGAGTCTGCTTACACCGTACTTACTCGAGGTGGTTGTGGGCAGGTAGTCGCTATCTGCTGCACTGGTGATCTTCCTTTCAGCAGAGACTAGTGGGACCCATCACCTTGTAACTTGCTGCATCGGCAGCTTCCATGATTAAGAACTTCCTCCACAGTCTGAAAGCCCAAATGCCCATTTGTTAACGCAGGAGAATGTTGCCTCAAAAAAGTAGGTCATATTTCTAGACGTGCATGGCTAAAAGCTTTCACCTTCTTTCTCTTCCCCTCAAATCTCTGAGAAGTATTGTCTGAGTGTTTGCATAAGTTCTGATCCCTGAGGCACCATTAGATAAGAGGTCTGTAAAATGAGAGCAAACCACGTTCTGAGAAAATTCAGAATTCCAGGCACACACTGGCTTGTAATGTAGGATTCCTCATCTTAAGGAGTGTGCATGCCTGCGTGCCCTACCCCAAATGGCAGTGAATCTCAGAGCCTGGTTCAGCTGACCTGGACTTATGCCGCAGTGCTGAAAATAGGCATGTAGCCATTACTGCTCTGGCTCTGAGACTTCTAAGTAAATGGCCACAAAAGAAAAATGTGACTGAAAAGTTGAATTTTTTCACTTAAACTCAGGTGTGCTGTCCTTCAGAGTCTACAGAAGCCTGTTTTCTTAAACATCTGTTGTTTCCAGACCACACCTTAGCTGTACAAATACAAAACTATTCCCTGTCGTGCCACTGAGATACAGCTATGAATAAGTCTGCTGTACAATGAGTATTTTGTACTAAAGTAATATTTGTGCTAATACTACGTTTATTTTTGCTGCAATAAAAAGGCAGCATAACCGGTTACTTAGCCACGGTTACTAGAAATCATCCCTACCCAGCGCTTAAACCAGCAAACATCATTTTAATGTTAAGAATAACTCTCCAGCAATGTATTGCTTATTTGTCAAAATAGAAAATGATGGTAACTGTCTTTTTAAAATTTCAGTCTCAAGGTCGTCAAGTACATTCACTGCTGTTTAACCTGAGCTTGAATCTCACTTTATTCAATATATTGTAACTTGTGGTTCTGTAGATCTTTCAGTGCTAGTATTACATGAGGAATTTTTTATGCAAGTCTTTAGGCCATTGATGTCCTGGGGTCATAACTCATCTGTCCTTTGTTACGGACTCAAATTTATCCTTAAATCCCATGCAAACCTGGCATTCACATATAACTGTAAATTGCTGACAAATATAGAGGCATAAACTTGAGGCTATGGAAAACTGTACCAAATTTTGTCTCCATTGTGAGTCTTACTTCCCCTTAGAATAGATGCCCTGGGCTTCCTAAATCCTACAGTATCAAATATTTTTGTGCCATAAAAGTGCAGTACTTAAATATTTTTCCTGTTACTTTCCTTTCCACATAATCTATTGTTATAAAGCTCCACCTTTCCACATTTTGGAAGTGCATGAATATCTGCCAATAATGATAACTTTGCTGTCATTTCTAGCTGCCATTGCTAAGTGCCCTAACAGATGTCTCTCTTGCAATAGCAGTTGCATTTGTATCACTTTACCATACTGGTTTGGTCTTGCAGCTTTTCCCTGTCATTGCTGATGTTGCAAGCCTGGCAGGTTTTGTCCCTGGGGAACTTGCTTTTCCTGTTCACTGAAGTAGTAATGACTAATAAATCCTGTCAAGTATCAGAGGGGTAGCTGTGTTAGTCTGGATCTGTAAAAGCAGCAAAGAGTCCTGTGGCACCTTATAGACTAACAGACATATTGGAGCATAAAAAGCTTATGCTCCAATACGTCTGTTAGTCTATAAGGTGCCACAGGACTCTTTGCCGCTAATAAATCCTGAAATGCCAGTTGTGTGAAACTTTTAACAAGATGTAAAGTACAGTAATTTCTTTGAAGAGCAATACTGTTTTGGTAACAAATATCCCTAGAATTCTTCAGCCTTCCCTGAATACAAAGATCATTAGGCAGTCTTCTCAGATTACTGTAAAACACTTATTTCTGCACTGACCCTGTCTGTCCTCTCTCTCCAAAAGAAATATGATCCTTCGGACCCTGCCTATGCTTATGCTCAGTTAACACATGATGAGCTGATCCAGCTGGTGTTGAGACAGAAGGATACCATTACAAAGAGAGATCTCCAGGTGCGGGAGCTAGAAAACTACATTGATAACTTGCTTGTCAGAGTCATGGAAGAAACTCCCAACATTCTTCGGGCTCCATCTCCAAAAAATATGGCTGGAAGGATGTAAAACCTCTGCCAGTAAATCTGAATAAAGGATTGGACTCCCATCTTGTTACTCAAACTTCACAGGTAGATAATGTGAAGTTGCTGATGTTCTGGTATCTGCTGCCTACAAAAAAAAAAAAAAAAGTGTCACCTTTCTGTGTCTCTCCAAGTTGATTCCACTTATCTGGAGACTAGTTAATAATTATACCAGGTCTAGAATACATAAGCCAAAAATACAGTAGTCAGAAGTCTTCCACCTTTCTTTCTGGTACACTGTAAATATTTTACCGCCACCTGGGAGGCATTGTTAAAGAATGTAATCAGAGGCCTGAGATTCATGTGGCTGTGAATGTTTTTGAAGCCATTTTTCTCAGTGAGGCACTGGTGGTTGTTGGCTTCTGAGCTTCTTTATTTTATTAGTATTGGGAGTTTAGATTAACGGTTGGTGTTTTAAAAACTGAACCATTATTTCTCAGACTCAGAACAACAGTTGTTCGTAATTCTGAGACTTAAGTTGTAGTGCAATATAAGCCATCACATACACTAATTCAAGGATTTGATTGCTTTGTTCAAATAATTATATTACAGAAGTTGAAATGCACTCCAGAAAGAGGTTTGGTAACCATAAGTTGCCTTATTGTAAAAAATGTAATGCCCTTTAAACGTGCTATAAAATTGGAGGGTCTTTAAATCTACATGAAAATGTGATTGTACTAATGAAGTGTCTACATCTCATTTTGGGAAGGGAAGCGCAAAGCCTGTATAAACCTAGTGTTGAAAAATTTCAAAGCAGTGCTCTGAGCAGGCTCTTATGGCTGCTTTAATATAGCAAAAATCAAACAAAGATACAATTGCCATTCGACTACAAGATTAAAGAACAGTTACGAATTTTAGATGATACAGTGATCTGAATTGGGAGCTGTTTTGTTTCATAGCCATCATATTCCTGATTTGAAGGTTCTTGTTCAAACTAGGGGGCACACAACTCCCATACGGTTTACTTGGTATCCTGTATAAACATGTATGCACCCGTTTCCTTTGTGGTGTACATGCTTAGTTTGTTTATATTGCTATGCACAGCAAGTCGTGAAGATTTTTCTATTGTGCCACTGAAGATCATAGCTTTTTAAACATGCTGTATTTGGGAAACTAGGACTTACAGTATGGAACAGCTGTCCCAGTTGATTCATATGGAACATCTAAACTGTATATATCTATATGTGGATAAAGTAAAAGGCACATGTGACCTGGTTCTCTTAGTAAAGGAGCATTCAAATGGTGGCTTTTAAAAATGTCTGGTTTCCAGTAATAAGATTTGTGGTTGAGAATGTTGGAACAGGTTTTATTTTAAATGTAGTCAGAAGACATCGTGCTGCTATTTTGCAAGATAAATCAGATATCTCTGTCTGAATCTTTTGCCTTTGTCTGCTGTAGCTGTGCAGTTTGCCATGGGACAGGCATTTCCCATTTATATCTGATAGCAAACAGCAAGACACTCGCAAACAATCATTTTAGGAGGCTTACTTTAAATCATTCTTTTAGGATAGTGTTGATAGGAATTGTCAGTAAAACTCAGCACTTTGATGGAAAGTTGTGATTGGATTCAGCATTACTTTACATCCACATTTAATGTTGGGGCTGATGTGTGGCAAGCTCTCAATTTTAACAGCTCTGTGCTCACAGCTCTCAAATTGACTTCTTGAAGGCACAGTGAGGTTCAGTGATACATTATTATAGTACTTTGGATAATCTGTTTTTAACATCTAGCATGTATTGTGAAGCAAAAAAATAAAAATAAAACAAACTCTACCCTTTATGAAGGTGAAAGGGTCCATTAACTCTTCCCTAAAGTTCTGAGTGATAATTTCACCTATAGTTTAGGAGGGCACAGTTTCTCACAGTATTCTTTTCATTAAAGCACTTTAATGAGAGGTGAGACAAGTTGAATTTCCTCTTAGCCTTTTAATAGTCTATTGCCTTATATTTAATATTTTCATAAAACACTGGAGACCACTGCAAACTTCTCAGATATTGTTTTTTCTGTAGCGAAGCATAATTTAATCTATTTACATAGAAGAAATCAATGTTTACTGGAATTGTATATAAATATATATGCTGTTAAGTGCATTTGTTACTTTGTGATTGGTTATGTGATTACAAAAGTGTAGACAAAACTTCACTGCCCTATCATACAACTTTCCTTCAACGAAAGCCATAAACGAAATAATTCATAATACTATGAATGAAAGGTTTAAGGTGTAATGTTCCTTTCTAGGACCACAGGTACATAGTAGCAATGAGTGGTTGAGCAGATGACTTCAGTTAAGGGGTAAGTTTCAATGTCCCAGATCCCATGAATGGAGTGGCTTATACTGAATTTTTTAGCAGGATCTCTAGATCTTGTTTTTATATATATAATTTTTTTTTAATTTGCATGGAACTAGCTATCTTCCACTGAAAATGACTGACTGCTGCTTGTGCCTTGAAATAGTGAGGAAGATGAAACGTTAATTTCGGTTGCCTCTATCCTCCTTGATGTTTCTATGGAGAGGAATTGTTGCCTGCGCCTCCCTAAAAATTTTTTTGCCTTCAGGACTTGATTCCATAGCTTATCAACAGCTTTCTGGTTGTATGAGAACTGTGGAGATCTCTATTCTTTAGTGCCTTTGAGCAGTAGCTAAACAGTCTGAATTCGAAACTGGTGGTGTTATAATGGTTGGACTTGCTTTTATATTCAGAACTAATCTAAATGAATCCAATGATATGAAGTGATTTTTACTAGCCTCATTTTAAATGGCTGCCTGTCTGCTCTGGAGTTAATGTACTACATCACCACGAGCAGCTGAAGCCATTGTTTGTAATGCTGCACCTGCTGCTTGAGGGATAAATACTTTACAAAAATGTTTTCATCCTTAACAAAAGGTATTCTTATCTTGGGAAAACTTAAACCCTATGGTTTAAATATTTGCTGATAACATTCCACTTAAGGTTATGACATTCTACTTCCAAGATGGGACTATAGAATTTTGATAGGGTTTTTTTTCTTTTTGGTCATCTTTTATACCAGTTAAACTTGGAGTCTGTCTGTTGGACAAAAGTTTAGCTGGCTGTTCTTACACAATGAGGCTTGATCTCTTGGTTGCACCTGGTAAGTCTCATTTATTGGTGAGATTTGGGCACTGCCAGGAGAGAGCGGTCCTTTACAGGCCACACTTCTACTTCATTAGCTGTGAAAATGTTGCACAATCTTATTGCACCTCAAATTTTTTTATTGGCAATGCTGTTTTTGAAGTGTTTTGACATAGAAGGACTGGAATTTTTAAGAAAGGTACTTATGAGATTAAAGCTTGTTTGTCAAGCCCCTGTACAGTTGCTTAATGAATGTTTATTATTAAAGGATCCAAATGTATTTTTATGTTTATATTTTCTGCTGTTTGGGTACTTTTTTTCTTTTTGGTTTTTAAAAATGACTTTCACTCTTATGGAACACTAAAATAAAACTTTTCAATTCAGTGCTTGTTTGAACACACTTGTTTTTCACTAGACTCTGGAAGTGCTAGAAAATGTACGAGACCGAATGGAGAGAACTCCATGTAATGGACAAATCGCTAATTTATTTACATAGAAGAAATATATATAATCTGGGGAACTTTCTGCAGTGGCCCTGTAGAGAAAATTGCATTAGCTTTCTCAGCAGTTCCTAAAGCTCATATGGCAAAATCATTTTATGCCTTATGTGATTGCAGTGGGCCAGTCTCCTGCAGTTAAAGCTCAATGGCTGAAGTGAGAGAAACTGGGAATATAGATAACTTAATGTCAAAGTATAAAGCAAACAGGTGAAACTGGCTTACAGTTAAAGAAATATGTTTGTGTGTTACAAAAAGAAAAAGGTGTTGAAGATTTAATGTGGCATCTGAAGGCAATTCTGATTCATGGGCCTATGGCCCTCAAGCTTTGGCTGCCAGATCATATTTTCCTCAAGTTCATGCAGTGATTCTTTGCTCAGCAAAATACCAGCATTTGATAGTTGTCCGCAGAGGATTTTTGATGTTCACTTGAGGGGGGACATGAGGGTGGTCTCTCTTTTCCAGGTCATGCAGCAGTACTGTGATAAGTTCTCAAAATTGAGATTTTTTTTTTTTTAAACTGGTGAAGGGAGCTGGTCTGAGGTTCCTCAAGACTGGAATCCACTGCTGAACAAGTGCAACACGGCCAGCGGCAGCGCAGACTTCCTGTGCTCTGTTCTCCTGGCACTGGGCCCCAATTCTCTTCTATAGACCTGAGAAGGGAGTTACATCTTCAAGGCATATTCAGTGATTGGCTGAGTCTGTCAACTAAGGGTCTAGTTATGATTTTATGATGCGGACCTCTTCATGGGGAATTGCACAGGTTGCTAATTTTACAGAAGCTGAGAGTAACCGCTTTAGGTCACAGCAACCTGGGCTAGATATAGACAAGTAAACTACAACTGTAGCCATTATGCTACCCTCTGACACCCGCTACAATGAAACTTGATGATGATCTTCCTTCTGTTTATTATTTGTATACCTGCTCCTCTCTGGGGGGAGGACTTAAAAAAATGCAGTGGGTTGTGGCTCATGGGTCCCTATGATCTAGTAAATCCAGCTTTCTGATTGGCAGAAAGTAAGTAGAAAAGAGAGACTTTGGGCTTGTCTACACTGGCACTTTACAGTGCTGCAACTTTCTTTCTCAGGGGTGTGAAACACCCCCCCCCCCCCCCCCCCCGGGCATGGCAAGTTTCAGTGCTGTAAAGTTCCAGTGTAGGCAGTGCACCAGTGCCAGGAGCCATTCCCCTTGTGGAGGTGGGGCTTTTCTTAGCGTGCTGGGAGAGCGCTCTCCCAGTGCTATGCTGTGACCCCACAGCCACGTTAAAGCACTTTAATGTTGCTAGCGAAGACTAGCCCTTTGTCACACAAACATTGCTGCTGCCTGTCCCGCTCCTACTTTGGGATTTGCTAGAGGGGTGGGAGCTGTCTCTAGCTGCATTGAATCCATTGTGTAAACGCCCTGTGGGATGGGAAGTCAGATCAACAAGTTCAGCAGCACGTGAAGACTGAGCTTATTTACATGATAGAGAAATGTATGAAAGTTATTGCCCAAAGCATTCCATTAGAACTAGGGTAGTAAGGATGTCAGTCCTTCAGGAGCACTTCAACTGCATGAATGTTTAAATCCCCTTCATTCTTTGTTCAGTATATCTGGGCAGCAAGGACAAGTTGGGAGAATAATCAGTTTTCCTTTGTCTGTGTCAGACCACTTTGGCCTAAAATGTGTTTGCCTTGTCAGCAGAACTTGCATGCCACCTTAATGCTTTTCTCTGCCTTCACTCTGAGGCATTGTTTCCTTCAAGGGATGGATCAAACTAGCTATTAAGGTCCTTCTGCTTTCAGTCTGAATGGTTCCCTCCTCTTCCAGGGCCATCAGCAGTAATGCTCTGGGGAAACTTACAAGCCAGCATTGAATAGAAATTACCTGGTACTTTCAAGCACTTCATCCTTGTGTATAGCTCTAATTATTGTAGAGACTTGGAAGAAAGCTAATCAGATGCCTATCATCTTGCTGCAGGTGTTTCCACCTGGCCTTCACTGGAGAAGGTAAATCATAGCTGATTGGCTACATCCTGGGAAGCAGGGCTTCTGTTTTTAGTTTTATGTGAATTGTCTTACTCTGTCAGAACACTGGCTCATCTACTTTGATATCTTCTGGTCAATGCTTGAAGCCTCACAAAAACCTCTGTTGCCATTGAGCTTGGCTAACTGGGAAACTGCTGTGGCCTGGTAAGCAACTTTCCACCTCTCCCGAGCTCCACTTCCATGCAAGCACCAGGCTGGCTTATCCTCTGAAACATGAGGACTGGTTACCCATAGCTGTATCAGTGCTCATAATTGCTCTTATTAGAGTCCTCTGACATTGCTCATGGAAAGCCAGAGTTCCAGTGGTGGCTGGTTGGTTTCCTAAGGGTTTTCTTGCCTGTTAATTTTTCTGCCATTATTTGTTTAGCAATATCTTTAGGAAGGCTTTCTTCGTTGGTACGTTATTCAGGCTATATCTACACTACCCAGCTTTTAGCGAGCAACATGGCTGTGTTGCTACAGCCGTGCTGCTAAAAATCATGCAGTATAGCTGCTGTTTGTCGGCTCTCCTGCCGAAAAAACTTTCACCCCCAACGAGGGGTATTTGCGTTGTCGTTAGGAAAGTGCTGCTGACAACACGCTGTTCATACTGGTGCTTTTTGTGACAAAACTTGCTTTTTGTCTTTTGAGGGGGGAGGACACCTTTGAAAGACAAAACTTTTGTCGTTCAATTGCCAGTGTAGACATAGCCTCAGTCTAGTCTCATGCATGAGATTCAGATGCCAAATGACTTGCACACTTTGAGCTGAATGCTATTGTCATGGCACATCATTGACAATGTCCTTTTACAAGTATCACCTCTTTGTATTATTAAACATCAAGCCTGTCTGATTTCTCACTCGCTTTGGGGCTCCTCGAAATTGCCAAATCTTCAGTGCTATATGGGCCTGTTACACTTCTCCTCCAAGTTGATTGGGACTAAGTTTGTTTTTCTGCAATCTTTCTTGTAGGGGCCAGAATGGCTACTGTGTTTCATAGTGCCCTTCAGTCCGCCCTGAATAAATGTATTAAGTCCCAGTATAGGATCTTCAGGGCCTTCTGAATAAAAAGAGGCAAGTGCTATCAACTGCCTTAGACTAACACTTGACTCTCAATCTCTGGAAGACTTTCAGCTGATATGAAATAGTTCATATCTTTCTGTTTGCAGCAGGTCCCTGTTAGTGATAACGAATGCTTAGCCATTAACCATTAATCCTCTCTTCCATCCAGTGAGGCAAATGCGTGTAATCCATATTTTGAGGCAGAGTCAAAGTGACATGCCCAGAGCTACACAGTCAATTTAGCCAGAATGCAGGAATTCAGTAGCTTCTAATCCATGTCCTTGGATGACTAAACAGTGTGTGCTGGATAACATATGGACTGTATGTGTACATTGTGTTCTTGTGCTGCTTCTACTAGTGCATGCTCAGACTGTGTGCTGGCATTTTTAATTACACTTTTAACTTTATAAGGGTTGGTTTTCATCCCTCCCTGGGAGAGGCAGTGTGTGATCCACTATAGAACACTTTACTAAGTGTTACTAAAGCTAGCTTGAAATTGGTTCACAAGGTCAGTTGTGAGCTACAGTTAGAGCAGTGGTTCTCAAACCCTCCCCCCATAAATTAAAAACACTTTTTATATATATTTAACACCCTTATAAATGCTGGCGGCAAAGCGGGGTGTGGGGTGGAGGCTGACAGCTCGTGACCCCCAGTTTGAGACCCCCTGGTTTAGAGCAATGGTCTGGTCATGGCTGTGGGGTTCTCTTCTTGTGACTTCAGTCACGTCACTTCACCTGCGTGTGCCATGTTTACTGTTCCTCTGCTAAAAGGACTATGGACCCAGGGCCAGGAGTTGAGTTGCTACCTTGCGTGTCTTAGCTGCAAATGCAAGGCGAGGCTGCCACCTGCTGGTCCACACCCCAGGTAGCAGACAGTCCCCTAGTTCCGTCTACTTTGCTTCCTGTCCCGCACGGTCATACCGATGCGCCCCTTCAGAGTCCTCTCCGATAGCGCCAAGGGGGTGGGGGGAGATGGCTCAAGGCTTAACGGGTTAGTTGCATAGTGTCGATTTTCTGCGGTAAGTCCTGTGCAAGGCTTGGGGACGGAAGGCGGCGGGGGCCTATTGCAATGGGAGCCCCAGCCTGGGGCAGCCTTCCTGCAAGCGATCTGTCACGGGTCGAGGTGGGAAGATGTACAGGCGCCCTGGCCTCTGGGTGCCCCGGGCCGGCTCCTTGCCCACCCCTTTGTCCCAGCGCCGCACCCACACCACGGCACCGCTGCCTCCCCTTCGGCCCCCGCCCAGGGGCAGGGCGGAACGTGCCGGCGGGGGTGCTGCCCCTACTCGGACGCAGCAGGTCGACGGACCGGATGTGACGGAGGCGACAGGGCTCTCTCCGCGGCCAGCGTGGGCAGGGTGCAGCGATCTAAAGTCCCCCCCCGCGGCCGTGCGCAGGCGACTACTTCCGTTTGCGGGGGCGGCGGCGGCCCGGGCCCGCGGGCGAGGTGAGTGTCTGGGGGGGGGCCCTAGGGCAGAGCCGGGCCGCCAGGGGGCGGGGCGTTGTGAGCACAGAGCCGGGGCGGGGGGTTGCGGGGGGGGCTGCAGGGGAGCGAGGGGTTGATCTTGGGGAGGGGGGGCACTGAAGGGGGGAGCTGCCCTCTCCCGATTTGTAAAACGTGGTTCAGGTGGGAAACTTGACGCCCCCTTTGCAGTCTTGACTCGAACAGCTGGGCCCTTCTGAAGGGAGAGTTCAGGGTCTGTCTCCATTCGTTCTTGCAGGTTTGCAAGATGTCGGGCCAGAGAAAATGCCCTGATTGTGGCTCCTGTGAGATTGTGGAGGACGCACATTATGCTCAGAACCAACTGGTGTGTGCTGACTGTGGGTTTATCCTCACCGAGGGGCTCTTGACCACCACTTTCCAAGATGAAGAACATTTACAAGGTCAAACAAAGGCTGGTTTTAGTTTGCATACATATGTAAAAATCCGCAGGGCTTTTGTGTAAATGGCATGCAAAGCCATGAGGTCAGGGAGGCAGAGATTTCAAACAACCAACCCCCTCCCCCCCCAAAAAAAACCCCTACAAAACTCTGAGTAATGGGTAATATTTTAATCAAAAGTCTTTTTGCCCTAAAAACGGTGCAAAAAAAAAGGAGAGAAATTGCTGTTTTAAACTTTACAAAGGCAGCAAGAATAGCAGGCCCAGACAGATCTCTTCGCCTATGATTCTTCCCCCAAATCAGAGAGATCATAAATTTGACTCCCTTCCCCCAGCTGTATTACAAACTACTATTCCTAATTATGAGAGTTTCTGCAGATTTATCTTGCTTCTGTAGTCCTGGTTTTAACTTATTTCTCCAGCATACAGAGATTGCTTTGGCTGTCTGCAGTAACAGTCGACTGACTACCTGTTCATGTAAAAATGCCAAAATATAAAATTGTGAATTTTTTAAAAACATGAGAATCGAGGAATCCATGACCTTTTGAGGGAACATAATCATGATACAGCAGTAGTGAAACCTGCACTTGACTCTTATGAATAGGAGCCATGAAAATCACGTCATGGACTGTGAAATTTGGTGCTGTGTGCTTTTACTCTATATTATACAGGTTTCACAGGGGAGACCAGCATTTCTCAAATTGGGGGTCCTGACCCAAAAAGGAGTTGCAGGGGGGTCGCAAGTTTATTTTAGGGGTTTGCAGTATCACTACCCTTACTTCTGCGCTGCCTTCAGAGGTGGGTGGCTGGAGAGCAGCGACTGTTGGCTGGGCACCCAGTTGTGAAGGCAGCGCCCCACCAGCAGCAGCACAGAAGAAAGGGTGGCAATGCCATGCCATCTTTACTTGCAGCTGCCGAGCTCTGAAGGAGCAGTACTGCAACCCCCTCTATGACAGCCTTGCGATGCCCCCGTTCCGCTGGTGTTATCTGGACCGGTGATCTGCTAGATCTCTCCAATCCTCGACTCTGGGAGCTGGCCTTATCCTGCTCCACTGTGAGAACCCCACTCCCAGGCTGTTCACACGCAGCCTCTAGCATGTAAGCTGCTCCCAGCTACGTGAGTGTGCACTTTTGGCCAGCTGCTGCTTGGATTGTGCAACCGAATGACATTAGCCAATATCTCCGGTCCCAGGCACAACCCTAGGAACCTCCGTCTTGCAGTGTCCAGTTATGCCTGCTGGACGCTGCAAGCTTATATGAGTTCGTCAATTTAACAAAGGAATTTATTTGTACCAGGCTTGTTATCCCAAGGGGAGTCTCTGACATGCTTCAAACCAAACGCACTGCTTCAGGTAGAATAAACAAACATTTATTAACTACAAAAGATAGATTTTAAGTGATTATAAGTCAAAGCACAAGAAGTCAAATTTGGTCAAATGAAATAAAAGCAAAACACACTGTAATCTGATTTTAAGTCTTTCAATGCCCTTACAAACTTAGATGCTTCTCATCACAGGCTGGCTGGTTGCCCTTCAGCCAGCTTCTCCGCTTTGATCAGTGCTTCAGTCGCGTGGTGGTGGTGTCTGTAGATGGAGGTAGAAGAGAGAGGAAAAGCATGGCTGACATCTCTCCCTTTTATCATGTTTTTTCTTCCCTCTTGGCTTTGTGTCCCCCCCCCCCCCCCCAGAGTCAGGTGAATATTACCTTATCGTAGTCCCAAAATGACCAAGGGAAGGGGGGTGACTCACTCGAGAGTCCAGCAGATCCTTTGCTGCTTCCTAGGCCAGTGTCCTTTGTTCCTGTGAGGCTGGGCTGGGTTTATCCCATACATGCCCTGATGAGGTGTTAACTGCCCCTCTGCTCCTGGAGAGTTTTGCCTGGTCTTGTTTTAAGCCATGAGGACACATTTTCAGCCTCATAACTATATACATGAAATTACAACCTATAACATTAGTATACCAACAATGCTCAGTGAATCATGAGCCCTTCTAAAGACACCCAACATGACAAACTTTGCATTGGATACCACACAATCCTATTATAAGGATGAACATGGGGGTGCAGGGTGTTCCCCTGAGGTACAGAGCATCACAACCATACCATGCCATCTTTACTTTTGCCCTGCTGCTGCCCGGCTTTGAAGGTGCAGTACCACAACCCCCTCTACAATAACCTTGCGACACCCCCCCACAACTCCTTTTTGGATCAGGACCCCATCAGTTACAACACTGTGAAATTTCATTTAAATAGCTGAAATCATGAAATTTAATATTTTTAAAATCCTATGACCGTGAAATTGACCAAAATGGACTGTGAATTTGGTAGGGCCCTACTTATGAGACACTGATAGGTTAAAAATCACACATTTTAAAAAACAAACATAAAAACAAACTTTCTTGCCTGTGGTGCAAATAGAACCTTGGATGAATTCTTAAAAAAAAATCTTTAACTTAGCAAGCTGGTTTGTTTGGTTTGCAGATGAAAATACACTAATCAGTTTCATTTTCTGGCTCTCATGCTGAAGTGAATACTGTGATGTTTGTATTGCGCAGGCTGCAGATTATTCTTCTAAAAATAGTTTTACTAGGGATCTTTAAATATGTCCTGGAAGCATTTATATTTGGCTTAAAGGTTTTGTATGTATCTGTGTAGCTCTCCTTTCCCCCTCTCTCCAAGGCTGAGGAATCCATGACCCACATCAGTTATGGTAGAGGGTCTCAAACTTGAAGATCTGGTGTACCAGACCTAAAGCTCAGAAGTTCTTGGTACATCACTTTCATAAATGTAGTCACTGTAATTATAATAGCTCTATCAGACTACATCCTTTGCTGGCAATCTGTAGAGAATCAAAGAATTGAATGGCCAATGAGAACTGAACACCATTCACGCTAGAGGGTGAGGGAGGGTCTCTTTTTAGTTCAGGATTGAAGCAAATGGCATGAGGCATGCTTGAGAGAGCCTGCACTGTTATTGTCTGTGCTGCTGGTACCTGTTCTGTGGGTATAAAGAGAATTAGCAGCCTTGGAAACTGAAATCTGGTGTCTTTAATAGCACCAATCATAGACCTCCCCCTCCACTCCACCCCTGAAAGTGGCTGCTTTGCCTGATGCTTGTTTTTTTCCAGAAGTGACGTATTCACGGAGTACTGGCCAGAATGAGCAGCTGAGCCGCTGTAAGCTACGAGGTGAGAGCTTTTTTTAATTATTCTTTTCTTGCAACACTAAGACTCTGCATGACACTCTGGCCTAGAAGAGACTACAGTTCAGATTGTACAATCTGTTCCTCATACCCTTAATTTTTCTGAAAACCACAGGGAGCCTCTAACTTTTCACAAGCCCAGGGGATCCTTCAGGAAAATCTTCCCAGCTGCATGAAGAGAAATGGCCAAAAGTTGCCATGGGCAGTTGATCAGGCTTAAGTTGCCACACTGCCAAATTGTTCCCACTTGGCGTTGGCTGAGTGTTTGCTGCACTGTGGTTAAAGAAACATTTTGTGCAAATGTTAAAAGCATCATGGTGTTTTCCCACAGGGATCAAGCGTGTCCAGGATCTCTGCAAAGTCCTCTATCTCCCAGCTGTGTTTGAAGAGACAGCCCTGTCCTATTTCCAGCGAGCAATTGAACACCCTTCCTTCCACTTAGTCAGCTTGGAGAAGAAGGAGATTCTGGTAGGCTGCTGTGTCTTTGTCACGTGCCGGCAGCGCAACTGGCCCCTGACCATGGGTACGATCTGCTCCCTGCTCTACGCAGACAAGGAGTTGTTTGCCAGCGTCTACCTGTGCGTCCTGAAAGAGCTTGAACTGGATGTGCCAGCCCTGAGCCTGACAGATCTGGTGAAAACACACCTTAACAGGTAATGTAACTGTCGGACACCATTCATAATAGAGAACCCAAATGATATAGGCATAACTAAAACACAGCCGACTGTGGGGTGGAAGACTACTACCCTGGAATGGGGGTAGCTTTGGCCAGAACATCTAGGCAAAGCTTTGTGCCTTGGGATCTTTAATGTCCATACATGGCAGAGGGCACTTCTGTTTTAGAGCCTTGTCTGAAAAGCCCATGTTCAGTTTATCTGATTCAGAACAGTGAAGAGCTGTTTTGATCCTCCTGAGATTTAAACTTATGGTCATGGTGTTTCACAACTGGAGCTTTGCTCCTCTAAGTATTGTGCTCGTGTGAATATATCCATGTGTTCTTGTGTTGACTGGGGAGTGAGATACAAACTAAAGCTGCCTCCTGTTTTGCCCCAGACTAACCACTCCTTTGGTGATGTGAGAGAGATGGGAGGCTCTAAGATACTTTGCAGCCAGGGCATGGGAAGCCAACACTCAGGTGGCTTTTCTGATCCCAGAGTGCTGGGGGAGGCCAGTTGGTTGTGTTTTGTACAGTGCCTGTCAGGATGGGGGTCCTGGTCAATGACTGGTGCTCCTGGGGGCTATGGTAATATAAATAAATAATAATAATAAACCTCTTTGGGCACTAAATCTGTAACCCCTTTTGTGCCACTGCTAGTTAGCTTACAATTAAGCAGACTATATTCTGCTTCTGTAACCTATAATATATAATTCCACCTGGATATACTGTGTGTCAGGGCAGGGAACCTTGTATAGTGTTAATGTTCTTAAACAGCTGCCACATTCTACCAGACTGCATTTCAGTGTCAACTGAAGCAATCCTTATGTATTTGCTTGCAAAGTATTTTGGGATGAAGTAATATAAAAATGCCACTTGTGAGGCAGTGTTGTCTTGTGATTAGAGCAGGGGACATGCCAGGTGCCTGGACTTGTGTTTATTCCCAACTCTGCTGTTGACTCAGTGTGTCACCTGGGTGTGGAGAGACTTTACCTGTCTGCCTCCATTTTTCCATATGTAAAAAGGGCCAGTGCTCACCTAACTCCTAGGTGTGTTTGGTCATGCACTGAATGGGCTACAAGGCTTTTAGTGCCATTACTGTAAGAAAAGTGACTAAGTATAAATATCACCTCTGTTTTTAACAGATTTGCTCCCTGTGTAGCTGGTTATTGGCTCATCTGGTTTAATTATGGTAGCTCTGTTCTGTTTGTACTGCTGTTAGTGAGCAAGCTGGGTTCTACTGGCCACAATAAAATTATCAAACTACATTCCAGTTAGAGAATTTTTTAATATTGGAGATGTAGAAGCTAGAAAGCCCAATCTTGAGTGTCAGAGCGCAGGGGAAATTCGCAATGCTGGCAATTAGAAAAGCCAGAAGTATTAACAAACAAGATATTTAAGTCTTTTCTCTTTTATCTCTAAAAAAGTGTGCTGTCACTCTTTAATCCCTCTGCTTTTTGTTGTCTCTCATCTCATAGATAGGCCTTTAACCAGAGCTGATCCAGAGACTAGGAGGGTGTGTTGTCTTCCAGGTGCTAAGATACAGGATGTGGGCCTGAGGTTGAAAAGGATTCTAAAGGGAGCAGGAAAGAATCCCCTAATTATCCTTCATGTGGGAACAAATGATATGGCTAGATTCTTGCTGGAAAGTATTAAGGGAGACTATGCTAGGCTGGGGAAGATGCTTAAGGAAATTGAGGCTCAGGTGATCTTTAGTGGGATTCTGCCTGTTCCTAGAGAAGGGCAACAAAGGTGTGCCAAGATTATGACTATCAACACATGGCTTAGGCAGTGGTGCTATAAGGAGGGCTTTGAGATGTATGGCCACTGGGAGGCATTCATGGACAGAGGACAGTTCTCTTGGGATGGACTTCATCTGAGTAGGGAAGGAAATAGACTTCTAGGATGGAGGCTGGCACAACTGATTAAGAGAGCTTTAAACTAGGAATTTGGGGGAGATGGTTGGGAGATGTCCAGGTAATCTCCACGCTGGATTTTAGCATTGAGAGGAAAGAAAACGAAGTAAGAGAGGATACAGCCGTGGGTAGGAGGAAGGGCAGTGTAGATACCAGTCTAATAGGTTATAGAACGTGAGTGAGGCCAAACAGCAAAAATGAAGATGTTTGTACACCAATGCGAGGAGCCTAGGTAACAAAATGGAGGAACTAGAGCTACTGGTGCAGGAAGTGAAACCAGATATTCTAGGGATAACAGAAACATGGTGGAATAGTCGTCATGACTGGACTACGGGTATTGAAGGGTAGGTGCTGTTTAGGAAAGACAGAAATAAAGGCAAAGGTGGTGGAGTAGCACTGTATATCAATGATGAGATAGAATGTAAAGAAATAAGAAGCGATGAAATGGATATGACTGAGTCCGTCTAGGCAAAAATTACATTGGGGAAGAAAACTATTAGAGCCTCCCCTGGGATATTGCTTGGGGTGTGCTATAGACCGCCAGGATCTAATTTGGATATGGATCGAGCCCTTTTTAATGTTTTTAATAAAGTAAATACTAATGGAAACTGTGTGATCATGGGAGACTTTAACTTTCCAGAAATAGACTGGAGGACGAGTGCTAGTAATAATAATAGGGCTCAGATTTTCCTAGATGCGATAGCTGATGGATTCTTTCATCAAGTAGTTGCTGAACTGATTAGAGGGGATGCCATTTTAGATTTGGTTTTGGTGAGTAGTGAGGACCTCATAGAAGAAATGGTTGTAGGGGATAATCTTGGCTCAAGTGATCATGAGCTAATTCAGTTCAAACTGAACGGAAGGATTAACAAAAATAAATCTGCAACTAGGGTTTTTGATTTCAAAAGGGCTGACTTTCAAAAATTAAGGAAATTAGTTAGGGAAGTGGATTGGACTGAAGAATTTATGGATCTAAAGGTAGAGGAGGCCTGGGATTATTTTAAATCAAAGCTGCAGAAGCTGTCGGAAGTCTGCATCCCAAGAAAGGGGAAAAAATTCATAGGCAGGAGTTGTAGACCAAGCTGGATGAGCAAGCATCTCAGAGAGGTGATTAAGAAAAAGCAGAAATCATACAGGGAGTGGAAGAAGGGCGGGATCAGCAAGGGAAAGCTACCTTATTGAGGTCAGAACATGTAGGGATAAAGTGAGACAGGCTAAAAGTCAAGTAGAGTTGGACCTTGCAAAGGGAATTAAAACCAATAGTAAAAGGTTCTATAGCCATATAAATAAGAAGAAAACAAAGAAAGAAGAAGTGGGATCGCTAAACACTGAGGATGGAGTGGAGGTCAAGGATAATCTAGGCATGGCCCAATATCTAAACAAATACTTTGCCTCAGTCTTTAATAAGACTAAAGAGGATCTTAGGGATAATGGTAGCATGACAAATGGGAATGAGGATATGGAGGTAGACATTACCATATTTGAGGTAGAAGCGAAACTCAAACAGCTTAATGGTTCTAAATCAGGGGGCCCAGATAATCATCCAAGAATATTAAAGGAATTGGCACATGAAATTGCAAGCCCATTAGCAAGAATTTTTAATGAATCTGTAAACTCAGGGGTTGTACCGTATGATTGGAGAATTGCTAACATAGTTCCTATTTTTAAGAAAGGGGAAAAAAAGTGATCCGGGTAACTATAGGCCTGTTAGTTTGACATCTGTAGTATGCAAGGTCTTGGAAAAAATTTTGAAGGAGAAGGTAGTTAAGGACATTGAAGTCAATGGTAAATGGGACAAAATACAACATGGTTTTACAAAAGGTAGATCGTGCCAAACCAACCTGATCTCCTTCTTTGAGAAAGTAACAGATTTTTTAGACAAAAGAAACGCAGTGGATCTAATTTACCTAGATTTCAGTAAGGCGTTTGATACCGTGCCGTACCATGGGGAATTATTAGTTAAATTGGATAAGATGGGGATCAATAGGAAAATTGAAAGGTGGATAATGAATTGGTTAAAGGGGAGACTACAACGGGTCCTACTGAAAGGTGAACTGTCAGGCTGGAGGGAGGTTACCAGTGGAGTTCCTCAAGGATCGGTTTTGGGACCAATCTTATTTAATCTTTTTATTACTGACCTTGGCACAAAAAGTGGGAGTGTGCTAATAAATTTTGCTGATGATACAAAGCTGGGAGGTATTGCCAATTTAGAGAAGGACAGGGATATCCTACAGGAGGATCTGGATGACCTTGTAAACTGGAGTAATAGTAATAGGATGAAATTTAGTAGTGAGAAGTGTAAGGTCATGCATTTAGGGATTAATAACAAGAATTTTAGTTATAAGCTAGGGACGCATCAGTTAGAAGTAACGGAGGAGGAAAAGGACCTTGGGAGTCTTGGTTGATCATAGGATGACTATGAGCCACCAATGTGATATGGTCATGAAAAAAGCTAATGCGGTCTTGGGATGCATCAGGAGAGGTATTTCCAGTAGAGATAAGGAGGTCTTAGTACTGTTATACAAGGCACTGGTGAGACCTTACCTGGAATACTGGGTGCAGTTCTGGTCTCCCATGTTTTTAAGAAGGATGAATTCAAACTGGAACAGGTACAGAGAAGGGCTACTAGGATGATCCGAGGAATGGAAAACTTGTCTTATGAAAGGAGACTCAAGGAGCTTGGCTTGTTTAGCCTAACTAAAAGAAGGTTGAGGGGAGATATGATTGCTCTCTATAAATATATCAGAGGGATAAATACCGGAGAGGGAGGGGAATTATTTAAGCTCAATACCAATGTGGACACAAGAACAAATGGATATAAACTGGCCACCAGGAAATTTAGACTAGAAATTAGATGAAGGTTTCTAACCATCAGAGGAGTGAAGTTTTGGAATAGCCTTCCAAGGGAAGCAGTGGGGGCAAAAGACCTATCTGGCTTTAAGATTAAACTCGATAAGTTTATGGAGGAGAAGGTATGATGGGATAACATGGTTTTGGTAATTAAATATTCATGGTAAATAGGCCCAATGGCCTGTGATGGGATATTAGATGGGGTGGGATCCGAGTTACCCAAGAAAGAATTTTCTGTAGTATCTGGCGGATGAATCTTGCCCATATGCTCAGGGTTTAGCTGATCGCCATATTTGGGGTTGGGGAGGAATTTTCCTGCAGGGCAGATTGGAAGAGGCCTTGGAGGTTTTTCGCCTTCCTCTGTAGCATGGGTCACTTGCTGGAGGATTCTCTGCTCCTTGAAGTCTTTAAACTACGATTTGAGGACTTCAATAGCACAGATATAGGTGTGAGGTTTTTTGCAGGAGTGGTGGGTGAAATTCTGTGGCCTGCGTTGTGCAGGAGGTCAGATTAGATGATCATAATGGTCCCTTCTGACCTAAATATCTATGAATCTCCCTCTGTGTGTCTTTCACTCACACATACTGTATACCTTCTGCACTGTAAATTCATTGTTTTTTGCCCTTTGCCATGGTATCTCAGTGCCTCCCTAAATGTTGTAGGTGAGTGACAAATTCAGACTAGAAATTAGATTCACATTTTTAACAGTGAGGGTAATTAACCAGTGGAAAAATGTTGTCAAGGATTGTGATGGATTCTCCATCACTGGAAATTTTTAAATTCATGTTGGATGATTTTAAAAGCATCTGCTCTAATACAAACTGAACTAATTCAGGGTAGTCCTGTGATGTGTTAAACGAGAGGTCAGACTAGAAAAAGACCTTCTGGCCTTGTAATCTGAGTGGTCTAAACAGCCATGAGACTTATTGCTTCTCTCCTGTTGTCTCGAGGCTCATAGGATTGTCTAGCATTTCACTTCTTTCTTCTTGCCCTCTCTCCCTGTTTCTGAGGACTGGTGGTGTAGTCCTTACTCACCTACAGCAGAAAATGAATGTGTGGAAAGCCTGTCAGAGGTCTGCATTTCTCCTGGAAGGCCTAGGCAGCTGTTGGCACTGTACATATCAGTAATAACCTGTGTAAACCAAGCAAATTGGTTGGGGAGCCACCCAAGGCCGTTTGAGGCCATTTGCACAGAGGACTACACATCGATGTGTGTGTTGCACATTGGAAGCCTCAGACAGTGCTGTGGCCTTGTAATATCTAGGGGCCTACCAGATTCACAGCCCTGAAAAACACGTCACAGACTGTGAAATCAGATCTTCCCCAGGAAATCTAGCTATTGGAGGGGAGTGGGAGAGGCAGGGCTGGGGGTGCCCCAGTTGGGGGCTCCTAGCTGTTCGTCTGGGCTGGGGAGGGATCAGACCCTCCCCGGGCTGCAGGAAGCTGCACGGCTATGCTGAAGGCAGTGCAGAAATGAGGGTGGCAATCCTGCAACCCTCTCTTCCCGCCCCTCCCCAACAGCTTTGCAACCCCCCACAACCTCCTTTTGGGTCAGGATCCCCACAGTTACAACACCATGAAATTTCAGATGTAAACAGCTGAAGACCTGAAACTGACCAATTAAAAAACCCTTTGGCCATGAAATTGATCAGAATGGACTATTAATTTGGTAGGGCCTCAGTAATACCTGATCTGATACCTCCCCTGCCCTTGCAGCATGATGGACTTAATGATCTAAGTCATTATGCAAGGTAGCCTATTTCCTCTTGTTTTTTCCTACCCCCCCCCCCGATGTTCTGGTTTAACTTGGATTTAAACTTGGAGAGTGGCCAGTTTGGATGAGCTATTACCAGCAGGAGAGTGAGTTTGTGTGTGTATGGGGGTGGGTTTTTGGAGGGGGGTGAGGGAGTGAGAGAACCTGGATTTGTGCAGGAAATGGCCTAACTTCATTATCATGCACATTGTGTAAAGAGTTGTCACTTTGGATGGGCTATCACCAGCAGGAGAGTGAATTTGTGTGGGGGGGTGGAGGGTGAGAAAACCTGGATTTGTGCTGGAAATGGCTTTTAGATAAGCTATTACCAGCAGGACAGTGGGGTGGGAGGAGGTATTGTTTCATATTCTCTGTGTATATATAGAGTCTGCTGCAGTTTCCACGGTATGCATCTGATGAAGTGAGCTGTAGCTCACGAAAGCTCATGCTCAAATAAATTCGTTAGTCTCTAAGGTGCCACAAGTACTCCTTTTCTTAATGATCTAATGGTTTCCTTCTATCTCTGATACCCAGTGCAATGATATAAGTAATGGGCTCTCTTTGCTTTCTCAGTTTCAAGCTGTTCCAGAGTTCAGCCAGCATCCCTACTAAATTTGCTGAGGACAAGGAAAAGATGGTTGCCCGAACAATCCAGATTGTGGAGCTGGCCAGTGAGACGTGGCTGGTGACAGGCCGGCATCCCGTTCCCATCGTCACTGCTGCGGCCTACCTTGCGTGGCAGTCGCTGCAGCCTGTGGGGCGCCTGACATGCACCTTCCCTCGCTTCTGTAAGCTGGCGGGCACAGACCTACCCCCACCGGCCCACCTGCGGCTGAAGGAGCTTAACGACATCCTCCTGAGAATGGCCTCCCAGCTGGCCTGGCTGCGTGTGCTCAACGTGGACAAAAAGACTGTGGTCAAACACATTGGGGACCTGCTCCAGCACCGACACTTCCTGCTGAGAAGCTCCTTTAGCTCAGGAGACACTGAGGATCAAAGTGCCACAGCAGCAGGTGATGGCTCTGAGTGTTCACCACAAGCTGAAGGGGGCTCGACCCAAGCGGAGGGCTGCCAGCCCGGGGGCAAACAGAAATGCAGCAGTGTACAGAGGCCTTTGCTGCCACCATGCCTTATAAACCCCAGGAAGAGACTTCGAACAGTAGCTCTGAGCCCTTCAGACCAGGCTATCACTGGAGATGAGGCCATTTCGGACAGCGAAATAGAGCAATACCTGCGGAGCCAGGAGGAGATGCAGGAGCTCAGCAAGGCCCAGGCCTGGCACTGAACTGAGCTCCCAAGAGCAGCATGGACAGAGGAACTAGGAACTGGCCAACTGAAGTAAAGGTATGAAATCTGCAGCACAGCTGTCTGTGTTGCACTGCTAGCAGACATTCTTCCCACTGGAGAAATAGGATAATGGGGTCTCTCAAGTGTTCCATGCTATGGGAAGGAGTTGTAAGTAAATGACGACATGCTCTCCTAGTTCTGCTGGGGCAGAAAATTAAAATACCAGAATGACTTGCTAAATGAGACTTTCCTAGGGGAACTCTTTGATTTGTTAAAAATAGTCATCACAGCTGCCAGAAATGCCTTCAGGATCTTCTCTTACCAATTTAGTTAGTTATTTTGTTGAAATCCAGATGTTCTCCAGCATCGTCCCGGTGCAGCCCTTACAAGTGAGTCTAACTTGTCTGTGTACTGATCGAAGGTGGTGGCAGTAAGTGTGGGTAAGTAATTCTATTTTGCCTGTCAATAGAAGCATTCAGGTTTCTTGCCGTTGTATCTGGGTATGACCCTTCCAGCTTGACAAAAAGGCTGTTAATCTGTGTGGTTTTGGTTAGGACTAATCCCTTTGTATTCCCTGCACTAAGATGTAGGATTATTTGAATGAGGAGGGCCCTTGAATAGGGCAGCCAGCTCATTTCTCAAGGCTGCTCAGGGGCACACAAACCTTCTATGAATTCTTATAGAGCAAAGTCAGGGTTAGGCATCCACCTTTGGAAGTGCGGAGGAGAGAGAGAGAGTACGTTTTTCCAGTCTAAAACAGCGTAACGCTTGGTTCATTTGAGTTCCTTCCAGCGAAGTGCGACCCTGCCATTTTGTTCCACTAGAGCTCAGCTGCATTGTTTGTGATTTACTAGACCTGCCGCTTCCATTGGCTGTTCAGGCTTTTTTCAAAATGCAGTGCCTGTTTCCCTTGGTGGGCAATAAACTCCCTGTTTGGGCATCACGCTACAAGATCTAAGTCTTGGGGACAGATAGTGGGTTGGGTTGGATATCAGAGACATCCCTAATAATACTGTTGGGAAGCTAGCGTTGCCCTCTGCCTAATAAGGAAAACAGTTCTGACCTTGGCTGTTAAATTTATTATGTGAAGCTGCTGGAATTTTGAATCCTTTCTTTGTATGATTATGGCACCATTTGTTGATATCTAAGTACAGCCAAATTCAATAAAAGAAATGACCTTGCTGTGCTGAAGGGTCAGTCATTGTATTAGGGACTAAGGGCCTAAAACAAGCAACGTCACTTCTCAGTAGATTTGCAAATCTTTAATATATTAAAACAAAACATATCTGCTAGAAACATTCGGTTTATATAAAAAAAATGCAACCCACCCCCAACCCTTTAAACACATTTTCTTTGGCACTTTTCCCCTGCTCCCTCCCCCATGTATATTGCAAGAAGCTCTGTTGATATGTCATTTGCTTGTAATGTAAACAGACAAAATAAGTGTAATACAAAGCTTTTATAATACTGTCACAGTGCAGCAAGCATATAACAAGTTCAGCATCAGATTCAAACTGTATTAAATACAAAGCACAAGTAATTAGGGGGAGTCTAACAAGGCTGGGGGGTAGTAGCACTGCTGGGTAAGCCCATTGGTCTTTCAGCAATAGAGGGGGTTCAGCATGGAGAGGAAGAAATAAAGGAAAAATCTTTTAAGTGCTTTATAATCCATTAACTCCGGCATCTTTCCACCCCAAATCTCTTAGAAATGGTGTGGACACGAGTGCTGGCTCCATGCATGCCTTCTAGCACTTCAGTCTGTAACTAACCCCTGGGGAGGTAGGTAAGTGTTGATACCCATGTTTACAGGGGCACAGAGGTGGTGACTTGCTTTCAGTCTGTATCAGAGCTGGGCTTAGAGTGCAGGAGGTTCCTGGCTTTAGTCCTGTGTCCAAGGCAATGTGTCCCACTCTTCTAATCCTCCTCTGATTTCAAGTGGGACAAAAGCAGCCAAACTAGCAGGAGAACAACTAAGAAACTGGGTCTCCCTGCTGACTATAGGAACAAGGCTAAAATTCTCTTCTCAGCTGACCTCTGGTCAAAACTCCTTTTGAAAGGCAAACGGGAATGAGTGCCAAACAGCAGGACAGAGGAGAATTCTAAGGGCTGTTTCATCCACTGGTTAGGGTATGAAATTACTGGGAGTTTGAATACCCAGTTCAATGCCTCACAGGCTACAGCTGCTGTTTTCTCCTCGTTACTTCTCACTGTGTTTCTTTAGTGATAGGCACATGTAGTGGAATTGGCAGCAAATCTCAGCTCATGCTAACAAAACAGGAACATGAAACTTTTATTGCTGGGCACTATTTTGAATAGAAACTTCCTTTTTTTAGGAGACATTTTTACTGAAGGCTCCTTTTCAACACCAGGCTCTGGGACCTGTCTGTATTTATGGTAAGAAGCTGCTTTATATTTTACACTAGAAAAAAGGTACTTGACTTTTTGTATTGGAAAAACAAGTACCAGCCCTTTTAAAAATTTTGTAGGAAGGCTGAGTTATATAGACACTTAACTCCTTCAGTTTTTCTCTGTGTGGCCTGAACAATTGCCCTACTAGTTAACAAGGTTCTTTTCACTTAATAATAGAACCAGCTCTAGACTGGGCAGACTCTGAATTATCTATTTACATTAATTTAGTTTTGCTCTTGCAGCAAAACATTTAAACATTTTTGAACATGCTAAATGGGATTTAAGGGCAAGTATCGATATCTGTACCTCTGCCCAACTCCTTGGTTCCCTTTTGAGTGGCTAGCACTCCTGCCACACAAGGCATGAAAAGCTTTCACAGTGAGTGTAACATACATAAAAAATAATGCCGCTGCTGTTTCATTGATGGAAGCCCTTTTGCCTAGCATGGGTCTTTAACCCAGCTCAAGAGCAGTTTTCCTGCAGTGATTTTAGTGTCTGTCATATGCAGACAATTTACTTTGCTTGGAGCTTTTTCTTATCTTACCTCTTGTTCATTTTTAACTATGGCTTTTACTTTGGTAGCTCAGTAACCCATAGGGCTAAATATACATTTAAGAACAGTCAGATCAAATACTTGTCATTTCAGTCTCTCTTTCTGAAAATGTGTTTTGGTAAGGATGAAACAGACATCTTGACTGCAGTGTCTTTGCATGAAGGAGCTAGTTCTGGTCTCCTAACCAACACTGGATGGCAAAAGTAAGTTCTTGCCAAAACTCCTAAGGGGAGACTCACCGCTCATAGAACACTGAGGCACTTCCATCAGTTACCAGTCAGTCTATACATATATACATACAATAATATAGATTTGAAAAATAAACCTTCTGTATATTTATAAAATAGCATTTAGAATCAGTCTTATGTGACATGCAGAAGTGATTAAAATAAGATTGCTCCTCAGCAGCCTGAACTGCAGTGATTGTCTTTCACCTTAAGATCTTAGTACTCCTGTGTCCTCTGCCCACTGAGAATTAGAGGCGGCTTGTTGATGTACTGTGCTCTGACTCTCTCCATTCCAGCACCCAGGTGGAACAAGACCCACTGTTACCTGCTGATTGACAGAGGAATTAAAACATTCTGGACAGTACCACCCAGGCTCCTGACTCTGTTTGAAGGTTACATTCGACCTGACAGAAGATGCTTTCAGTTAGCAGTGCCATTCCCCATGCCCTGCCAATGGCTGAGCGAGCTGCTCCGTTGCCTGAGGAGTAGGATACTGTAGCTGCCCGGGCCCTTCAGCCCTCTAGACGGTCGTTTCGCTCTTCCAGAGGCCAGTCTTCATGCCAGCCATGCTCTCTGCACTGGTGAGGTTTATATCGTACTTACTGCCTTTCAGCCCCCCGTTCTGGTTGGCCATGTTAAGCGGGTAGGATCGCCGCTTAGTCTCTTTCTCAATGGTGTGGGCCTGTTTGAGGTTATCCCTGCTAGCGCTTCTCCTCTGAGCTCTGCTGAAGTCCGGAACCCGATGGTTGCTGCTACCACCATCGCTCCCTTCAGACTGGGTCAGAGCAGCATCCCCCTCCTGCACTGCTGCTACCCTGGCTCCGTTGCGGCTGTTGTTCAGGGGGCTGTTTCGGCTGCTGTGGTGGCTCCCACTCTCGCTGGAGGGGTGATCTGAAGAAGGCCCCCGCAGCACCTTCAAGCGGTGGTGCTTCCCCTCCCGGAACTGCTTAGTTCTGCTCTTATGGTTCCTGCGCCCATGTACGTTGTTAGCATACCTGGCCGCGCTGGCGTTCTTATTGTTGGCCGTCTCCATCTCTTCGTAGCAGGCTGGCCGTGGGGGGGGGCAGCTCTCTGCCTGGTTCTGAGCCACCTGCAGGTTGGTGAGCTTGCAGTGGCCCACGGTGGAGTTGGTGCTGCTGGGTGAGGAAGAGGACTTGATGGAATGAGCCACCTCGGGGTTGCAGCCGATGAAGATCTGTGAGCCCTCCTCTACGGCCATGCCTGGGTGGACATACGCTTGCATGGGCAGCGCATTCCTGTAGGATGGGCAGCAGGCAAACCAGGAGTTCTGCACGTCTCGACGGCGGGCACAGTGGTGGATGAAGATAAAGAGCCCCAGGGCTACAGCTGTTAACCCATAGAGGCAGCTGAAGAGGACATTCAGGTACCAGCGCTGGGACACGGCCATGGCCCCAAACGTCCACAGCGCAACGTACAAGAAATGGGTGATCAGCAGGACCCAGAACTGCACCTTCAATGAGTAGACGCCATCCACATCAGCACTGTGCGTCCCAGAGTGAAGGGTGACGGAAATGGAGCCTGAGTCTGTCAAGAGGTTGCTACTGCCACCCAACCTTGGGGGGGTCTCGAGGGGCACTGGAGGGTCTTTTTGGTTCCTTGACTGGCACCAGAGGTTAACCCCAGTGCACAGGAAGTAAATCCAAGTGATGAGCAAAATGAAAGCCACAGGAACGTAGAAAGCCCCAAGGCTTGGTCTCCACACCAGCCAGCAGCTGTAGGGGAGAGAAGAGCTTAAGAGTCTGCCTTGGTTCTGCCAATGCTCCATCTAGTCATCAACATCCTGACGGTCAGCCTGTGAATATATCCAGGACTGGGACACTATTCACAGGTAAGGAAACACATCCAGAGCTGGGATTAATATGGGTTTCTAGATTCCTTCTGTAAGCACTGCCCAGAAACAGCATCAGCAGTCACTAAGGAATGGGGGTGTTAGATAAAAAGCTTACAAGGGCATTTCCCCTTCACTGGCATGGGCACTAATAGAACATAATTCTCTGCTGTAGATGCTTGCTCTCACCTTGGCAGATTAAATTCAAACCCCCAAACCATTTCATTGGGTTGGATCATGGCATGGAAAGATCAGTTATTTCTGATTCAGAAATAACTGAACTTTCCTGCAGCCCTTTCCTATTGGTGCATGCTGTTGCAAAGGTGGGGTGGGAAGCCATTCTCTAGCAGCCTGAGGTAACATTCAGGTGCTCTTGCAGGATATGCAAGAGCCCAAGTAACAAATTCTGACCTGGCCTTGAGAGTGGATTGGGGGTTTTAGCTGCAACACCAGGCTGCTGATGCTGTCCAGGTCCCCCCTCCTCACTTGAGGCTAAGCACTGGCGACTGAAGGAGGAGGCAGCAAGAAGGAACAAGTCACTGCTCCTGTTGCACTTACTAGGGGTTGTTATCCTGGTAATTGTGGGTATTGACAGCCGCTGTGATCCCACAGATGATGAGGGGGATCCCGCCAGCAATCAGGTAGAATCTGTAACATGAACAAAAGCCATTGTTGTCCCACTGTCCCCAGGGAATGTGCCTGTTGTCTAATCATTCTCAGCCCTTCAATTGCTTGTAACTTCCTAAATCTCTTGTCTTGGGGGAAGTTTGAACAACTCTGAGATGGAGGATCTGGGGAGAGAACCACACTTTCCTCTCCTTACGAAGAGGTGGCACCCTTTAAAATAACAACAGTAATAGTGACAATAGGGTTGGGGCTAGAAAGCGTAAATTGAGGGAAATTGCCCAGCCAGAGGAGCAATGAAAACTGGCTTGAAAAGAAGTGTCTGGATTAGGTAACCCTAAGCACACAAAGAAAAGGAGTACTTGCTCATGCTCTAATAAATTGGCTAGTCTCTAAAATGCCACAAGTCCTCCTTTTCGCGGATACAGACTAACACGGCTGCTACTCTGAAACCTAAGCACACAGCTACAATGCATGTGCATGTCCAGTAGGCAAAGGCTCCCCATGCTAGAGCTAGCTGACAACGTCAGCGCTTTCTCCTGAGCATGTCTTTCTGCTTTCACTTCAACCTAGTCATAGCTGCATCAAAGAGAAACGGCTGTACCGTAGCATGGGCCGAGGGGCTGGCTGGGGCACGTCCCCTTCCGGCTGCTGCGGTGCCTTCCACGTCACCTCCTTGTAGATGACTCTGGCCTTCACTGCCATCCACAGAAGAGTGGATAAGGAGGAGTAGTGCAAAATGATGCCAACCTACAGGGCCAGAGGATACAAAGCAGTCAGGTAAGCAGACATAGGAGTTGTTGGATTCAGGCACTAATAAATTACTGTTACAATGGCTGGCTGCGGGGAACTTAGGCCTGCTCTGCTAAATGCATTGCAGCTGCTGCTGCTCTTTTTCTCTTCCTTCTGTGTTTCTAATGTGCTCAGCACCGAAGGAAGCAATCACTTCTGCCCAGGGCCTCTCAGACATGGATGCTGCCAGTTGGGACACACCAGGTAGTGGTCTGTCATGGAGCCTCCAGGACTAACGTTCCCCACTTTGAACACAGGCCTGCTTTCCCTAGGGCTGTCCAAAGCTGGTCTGGACCCAGCTGTACTTACTGCTTGGCAGACAATCATGTAGTTGGTCAGAGTGATGCCTCCTGCAAACACAGCCGATGTCATGGCGATGTAGAAACAGAGGTTAAGCAGTATGTGCCAGCACTTCCGGGAGATATGAATGGTGCTGAAAGAGAGGCGCACAGCGGTGCTGATTAGCTGCTGTCTTGGAGGGGTTAAATTCACCACTACCGGGCTGTGTGTTCTGAAAGGCCCTTCTCGCAAACAGATACAACAGAGGCAGGGTTGTAGCCTTCCCAAATACTGAGCATTTACTTGAATTATAACAGTACTAGGTGCCTCGGAGAGAGGAGTCAACAACAGCAGCACTGTACCCAGTAACCCCGGAATAGTTGCTATAAGAGAAGCTTTCACAGTCTCTTTGGAATTGTTTTACTAAGACTGTCGGAGTGTTCATCTTTTTAATAATAAACCCTAAGTTGTGGTGTGTTTCTATAACTGAAGGCACAGGATGTAGGGATTTATTGACATAGTCAGCTAAATGATAGTGTATTCCAACACTGCATAAAAGCAAGCTCCCAAAGAAGGGCAGTAGAATAAGCGTGAAGAGGTGAAGTTAAGTAAAGCCAGCTCTGCATGCAAGGACTGAGCTGAGACCTAGATAAAGAAGCTTCCAGCTCTGCCTGTCCAGGTAGGTGCTACCCAGGACAGACCAATACTGGGATTTACAGTGTCAGATTTTCAAAAACTTTTAAAGCAGTTTAGGTGCCTATGTCTAACCAATGTGCAATCCTCATTTACACCTTTAAGCATGCACATAACTATTTTGAGCTCCTGTAATTTGTAGGAGAAAAGATAATAGCTGGACTCCCACCTCTTGAACTCTGCATGTGCAGTTGGTCTGGTGTTAGAAAAAACTCCAGACTTTACATGTGAGGCTTCTTAAAAGCCAAGCCATGATGCTAGTGTGTTAATAGTAAAGAATATTACTTGAATTAAACCATATTGGATTCCTTAACCTGCAAGGTGTTAGCAAGAAATGCAAAGGGTAAAAGGTGTGGCTCTCCAGTTGCTGATCAGTTTGGGCTTTATTGTAGGAAACTTGAGGCAAGGGAGCCTGAAGGATTTTAAGCACCCTCAAGAGGAGAATTTGCTGATTCCTGAGAGGACAAGAGGCAGACCGAGAAGAGAGCTGGAGAACTTGCCCACAGGCCAACCATGGCAGGGTGATGGGTAATAGTACGGACTTCCAAAAAGCAGAGTAGAAATGGGCAGGCTGCACTGAACGCTACACACCTCTGGTGGCTAGACTTTTATATCCTACTCCTAGGTGTATTTTGTGGAGGGAAGGAGCACCTCAGGGCTCCCCTTGTGCTGGGCACTCTACACCAGGGGCCAGATTGTCCCTGCTCCTGCCAACTTACTGAAGTCAAGGGTGGGAGAAAGGATTGTTGTAAAATAGGGATCAAATTCATCTTAAGGCTGTGGCCCCTAAAATCTGGTTTGCATAAGGAAAACATGCTCCAATCCATAAACCAATACTGATCCTAGAGACCAACTGGAATAGAATCCATAGTGAGGCAGACAAACCCATTTGCCGTAACTACAGCATTTATAGTTAAGGCTACCATTTTTCATGGCAGGGATTGGACAGTGCCTCTCAGGTTTAGTCAGGAGGGGGTCAAATTAATGACCACCAAGCACAGCCTGTTCTCCATACCAAAATCAACACTGTAGTTAGACCAGCAAGTCAGTCTCTGGTACCCTTAGTTTGATTTTTAATTAAAACAGGATTGCTGATGCTAATGTATGGATCTGTGTGGTAACCACTCTACCATGGAAAGATGGGTGCATTACTGTGCAGTGGGGAACAATAAAGTGGAATTTGTTTGACTGACTCTGGTGTCCTCTGTCATGAAACAGGAGCCCAGCAGGTTCTCAGTCCACTAAAAACACCTTGGAGCAAAGTCTCCTGCTGTGGCTGCTGGCTAGTGCCTCAACATGTCTGAAAAAAACCCAAGCTGATGGACAGGTCCCTCATTCCACCAAGGGCCAGAGGGTATTGATCAACCTTTCAGCCCCAAACCACTGACGTGCAGCCACTTCTGAGGTGAAAGTGGCAGCTAGTTAACAGAGTACAGCATCATGTCCCCGCTCACCTGTGGTTGATGATGTAAGTGATGATGGTGGTGAACAAGCACAACAGCAGGAGGGCAGTGCAGGTGTAAAGAACAGGATGCAGAACCTCAGCTGGGCCTGGTGCCTCACTGGGGAAATTGCTGAGTTCCTAGTTACAAAAACAAAATTAGTTTCACATCTATATCTGGCTCCTCCCGGACTAGGGGGCTGCTGGTAAGCTGGCTAAGTCAAGACTGCCATGCCAGGGCCACTGGGGATTGCAGCTGCCACAGCCTGTACATGAGCGGACAATGACTGTTACTCTCCCGGCCAGCTGGAAGGGGTGGCGGGGGAGCAGCTAACAGGAGTTTGGCAAGGGAGTTTACAGGGGGAGTGTGAGCAGGGGCAAGATACACCTACCATTCTTTGCACTTAAAGGTCAAAACACCGCTTGATAAAAACAAAGCACCAACAAGGGAACAAGCTTCAGGAGTAAAAAGAGAATGCAGGCAGAAGTCCAGCAACAGAGTGGGAGCTACCCAGTTTATTGCACTCAATGCAGCATGTATGATTAGCTGCCCTGTGGGCTGGTGGCGTATGTATGCATTCAGTGCAAGGAGCTCCTGGCCCTCAGAGACCAGGTACAGACTTTGGAGACCAGAGAGGTACATAGATAAGACTTTCTGGGATCCAGTAGAATGGTCCCACCCTCAGTCTCTGTGCTGTTGAAGAGCATGAAAGCTTCAAGGAAGGAGAACATCCAACTGGAGCAGAGGGAAACAATCCCATAGTTGGGACCCTCCTCCCAGATGATGATGATGTGGTATTCTCTCGCACTGAGGATACTTCTCGGGGGGAGGTAACTCCAGTTATTAGGAAGAGACAGGCATTAGTAATGGGCAGTTTGATCATTAGAAACAGATAGCTGGGTTTGTGATGACCAGGAGAACCGCACGGTGACTTGCCTGCCTGGTGTGAAGATTGCAGATCTCTCGAGACATCTAGACAGACTTATGTGCAGTGCTGGGGATGAGCCGCTGGTCGTGGTACATGTAGGTACCAATGATGTAGGGAAGGACAGGAGAGAGATCCTGGAGGTCAAATGTAGGCTGCTAGGTAAGAGACTGAAGTCCAGGCCCTCCATGGTACCATTCTGTGAAATGCTCCCAGTTTCACACGCAGGGCCAGTCAGACAGGCAGAACTGCAGGGTCTCAATGTATGGATGAGGCGATGGTGTCGGGAGGAGGAGTTTAGATTTATTAGGAACTGAGGAAAGGAGGAGCCTATACAGGAAGGATGGGCTCCATCTAAACCAAAACGGAACCAGATTGCTGGTGCTTAAAATTAAAAACGTCGTAGAGCAATTTTTAAACTAAGGGCAGGGGGAAAGCCGACAGGTACGGAGGAGCACGTCGTTTGGACAGAGACATCCCTTAAGGGAGGATCTATAAATGGAGATTCCCTGTGTCCTAATAAGTAGGAGAGGATGGAAGGTAGGATCTGATGAGAAACAGTCAAATTAAAAAAAAAGTCCCATTCAATTACATCATGTAATGGCAGGCAGCTAAAAAGTGACAAGTTTTTAAAATACTTCTATACCAGTGCTGGGAGTCTAAATAATAAGATGGGTGAACGTGAGTGCCTCGTATTAAATGAGGACATTGATAGAACAGGCATCACAGACACTTGGTGGAATGAGGATAATCAACGGGACACAGTAATACCAGGGTACAAAATATATCAGAAGGACAGAACAGGTCGTGTTGGTGGGGGAGGGGCACTATATGTGAAAGAAAGCATAGAATCAAATGAAGTAAATTGTACTATAGAATCTCTATGGATAGTAATTCCATGCTTGAAAAATAAGACTATAGCAGTAGGGCTATATTACAGACCACCTGACCAGGATGGTGTTGGTGACTCTGAAATGCTCAGGGAGATTAGAGAGGCTATTAAAATAAAAAACTCAATAATAATAATGGGGGATTTCAACTATCCCCATATTGACTGGGTACATATCACCTCAGGACGGGATGCAGAGATAAAGTTTCTCGACACCTTAAATGACTGCTTCTTGGAGCAGCTAGTCCTGGAACCCTCCAGAGGAGAGGCAATTCTTGATTTAAGTGGAGCACAGGATCAGGGCCAAGAGGTGACTATAGCTGGACCACTTGGTAAAAGTGACCATAATATAATTAAATTTAACATCCCTGTGGCCAGAAAAACTCCACAGCGGCCCAACACGGTAGCATTTAATTTCAGAAAGGGGAACTACACAAAAGTGAGGAGGATAGTGAAATTAAAAGGTAGAGCACCAAAAGTAAAATCCCTGCAAGCTGCGTGGAAACTTTTTAAAGGCACCATAATAGAGGCTCAACTTAAAAGTATACCCCAAATTAAAAAATAGTTTTTTTAAAAAAGCCACCATAATCTCCATTTATAGATCCTCCCTTAAGGGATGTGTCTGTCCAAACCAAATGCTCCTCCATACCGTCGGCTTTGGTTAAACACCGTGGGTAAACAACAATGTAAAAGAAGCAGTGAGAGGCAAAAAGGCATCCTTTAAAAAGTGGAAGATAAATCCTAATGAGGAAAATAGAAAAGAGCATAAACTCTGGCAAATGAAGTATAAAAATATAATTAGAAAGACCAAAAAAGAATTTGAGGAACAGCTCACCAAAGACTCCAAAAGTAATAGCAAAATTTTTTTTAAATACATCAGAAGCAGGAAGCCTGTTAAACAACCAGTGGGGCCACTGGATGATCGAGATGCTGAAGGAGAACTCAAAGATGATAAGGCCACTGCGGAGAAACTAAATTAATTCTTTGCATCGGTCTTCACTGTTGAGGCTGTGAGGGAGATTCCCAAACCTGAGCCATTCTTTTTGGGTGACAGATCTGAGGAACTGTCCCAAATTGAGGTGTCAGAGGTGGTTTTGGAACAAACTGATAAACTCCAGGACCTGATGGTATTCGCTCAAATGTGAAATTGCAGGACTACTAACTGTCATCATTTAAATCAACTTCTGTGCCAAATGACTGCAGGATAGCTAATGTGATGCCAATTTTTAAGAAGGGCTCCAGAGGTGACCCTGGCAACTACAGGCCAGTAAGCCTCACTTCAGTACCGGGCAAACTGGTTGAAACTATCGTAAAGAACAAAATTGTCAGACACATAGATTAACATAATTTGTTGGTAAATAGTCAACATCGTTTTGTAAAGGGAAATCATGCCTCACCAATCTACTAGAATTATTTGAGGGGGTCAACAAGCATGCGGACAAAGGAGATCCAGTGAATATAGTGTATTTAGATTTTCAGAAAGCCTTTGTCAAGGTCCCTCACCAAAGGCTCTTAAGCAAAATAAGCTGCCAAGGGATAAGAGGGAAGGTTCTCTCATGGATTGGTAACTAGTTAAAAGATAGGAAACAAAGGGTAGGAATGAATGGTAAGTTTTCAGAATGGAGAGAGATAAATAGTGGTGTCCCCCAGGTATCTGTACTGGGACCAGTCCTATTTAACATATTCATAAATGGTCTGGAAAAAGGGGTAAACAGTGAGGTGGCAAAATTTGCGGATGATACAAAACTACTCAAGATAGTTAAATCCCAGGCAGACTGCGAAGAGCTACTAAAGGATCTCACAAAACTGGGTGACTGGGCAACAAAATGGCAGATGAAATTTAATGTTGATAAATGCAAAGTGATGCACACTGGAAAACATAATCCCAACTATACATATAAAATGATGGGGTCTAAATTAGCTGTTGCCACTCAAGAAAGAGAACTTAGAGTCATTGTGGAGAGTTCTCTGAAATCATCCACTCAATAAAGCAAACAGACTGTTGGGAATCATTAAGAAAGGGATAGATAATAAGACAGAAAAATATCATATTGCCTCTATATAAATCCATGGCACGCCCACATCTTGAATACTGGGGCAGATGTGTTCACCCCATCTCAAAAAAGATATATTGGACTTGGAAAAGGATAACAAAAATGATTAGGGGTATGGAACAGCTTCTGTGTAAGGAGAGATTAATAAGACTGGGACTTTTCAGCTTGGAAAAGAGGCGACTAAGGGTGGATATGATAGAGTTCTATAAAATCATGAGTGGTATAGAGAAAGTCAATAAGGAAGTGTTATTTACTCCTTCTCATAATACAAGAACAAGGGGCCACCAGATGAAATTAATAGGTAGCAGGTTTAAAACAAACAAAAGGAAGTATTTTTTCACACAATGCACAGTCAACCTCTGGAACTCCTTGCCAGAAGGTGTTGTGAAGGCAATACTACAACGGGGTTCAAAAGGGAGCTAGATAGATTCATGGAAGACAGTTCCATCAATGGCTATTAGCCAGGATGGGCAGGAATGGTGTCCTTAGCCTCTGTTTCCCAGAAGCTGGGATTGGGTGACAGGGCATGGATCACTTGATGATTACCTGTCTGTTCATTCCCTTTGGGAACCTGCCATTGGCCACTGTCAGAGGACAGGATACTGGGCTAGATGGACCTTTGTTCTGACCCAGTGTGGCCGTTCTTATGAGAGGGGGTAGGACAAATCCAGGGCAAACATGGTGTGATGCTTTGGAGCCACTGTGTGAAGAGGAGAGAGCAGTTGCCTCCCCCCCGCCAAGATAACACCCCTAGTCTACTTCAGGAGGCCAGAGTCTCCCCTCCCTCTCCTGCCCCCCCTCCTTACCATGAGCACTGCGAAGTTGTTCAGGTGCCGGCCGAACAGGGTGGTGATGTTGGGCTCTTGGTGGGCCAGCTGACAGCCCTCGGCGCTCCAGCCCCCGTAGCCCCCCAGCACCTCGAAGTTCCAGTGGGCAGGCATGGGGTCGGCCCCTTCCCTGAAGTGGCGCAGCGAGACAGTGATGGGCTCGGTGAGGTTACTGACCCCACAGCCATCTGGGGAGGGAAGGGGAGGAGAACGGCTGAGAAGATGCACTGCATGGGCTCATCCCTCACTTTCTCACTCCACGCCCTGCTGTCCAGGGCCCAGGCAGGGTCAGACCTGGGGTAGTCTGCTCTGCAGCTGCCTCCTGGGACCTGGCTGAGCAACACCCTACCTGACGCACAAGGGGAGAGTAAAGCAGCAGCAACCAATGTGGAGTGGAAGGCAGGCCCGTGGCCTCTGCATGCTGCCACCGCCGTGCCCCACCAGACCCCCATGGGCAGCGGGGAGGCCAGCTGCCCATCTGGAAGGAAAGTTTGGCCAGCAGGGGCCCCTACGGCTTCACATCTGGGTCAGAGACAACCCACCACATGGGTCTGCGCTGCTGAGAGCCACACGGCCCCTGGGGCCCGGGGGAGGAGGACGTGGGCTCCAGTGACCCGGTGATAGCCTCTCTCGTAGCCCCCTGACACTGCACCCCCGAGCAGGGCAGGCTGTGCAGAGCCCAGGGCAATGGCCCTGTCCCCCGTGCAGCAGTGCCCCTTACGTGTCCCGGCGTAGATCACGGGGGTGGCCACGCTGCGGCGCTTGCCGTTGTCGGCCAGGCGGGAGGAGTTGCCGGTGCTGCGGAAGAGTTTGCCGTTCCGGAACACCAGGAACTGGACCTTGCAGGCCTGGGGCAGGGAGAGCGGGGCCGAGGCGGAGAACAGGCTGGGGGGCAGCTGGATGGAGGCCAGAGCGATGCTGTTCTGAGGGGACAGGGAGCAACAGGTTAGCAGGTCCCAGACGGCGCAGCTCTCAGGCCCTGCCCCTCCCCATCGCCACCCCCCAGTACCTTGATGTGGAAGTTGGCCAGTGAGATGTTGGGCTGGCCCGTGGTGCACCTGAACTTCAGCTGCTGGTCAGCCAGGGGCTCAGCCTCCTGCTCCGGCAGCGACGGGCGCCCGCCGTCTTGCTTCTGGAAGGCCGTGCAGCTCAGCCCCGTGTAGCTCTCCGGCTTAATCAAGTAGGCCTCGAAGGCGATGTTCCTCGAGTTCTGCCAAGGGTGCAAAGCAGCCAGGGCGTTAGCAGGGCACCCACCACAAGGAGCCTAGCAGCCTTGGAGGCAGAGGCCAGGCCACTCTCACCCAGCGCCCCTCAGTGCTGACCCCCAGCCCACTGCTATTCCAGCCCTGAGCTCCCTCCAGTCCTGCCCAGCTCCCCAGCCCTGGTGCCCTACCACGGCCACATGCTGCGAGTTGCTGCTGAGCACGTAGCCCGCGATCTTCTCCATGGAGCGGACGATGCTGGTGCAGGCCTTGTCCTTGATCTGAGCCATCCACAGGATGTGGTCGTCCACCAGCATCATGTTACTTGCCATCTCCACCATGACGTCCGGGAGCTGGAGGGGAGCAGGGGGGTGGTCGTCATGGGCTCTGACACACCCAGCCCCAGGGATTCAAGGAAGATTCCCCAGGGGCGTCTGGAGCATGGGACGGTCCCTCCACCTGTGTGCCACAGCCTCCCTCTTGGGGTGGTGACGTCAGCCTGTCTCTGGGTGGGTGTGAGGGCCAGCGGGGGCCTGCAGAGAGGCCTAGAAGGGGGCTGGGGGGGAGGGAGATACTCTGCCTGGCTGGAGGACAGTGACTGCTCTGGGCAGGGGCTCACGTGCTGGAGGATGAGAACACCTGAAGCACTCGACCCCCAGGCTGGGCTCTGCTCACAGACACCTTGGCACTGGGACGAGGAGCTGAGCGCTCACGGACAGCACCACGTGGGGGGAGAAGAGGGAGAACTGGGGCAGACGAGGCTGTGTGCGGAAGGGGAGGAGTGTGCAGAGAGGGCTCGTGACAGGGAGCTGGGGCGGGGAGAAAGCCCTACCTGCTTGATCTGGTCCACGTAGGCAATGAACTTCTCGATCATCTGGGCCACATAGATGACGTCCATCATGTCGGAGAAGTTGGCAGCCTCAGCTGTGTACACACGCAGCTGGTGCGCCAGCGTCAGGGCATTGGAGGCATTGATGGGCATCTGCAGAGGCGATGGGGGAGTCACCAGCCGGGTCAATACCCCCCTCCTGCTAGCCCAGCTCAACAATGCCAGGGAGCTGGGGCAGGGACTGCCTCAGAGATGCCCTGATCTACAGAAGGGTCACTGAACGGCACGCAGGGATACAGCTGCAGCCGGCACAGCTGTACCATGGTCACACTCGCCTGGAAACATGACAGGCAGGCAGAGGGATGCAGGCTGCAGACAGACAGACAGGCTGGTAAGTAGACAGATGCACATTGAAGATACCTAGAGAGACAGGAAGGCAAAACACATACCGCAGACAGAGGGATGCAGGCTGCAAATGAATGGACAGACAGGCTGGCAGGCAGGCAGATGCACACTGCAGATGGACAGAGAAGCAAGCAGAGGGATGAACGCTGCAGACGGACAGACAGAGATGCATGCAGGCAGATGCATACCGCAGACAGGCAAGCAAGCAGAGGGATGCAGGCTGCAGATGGACAGGCAGGCTGGCAGGCAGACAGATGCACACTGCAGATGGCTAGAGAGAAAGGCAGACAAAACGCATATCGCAGACAGACAGGCAGAGGGATGCAGGCTGCAAATGGACAGACAAATGCACACTGTAGATGGAAAGAGAAGCAAGCAGAGGGATGAACGCTGCACATGCATACTGCAGACAGCCAGGCCAGATGGGCGAAGAGGAAACCTTTTCCTTCCCTTCATCTCACCAGGCCCCACTCACCAGCACAAAGGTGTAGAGCACGCGGGTGATGTCGTTGGTGTACAGGCAGTGCGAGTAGTCGCCCTCCTCCCAGCGCCCCATGCGGTCGCAGCCCCGCGACGCCTGCTTCTCTGCCACGGGGCCCCCGTTCACGGCCAGCGAGGTGAAGGGGTACTGCAGGCAGGACTGGTAGGCAGTGATGCCGGCCAAGGTGCGAGGCCACCTAGATGAAAAGGGGAGACACACAGTGAGAATGTGCCTGGCCTGCACGGCCACTTTGGGGCCCCGGGCAGGCCCCCAGACACCATCACCCTCTCCCCACAGCATCTTCCGTTCTCTCGCCTGCCGCCCTTGCGATAGGAAGGATCCCCACCCCCAAATCGTCCCCTTTCAGTCCCTCCTGGAAACCCTTTGCCACAGAGCGGGCAGGTCCTGCACCAGGGACTGGTCCGGCTGCTGTCCCGCTGACACCTCCCCACCCCGGTTTGTGTGTTAATTCACCCCGCGCAGGCTGCCCAAATCCTGGGTTGGGAGCTGGGGCAGTCTCTGTTCTCGGGGTGCCTAGCACTATGGGGCCTTGATCCCCAGCCCTGGTCAGCAGGCCCTACAATAATAATAAAGGGTAACCGAGGAGCCTTGGACCCTGTGCCATGCGCTTCGGAGCACCGTAAAGAATGACATTGAAAATAACAACAGCTGCAGCACTTGCCTCCTCCAAGCACCTTCTGCTCCGGCCTTCCAGGCTGCCTGACAGGAGAAGGGACTTGCCCAGAGGCCAGTGGCAATGCCAGCAAGGGAACCCCAGAGCCCTGACTCCCAGCCCGCTCTGTCTGTCAGTCCCAGGCCCGCAGCACTCACCACTAGGCATGTATGGAAGCAGGTTAAATCTAAGCAGGCAGGTGGATCCTGCAGGGTGGGGTTCGCTGAGTGGGAAACTGCTCGGCTGAGCTATTTTCCCAACGGGGGACACAGAAATGGGGGATTTTTGCTGCATTCTCCAGCGTGTACGTTCCTAGGCTGGCCAGCCTCTCGGGACTACGGAAGGGACGAGAGCCTTAGCCAAGAAGGTGCTGCCCTGCCCCAGCAACCAGGATGTTATTACTGGGCCACAGAGGCTCCCCTCCCGCCTCAGGGTGTCCTACTGAGCATGTGGGCAGGGGCAGCATGGCCTCCTGCTGCCCAGATTATCCCCTCTTGAGACTGACAGAGGGGTCCAGACCCCAGGGCTCGCAGGATGACACCTTCCCCCAGCCCAGAGCTGGGAGACAGGCTTCTACACGGACCATTGGAGCCCAGACAGAAAGAGGGGGGGCAGGTGGGTGAGGGACAGGCAGCCGGGAGCCGGGGGGCCACAGGCAGGCAGGAGCTGGTGGGGGAGGGCCAGAGGCAGGCCAATTTCCATTTCCTGAATGACAAAAGGCAAACAGTGCCTAGCCCTCCTGCAGCACACTGAGTCAGCACCATGGCTGGGCTAGGCTGTAATTAGCCCCGCTCCCCTGCCGCGGCCCTGGGAACCCACCACCAGCCTCAAGGGAGCACGAGACCGGGAAAACTATGACAGTGGGGGAGAAATGCAAACCGGCTGTGCAGAGCTGGTTGCACGGAGCCTGCCTGGGGCTCTCCCAGCACACAGCAGGGCTGCTGGCAGGCTCCCAGTGGAATGGTCCCTCCCCTGGGGCACTCAGGGCCCCTCCAGGGATGGGCTGACAGCAGAGGCTCGGCAGCTGCTGGGAGCGGCACAGGCTCGATGCCGGAGGTGGGTTAGTAAGGGTGGAAGGGGCCAGCCAAGAACCCAGAGGACTGGCAACCCTGTCATCATCTAGCCCGTCTGCTGGGAACTGGACAGACCGGCCCCAGACTCAGCTCGCCGATGGCCAAAACCAGCCAGCGAGCACCCCATCTGGTACGTTAAGAAGCACCATTTCCTCGCAGCTCTACTGGGTCAACTGCCCACGAACCAGGTGGGTGCAGACAGCAAGGAAGCTCTGCTGGCACGGAGCGGGGGAGCAGGCATGCGTCCGTGCATGGGGGGGGGGGGAACACGTCCATGGTGTGCACTGGGGGGATCCCAAGGGGGATCAGGGAAAAGCTTTCCAGCTGCATGCAGGGCATGACAAAGAGAAAGACTTCAGACAATCCACAGAGCAGCTGAGATTTTTATGGGGTAATTTATTTCCCTCCCTGGAAATCTCGGCTCGGCCCAGCTGTTTCAACATCTCATTTCTGAGCCACTCCCTGCTCACCCACTACCACCACAACTAGATTACAGGAGGGGGGCCCATGGAGGTCACATGCCTTCCCCCAGTCCCATCATGAGACCCAATGGCTGGAATGAAGCTGATCAGGCAATCAGCTAGAAGGGAGCCGATAAGAGGGCTGCAGTTTACTGAGTCAAAGGGCTCGTCTGCATGGGGAGATTGACTAGAACAGCTGTTCTGGCATGGACATGCTCTCCCTGACTAGGAGGGCCCACCTGGGGGCTAGTCCCAAAGAGCTGTTGGGCATTAAATTCACACCATAGCTTATTCTGGAATCAATCCCCCGAGTAGGCCTGATCCTGGCTAGAGCTGGCAGCACGGATGGGGTGGGCTGCTTTGCCTGAGCCCTTCGTGCCCCTCAGTGCCCCAGTGCCCAAAACCACCCTGCCCGTGTCCCTCTGTCCTCAGCAGGATGGACCCCATATGCCTAGCAGCTCTCTCACATCCTGGTAATGCAACTGGACCCCTGAATCCTCCCCACTCCTTGGCAGCCTGCTGCCCTTGTACCCCCTGTATGCCCCCATGGGCACCAGCCACCTCTGCATCCCTGTGAACCTTCTGGCAGCCCATATCCCCCCTCCTTGCAGTCCCAGTACCCCGCACTGCAGCCCATTTCACTCTTAGGCCCCAAGCCACCCCTGTATCCCCACCATGTGCCTCTCCCCCAAGCCTGCCTATATCCCCCAGGTCTCCAGTTGCCCTGTACCCCACTGTATCACTCCCTGGCAGCCTTCATCCCCCTATACCCTCCCCACCCCACCCCCAGCAGCCCCGTCCCCCAGACTGCTGGCCACCTCTGTATCCCCCCCAACCCACGGCAGCAAGTAAACCCCCGAGACCCTCTGTGCCCGAGGCCTGCAGGGGAGTTCCCGCGGCAGAATGCCAATTTCCCCAGCTATCCAATTCCATACCCAGCGCGGAGTGGAGGGGGCGGGGCGTGCATGGGGTCCTGCTAATCTAAGCCATATTTACTGTACCAGTAATTTATATTCCATGAAGGCCCCGCCGAGGTTACAGTGGGCTCCCAAAGCCTTTCGTCTCTTGCCAGAGAAATTCCAACACCTCTGCTTCTGGAGCCCGTCTGCACTGCCAGCACGGGAAGCCTTTCAAAGAAGCCTCCCTATCAATGGCTGCCTAATCACTGCCAGACGCCGGGTCACCTGCGGGACTGAGCCTTCAGCACCCCCCTGCGCCTGCAGCCTGAGGAGTGGGGGAGCCAGCAGAAAAGCCCAGACACCCCCACGCCCACTGCGCTGCCTCCTGGCCCCCCGCCTCCCACAGGGCGGCGTTTGCAGCGTTACTCGCACGCTCTGTCTGGAGTTAGAGGCGCTGGGGGACTCTGCAAACAGACACCAGCTATCAACCCGGAGGGCAGGACTGGTGCCGCTGGGCCCCTGCTGAGCCCTGCAGGGGGCAGGGAGGGATCTCCAGCCACACCCCACCCCATAGTGCAGTTTTCCACCCCTCTCAGAAGCAGGAGGTGTCGGAGGCTGGGCTGGAGGGACCCGGGGACTGGGCTCGTAGGGCAAACTGTGGGCGCTATCCCCTTTTCCCGCATGCCCTCCAACCCTCCCAGTCAGCCCAGCTCTTCATCCTGATGGAGGAAGGAGGAGGGAACTCCCCTGATGCCCCCAGGGTTACGGGGGCAGCTGGCGAAAGGGACCCCTCCACACTGCAGCTGGCCCAGCAACCCGGTACCCACAGCAGCCCCACAGGGAAACCCAGTGCCCCTTGTGCCAGCAACACGGAGCCCTCCTGGGGGCGCTCACCACACACCGATTGCAGCAGGAAACGTGAAGAGGCCGCTCCTACCCCAGGCCCTTTCCCGCACGGGTGACTGAGCCGTGGGCACGGGGCAGTGACCGGGAGGTGCTGCTGGGGTGCGGGCGTCGGGGTGCAGCAGCCCCAGTTCTGACCTGAAGTCCCCACGGTTGTTGGTGACCCTCTCGGCTGGGCAGTATGAGGCCGATGTCTCCAGCACCACAATCTCCACCTTCTTGCTGACGTTGCCCTGGGAGGTGGAGACGGCGCATTCCCACTCGCCGTTGGCAGAGACGTGGATGTTGGAGAGGATGAGCTCGCTGGGGGTAGGAGGGAGGGAAGACGACAAGGCAAATGCTCACATCTGAGAAGCCAGGAGGGCAGCAGTGCTCACTGACAGGCCTAGCACTGCCCTAGGCCCCATGGAGAGACAGGCAGAGGCGTGTCTGCATCCATACTCACGGCGAACCCATTGGCGAGACATCTCCCCAGGGCTAACCCAGTGCTTTTCTGCAGCCCCTTTCCCTTGCAGGTGGGGGCCCAAACCAAGGCCCAGGAATCATTTCAAATGCCACCACAAGGCAGCCACCTCTGGGCAGGAGATGGCAGCTGGCAAGAAAACATGGTCATTTGGCACATACATAAAGAGCTGGGATTTATAAAGGAACCTAGGGGAACTAGGCACCCAGATCCCAGCCCCCACCCCAGGTGAAGCAGAGCGTCATGCACCCAGGTGAGACTTAGTCAGGAATCCCAGCTTTCGCGGGCTCGGTTTCAGCAGGAGCTGTCAAGGTCCAGAGCGATCCTTGGCCAGGGCTGAGCTGAGCTTTCGGGAACCCGGCCCCTGCCCAGAGTAGCTTGGCACATGGGCTGCACTGCGGAGCATCCTTCCCCAGTGCCTACAACTCGCTGCCCAGCACCCCAGGCAGGATGGAGCCTGCTCCGTACCTGGTGATGAAGGTGCAGTCGTGGATGAGGCTCTCCTCCAGGATGATGCCAGTCTGCTCGTCCCCCTCCACCAGCACCCGGTTGTGGTACCACCGGATGCGGGTGCTGCTGTCCAGGTAGGTGGCTGTGCACTGGAAGGGCAAGCGGTCGCCCTGGAACACCACCTGGCGCAGCGAAGGGATCAGGTGGTGGGTGTGCAGCTCCGGAGTGCCCACTGCAGGAAAGGGCCGAGATACCTGGGTGAGCCACCTCATCCCCCGGTGGGGCGGGGAGCCCCCTCCGGCTGTGCCCGGTCCCCTGGGTCGCTCATGACCGGAGGCCCCGTGGGTCACGATCCACAGGCAGGGGGTGGTCTCAGTCCCATCCCTAGCCAGACTGGTGTCCACTCCACAGAAACTACCAGCCCGGCTGGCACTAGCTGACTCCCTACTGGGCCCACAGTGAGCTGCGGGGGTTGTCCAGGGCCTTGGCAGTCAGAAGCCTGATGGACGGCTTAGGGGCTGGCCCTCAGACACTCAGCGCTGCCCACCCCCTGCCCCCTGCGAGCGGTGCTCAAGGCCAGGCTGCCTCACCACACTGCAGCTGGCTCTCCCGGATGCTCCTCAGCGGCTTGGCTTGCAGGGGGCTGGGGTATATGCACAGCGTCTTGTCGGAGATCTGAGCCGAGCGGTTCCTGGACCAGGGCAGCGTCCAGCGCAGGTTGCAGTCGCACGTCAGGTACTCGGTGGCAAAGTCACTGGAAGAGGCAAAGCGAAAGGACTGGAGTCAGGGACGGCCGAGGCCCCACAGAGATGGGGGTCGGCAGAATGAGCCCAGCTGCTGCCAGGACCACCCCCCGCATGCTTCAGTGGCTGGGGCGTGCTGGGCACGAGGGTCTGGGCTGGGACAGGTAACAGCTCGAGGCCTGTCCACCCCACGCTCACTGCAGGAGGCCAGAGTGGCACAGGAGCAGCACACAGAGGGTGTGCCGTCGCGGCAGGACATGGGCAGCTGCGCATACTGTTGTCCCCGTGCCAGTCTGCACACACGTGTAACTGCCAGAGCACCGTGAGCACACCACATCCTCAGGGCACCGGGCGTGAGCGCACATCTCTCGCTCAGCTCCCTGCTGGCCAGGGCGACTCTCCCGGCACGGAGGCAGGGTGGGTGAGGGGGGCCGTGCGACACACCCTTTCCTCTCAGCGAAATACTCACACGACTTTCAGAGATGGCAGCTCGTCAAAGACGCCAGGCTGGAGGCTGGAGAAAATATTCCCTGACATGTTCCTGTGGGAGGAGACAAGAACCGGGCTGGAGGTGGCAGAGGTTTGGCGGATGCGCTCTGACCTGCTGGGCAAACGCACCGAGCCAAGTCCCAGGGCAAACATCTCTTGGCGCAGAGCCAGGGGAGGAAACGGGCATTTCCAGACACTGCAGAACCTGCTCTCCCAACGCTTCTGCCTCGGGCCCCCCTGGGGCGGGAAAGCTCCTGGCTCCAGGGAGCAGGTGACAGCTTTCGCCTCATCTACTAAGACTGCTGAACTGGGACCTTAGAGAGAGGGGGACGGGGAGCTCTGTGCTCATATAGCACGTGGCCCATTGTGGGGCTACCAGACACAAGTAACAATAAACACCCTGCGTTCCATAGAGCCAGAAGGACTCCATAGATCATCTCCTGTGTATCTCAGGCCAAAGAATTCGCCCCAGCTCACCCTGTATGGAGCCCATTCAGCCTCACCTCACAACTCCCTCTGTGAGAGGGTGACCACCATTACCCCATGTTACAGATGGGAAACTGAGGCACAGAGCAGGGACACAGTCTGTGGCAGGCCCAGAAATAGAAGCCAAGGGCCTATCTCACCACAAGTGTTCTGGGGGCCCGATGACATGCAGGAAGTGCTGAGTATCTGCCCTCTGAAAATCAGGGCCCTTTAGGTCTCGATTTTGGGGGCCCAAAACCACTAGTCACTTTGGAAAATGTAAGGCCAGAAGTCTTGACGCCCAGTCCCCAGCTCTAGTGACAAGGCAATACTTTCCCCAAGTGCTGGGACGAGAACCCAGGAGTCTTGGGGCTCACTTACTCCCTCTCGCTTTACGAACTCTCTCCACACCCTCACATCATGGATTATACAGAGATATACACTGAAAACTCAGGGCAAAAGTTTGCTTTTTGCTTTAATCCAATTCCCCCCAGAATCTCTCCAGCCACTTCAGTCCCTCTCAGCTTTTGTTCTCTGGCTTAGCCCCACTCTCCACCCCCTCCCCTGGCCTGGTTTTATGGAGAAAAGCGAAAACAAGAGGCCCGGCCCCGCTTGCCACTATGTCTTGGGGTTTTAAAGCTCACTTTGATCAAGAATGCACACAATCGCCAAGCAGCACTTAATGAGCTCCCCACACAGGTGGGGACAGAGGAGCCCACACGACAGGCTGAGCAGCAAGGGCCTTTAATGAGCTCCGTGCTGAGCGCTACCTTCGCCTGGCAGACAGACCATTCAGCCATCGTCACACACAATCTCCAGCAGGAGCTGCTCTGAAGTGTCTGCCCCCAGGAGCTAAGTCACGCTGTGCTTGCGACCCACAGAGAAATGGAGCCACTGTGCAGTCAGCCAGCTGGGCAGGCTGAGGGGGAGGCTGGGAGCAGCCCGTGGGGTCTGGCTGAGGGGCAGGGTCTCTCCTCCTTTCTTCCCCACAATCTAGACTCCCGCCCATGTGTCTAATCCAAGAGGCTGAAGATCAGAGATGACAGCACCCTGGGTGGGCATGTATCCCTGTGACCCCCTTGATGCCATCTGGCAGAGGGCATAGAGGGTGCACAGAGTTTTATAGGGATCCCCGGGTCAGTTATACGCACAATAATTCATTGAAGGGGGCATGTGAGGTCTCTAGAGAGAGCCAGTAACACACTGGCCACCACAGCCCTGGCAAAAGGATAAGGGGACGCTAACAGTTACGCAGTTACGGACCTATCCTGGAAATGACGTTCGTAAGGTCTGTGAGTTAAAGCAGGGCACCGGAGGTGACAGCTGTTCCTTCCTAACAAGCAGGAGGTGCTTATCTGTCAGATGCAAATCGAGCACAGTATACTTCCCAATGGACCCCTCTCTGCCTCCTGAGCCACCAGCTAATCGCAATTCAGAAACCAATGGGAGCTCGCACAGTCTACAGGAAGGAACCTTGGGAGGGCGTCCGATTCCTGAACAAAGATCAAAGGGTTGTTTTGATCTCTCTGGGGTTGCACAGGGACACCCTGGTAATGTCACCCAGGAAGTAAGCAGTGGGCTTGCTTCACGAACAGAAGATTCTAGCCAAGTCTGGCTGTTATACGCTGGAAGGATGTTGAGTGAGCGTTTCCTCTTCTGGCATAACAACATTCTATCAGTTAAGTTGAGGCTCTCGCAGGCATGTCATGAGTCTAGTGTATATGTAACCCTTTGTTTCCAACATCTCGGCTTGCTATCACTGGCATCTCTGCTCCTCGTTAAATAAACTTGTACTGGCTCCTTCTGTAAACAAATCTAAGTGCTGAGTGTGAAGCAGAGCTGTAGTCTCGGGTGTAACTGATAAGGTGGGAACAGCAGGGCTGGTAATTTGGTGAGTGCCCAGTGGAACAGGGGCTGGACATGGCTGGGGGATGCTCAGGGGACTTGGGCGCTGGAGTGTGTCTATTGCTAAGCTCTGGCTGGTGGAGGCTTGGCTGTCCCATGCTAAGGGCGGGTGGTAGCGAGATGGGGTGGCAGGAGAGGCTAGACTTTGCTCCATCCCTTGCTAGCAGAGAGGAGGGAGTAGGGTCCTGCTGCCAGGTGGGAAGGGGAACGAGGGCGAGAGCGGCAGAGCAAGCGTGGAGATCCTGCTCCGCAACAGCCGAAAGCCCCTGGCCAGCCTCTGTCCTCCAGGGAGCCCCTCCCACGGGCCCCTCCCGGGTACTTACAGCCGGAGGAGGCTGGCGAGTCCCTGGAAGACGCTGGCACTGAGGCAGCCGATGCGGTTGTTGGAGAGGTCTCTGGAAACAAGCAGAGGGGACGTAAGAGCGGCGTGAGCGCTGGAAGACAGCCCCGCACTGGGGCAGCCGGCTGTGCCTTGCTGGGGGGAGCCTCTGGTGCTGCAGGGAGCAGTGCTGGAGAAATGAACCGACTGGCAGGATTCAGGACTCGGAGTGCGCCTAGCCCTGCCGCAGGAGCTCAGCACCTGCCTGGTGTCTGGGGCGAAGCCGCAGGACAGGTAGCTCCCGGAGACAGGCTGTTTCAAAGCCCAGGTTGGGGGCGCCGAGAGGGGACTCTGCCTGGATGGGGTCTGGTCTGTGCATTGGCCCCCGCCCACGAGCCAGCGCTGCTGCGGACGGAGGGGCGCGGCAGGCTCGACTCTCCCAGAATAGCGAGCAAGGGGCCCAGGGCCACTTACAGGCGCTTCAGCTCCGAGAGGCCAAGGAATGCGCCGGGCTGGATCGTGCTGATCAAGTTGTTCTTGAGGTCCCTGGAGAAAGAGAGAGAGAAAATAAATAGAAAGGAAGCCAGTGGCTGGCAGGAGGCTCCGTATCCTGGTGGGAGGCAGAGCAGCCTAGAACAGTGCTCCTGGCAGATCACTCCCCACACGTGGTGTTGATCCAGCTCAGGGGAGCCCAGACTGGGTGCAAACAGCCCTGGAAGGTCCCTGGGATAGGCAGCCACGGCACCAACTGGCAAACACCCGGTACGCCTAGCCTGTGCCACGGACCAAGGCCGGGCTGCCTGGAGGGGCCTCCTCCTCGTCCTCCACTTGCCCAAGGGGAGTGGAATGATGCACTGACGCCAGCAATGGCTTCATCCATTCACCTGCTCTGTGATGGGAAAAGAACTTCCAGAGATGCCCCAGGCTGCTGAAAAATGGGGCTGGGACATCAGTGCCCTGCGTGCTGGCACCTCTTGTGAGGCGGGCACCTGTCCACTAGGAACTGGACTGGCACCCCCTTCGCCCGATTCACACTGGGGCCGCCAGCAGCCCCCGATGGGAACGTTCGGATCCCACCGCTCTGCACTGCGGTCCCATGACTGTCCGGAATGAGGGCAGCACTGGGGAGGCCCCTTGCCACTCCCAGCAGCCAAGCACGTATCTCGACCAGCAAGTGGCCAGGCTGGAAGGGAGGAGTTGGCAAGGACATTCCTCCCAGGAGGGGGAAGAAGAAATCCTGGCCCAGGTGGATCCCGCGCCATGCAGGATGGGCAGGTCTGAGAGAGTCAACAGGGTTGAAATAACCTGGACTCCTCTGGTGCCTCTTTCTACAGCCAGCCCCATTCTCCAGCGTGGGCATCAGGACCCTCGCGGCTCCACTGCACCGCACTAGGAGCCTGCAAGCCATTTACAAGCAGCCTCCCGGGTGCAGCAGAACACCTACTGCCTTCCCACCAGCAGCGGGCAGCTGCGAGCGAACTCTGTAACTTGGGTCCTCGATAGCAAACTGCCCCAAACTACAGCAGCACGAGCACCGGCCTGGCAAGGCGCATAAACCTCTTGGGGACACAGCCACATGGGGGGAAGGGCCAGGAAGTGCGAGGCTTAACGCGGGGTTTGCAAAGTGCTTTGAGATCCTGCATGGCTGGGGCAGCAGAAAGGGACCCTATTGTTGTCCCTGCTGCGGGTTTAGATTCCCCAGCCAATCAGAGCCAGGAGTTGCCAGGGCTGAGACATGCTGGGCAGGAACCTCATTAGCAGCTTTCAGTTCAATCTCTCTCTAATTATCTCTCAGAAGGGAACAGGGAGCGAGGCTGGAAAGCGTTACAGCTCCCTGCTGGGCGGCTGGTTGGAAGGAGGGGAAGATGCCAGGCCTCTCTCTGTGCTCACGAGCGCTCGCAGACTTGGCAGCGGACAAGGGTCTGCCCAGCAGCCCCTCATTGGCTGAGCTTGCCATGTGTGCGTGTTCGGTGTCCCCATGTGTTCAACAGTCCAGGGCGTCCTTCCAGACAGGTGGCGGAACGTGCATCCCAGGACGAGCTGACGGTTCGCCACGTCCCCAGAGCCAGCACGCGGTGTCGCCGGGAGCCCATGGGGCTCCATTCCACGCTGCTTGTCCTACTCCGCTGAGAGACTGAGAAACCCCAAGAGCCAGGAGCAGCAAAACGTGGCCAGGGTGCTGACATGGAAGTGATGTCAGGACTGTATAGGATCCCACAGAGGATGGCACCCTTCCTCCTGGACGCGGGAGGCACCCTCTACAATCCTGGAGCAGAACCAGCACGCCCCATTCAGGGACATTCCCATGAGTGGGGAGATAAGTTGGAGGAGCAAGGCTGGATCCAGATCCAAGCACACCTAGGGTTTGGTGGGCTCAGGGTGGGTCCTTCTCTAACAATGTCAGATTGAATCAGCAGTGCAGCCACCATGGAGTTTCAGCATATTCCTTTCCATGCGTGCTGGCAACAATCCAAGTCTCTGCCTGTATCTGCAGATCAACAATTCACACCCCTTTGCTTTTACACATGGGGACTGATTTATTACCCGTAGGCCATCCCCCAGGAACCCAGCCTGGCAGAGGCAGACATTGGATAGGGGAGGTGATGCTTGGGTCAGTTGCCTAAGCCCCAGAGATTGCTCTCCCATTAAACCCTGCTTCAAAGAGTCCTTGGAGCTGCCCGGGGTCGGTTATGGTTCTGCAGCCTGTTAAGAACCCTTGGATTTTAGATTTCTCTTTGCTCTCTAGCCCTAGGCCCCTCCCTGCTCAGAAACGACTGCTTCTCCTCCCTGCTTTCTGCTTAGACAACTACATGGGAGAGACGCACACTCCAGCCCACCCAATGTGCGCCTGGTGGGTTGGCTGCAGCACGGCCTGCTCCATCTGCATGGCGCTAAAGAGGACAGCAAAGGTAAAGCCACCCTGGGAAAACCCACCTGCATTTTTGTGCAAGGCCCCTCTTGGACAACGCCAGCAATGTCTCAGCTAAGAGTCTATGGGCTGAATCCCACAGCAGGCCAGCTGCTGCTGAAGATGTGCCTGCCTAGCTCGATATGGCCAGAAACTGGCTACGAGTCTTTTGTCACTGGCACCATTTAACATTGGTTCATATGGACATATATATGCGTGAGCACGCTGCATACAAGTATAATTTTAATCGTCCTTTAAATGATCCTTTTAAAAACTGCTATGTGCTTGCACTAGGGGTACTCAGTAACAACACTTAGCTAGAAAGTGCTTTACTCAAAACTGGGCAAGTATCACTACTTCCTGTCTACAAAGTGGGAAACTGAGGCGCGGGGCAATTAAGGCCAGAGAAGGTCTCAGCCCCAAGTCTAGGCCAGAGTTTCAAAACTACCCAGCACCCCACCACTCCTGCTGTGATTCTCACGTCCATATTTTCAAAAGAACTCAGCACTCAACATACTGAACAGAGTAGAAAAACAGGCCATAAGTGACTTGCCCAACGTCACAGCCCTTCGCCGCCTCCTTCCCACCAGGGAGCCTTCTCTAGCGTGCTCCCCACGCACACATGGGCTCGGAGAAGGGAATGTCTTTCTGAGCCAGGGAATGTCAACAGAAGGAAACAGCTTAATCCCCTGTGCTCTGAAACTGGGGCCTTCCATATGCCACCTGGAGAACACTACCAGGCTAGCTCCATACCCCAGCATTCAGAGCCGTGCTGTGCCCCACAGACACTCCCCACTGCCCTCGCAGTGAGATGGGCCTGGGGCCTTCAGTAACATGAAGCTGTCAACCACCTATTTGTACCAAATCTGTTTGCCACAGTTGCAGGGAAAGGGGGCTGTCCCTTCTGCACCAGGGGTCCCATTTCCTGCCCTGAGCCCTCTCAGAGTAACCTTACCGGACGGATCACATTTCCTATAATTGCATAATTTATGTCCCATGAGAATCCTGCAGTCTCTCTGCTCCCTCTCCCCTCCCTGGCAGCCCTCTAACGACCCCAAGTCTCGAGGCCCAAATGGTGCATCGGAAACATTCCACACAGCTTTGCCCCCCCGCCCCCGAAACCAGAGCTCTGGCCAAGCCACCAATTCGGGTAATTCTATCCTACCTATGGAACTTCTTCTGCAGTGTCAGCTGGATACGGGATCCTTCTTCCCCTCCCGTCCTGTGCTAATGCCTGGCTTGTGTGTTGTTATATCAGTGGCTGTGTTCCACCCAAGAAGCAGCTGCATGCCAGTGACACAGTTTCCGTAGCTTGTTTTGAGATGGAGGGCACAATAGAGACTCATGAGTCTCTTGTTACTGCCACCAGGCTGGAGAGGGGAGAAATTCCTTGAGGAGACTCCAGTTTGAAGCAGCTACCCTGTTGCAGAGGAAGAGACCCTGCTGCTTACCCCCATGGACCATGCGGACACAGGACATGCATTTTGTTGGTCCCCAGAACCCAAACCTGCCCAAGTAGTTTAGCTTTAACGGGTTGAACCAGTTTCCATTTTACTGCCTCTTCCATTAAACTTCTGCCCACCTCAGCTTACAAACATCCCTCTGCCTCCAGACTTTGCCTGGCGGGCCCCTGAGTGGAGACATCTCTGCTCTCCGGCCTGGGGAGACAGCCAGGGAGAAAACAACGCTTTATTCCCATTACAACCAACCTCACGCCTGGAGAATTCACTCGAGTAAACTGGACTGCGAGCCCCCCTGACCCAGGGCCAGCACAGACACGCTCTTCCCAGCAAGAGGAGGGAAATCGGACACCCTGCCTGCTGCCACTGGCTGCCCGGCAGAGAGCAGCCAAAAGAAACTCTGCACAACTCCCTCAGCAGCATCATTCGGCCCTCTGGAGAGGCTGGGAAGTTCTTCAGCCAGGACGGCTCTGGAGCTGTGCTAGTGACGCACCTGGTGCATCCCACCTAGCGCCGCGGACGGGCTGGGAAAATCCCCTGGTCTGGCCCCAATGCCGCTGCTTCAGAGACACTGTCACCTCTTCCCAGCATGCACTGAGAAATGCGTACCTCTCTCCACGCTGTACTACTGGGACCAGACTCTGTGCCCCTCCTGCCCCCTAGGAATCCCCCGTGGTGCAGGCAGTGCCTCAAAGCATCTCCTGCCCCTCACTCTGACCGAGCACCCAGCCCATCTTTGGGGTCAGGAGACAGACCCTTTCCATGTCCCAGGCAGTGAGGGTCCAGAGCGCAGGGCACTGAATGGGGACTCAGGAGACCTGGGCTGTGTTCCCAGCTCCGTCACTGATCTGCTGGGTGACCTTGGCCAAGTTACTTCCCTTCTCGGTGCCTCTGGTTCCCCTCCCACTCTCTGCCTGTCTTTTCTCTGCAGATGATAGGCTCTTTGGGGCAAGGGCTGCATGGACAATGCCTCACATCTCCAGCCCCAATCCCAGTTGGGCCTCTTGGTGCTCTGCCGTACAGGTAAGTAAATAATAATCTCCTCGTCCGGGGGCACTGACAGTGATGAATCGCCAGCGTCAGTCTCCAGTTGCAATCGTCTTTCACAAACACCGGTTCCTTGGCCGAGGAAAGGAAGAGAAAGTTAAAAGAAGAGTTCCGTAAAGCGCGATCGGAACTGAGCTAAACACTGCCAGGAGCCAGCCCCCCTGTCATGGGGCACTTGAATGCCCGGGGCACCATCTCTCATCTCTCTTGAACGCCCGGGGCACCGTCCCAGCATTTCTCCCAAGTCACCGTCTCTGTTCTGCTGGCCATTTCTATTTTGATTGATTGATTGATGCTCTTCATTAGCATGCTGGACATTGTGTCATCCCTTCACTCAACACCCTCCTACCAAGGCTCCAGGGGTCACCATGGACAAGCAACTGAGTGTGAGCAACCAGCCCGATGCCGCGGCTAACAGGGCTTGTGCGATCCTTGGACGTATAAAAAGAAGGGCGCGGTGAGCAGGGAAGTGATTTTACCTCTGCACACGGCAGTGGTGAGACCAATATGGTGCCCAGGTCTCGTGCCCACGTTTTTAAAAAGATGCTGAAAATTGGAGAGTGCAGCCAAGAGCCACAAAAATGAGTCGAGGGCTGGAGAAAATGGAGAAGACGGAGAGGTGACTTGACTTCAGTGTCCAAGCACCTTCATGAGGAGAAAATCCTGACTACAAAGAGCTCTTTGATCTAGCAGAAAGAGGAACAACAAGACCCAATGGCAGGACGCTGAAGCCAGACAAATTTATATGAGAAATTAGGCACACATTTTTTAACAGTGAGGTTGATTAGCCATTGGAAGTGGTGGATTCTCTCTCTCTTGATCTCATCAAACCAAGACTGGCTGCCTTTCTGGAGATCTGCTTCAGCCAAACACAACTTACGGGACTCAATACAGGGGTAACTGCCTGGGTGGAATTTAATGGCCTGTGACATACAGGAGGTCAGGCTGCAACTCGATGAATCTATGGTTACTAGGACTCTGGCTTCTTTGTACCACAGCCAGAAGGTGAAATCTCTCTCACCCGGGCCACTAGTCATCATCCCTCTGGAGCCAAGAATTGTTGAGTCTAGTGAATCCGAGGGCCCAAGTCACCCTGGATACGATCCCGCTCCTCCCTGATATGCACAGTGCCAGAGCACATCCTGGTTCTGCCTTTCCCCACAGCTGAGCTCTTCCTCTGCAGATGGAACATGCTTCTTGTCCTGCAACCTCCCTCCACTGCTGGAACCGGAATAACCACTGGCCTTGGCAATCATTTAAAAAAAATAAAAGAGAGAGACCCAAGTCCATAAAACTAATAAACCAATAGAAATGCCCTGAGGAACCGAGACAAGAGGAGCCTCTTAGTAATGAGGCTGGATGAGTTCTGTGGTTTCAACTGTGGGGAGCCAAGAAAAGGGTTTTATTTAATTGCAGTGAGATAAGGAACAAGTCAAAGCAAAGGAAGCAGCTAACAAAGGAGCCAGTGTTGAGGGCCCTGTGCCTTGCTCAACCTATGCTGGGTAACCAGGGAATACATTGTGCTTCGGCGCTCATACCCCTCTACCACACCTGGTCTCTCCTGCTGGTTTCCCCGTAGGAGCCTCAGACCCCAGGACAGTCAGTGAGGGAGGGAACAGGGGTATTCCCAGTGCGGCTTCCATCTTGCAGGCATAGTGCAGTGAGTGTCTGGTTCTGGGAGGGCTCTGGTACCTGCAGCTCCCTCTGGTTTCAAGAGGATCTCTCCAAATAGGCCCTATCCTGGGAGAGGCAAGGCAATCGCAGGGGAACCACCAAGTCAGCAGTGGGGTATCAGGGCTGGCCTTGCTCCAGATGGAGTCAGTAGGGGTTTAGAAGGAGCAGGCCCCTTGACTGCAAGCTCTGCTGGGTAGGGAACCTGTGCTGGGCACAGTCTGTTTAGCACCACGTGCTCTTACAGTGACATACGTACATACATAGGGTGAGTTACCAAGTAAACACAAGCTCCTGCCTAGGGCAGATTCACACCTTTGGAGCACAGGGTCAGGATTTGACTTGAGCTGACCTAGACCCAATGTACCTAGCAACTCCCCAGCTCCACTGAGCAGGGTCAGCACAACCACCAAGGGGAGAAGGAAACACTCTTTCGCAGGGTCTCTGGAATTAGATGTCATATTACATGGAGCATCGAACAATTGGCCTACAAATTAATCGGGGGCTCATTTTAGAGGGTGCATCGTTCACAGTATCTAGAGACACACACAGATTTTAAGGCCAAAAGGGACCATTTGTATCATCTAGTCTGACCTCCTGCCTAATGCAGGCCAGAGAGCCTCACGCAGCCATCCTCACGTCCAGCCCATAACCTGTGGGTGAGCCAGCCATGTAGGCAAAGTGCTTTTTGTCCCACAAATATTCAGAACAAGCAGGCTGCAAAGGTCCTGTTAAAAGGCAAATCGTGTCACAGCCTGAAGTGTGAAGCCACTCTGTGATATTCTCCTGCCTGCTGGATAAATCTATTTCTTAGGCACTAGCTCTGGAGAGGGAAAAGGCAGAAGATTCGCAAAGACTACAACAGAAAATTCCTGCCTATGGGCCAAGTTGTTTCTGGAGATGCCTTATCCCAGGCACCAGAGGCATGTGATAACAGCACACAGCCATTGTCAACACGCTCTCAAAAGGCCTTTGTTCTTCGCCAAGCTTGGAGGAAACTCATTCGGTTTATTAGCTTGATTGTAGCATGTATCTAATCACAGCTGCAGAGCAATAGCAGGCTTGCGCCAAAGTCGAAGACTGAGGGATACGCATACAGCAGTGAAGAGGGCAACCCCCCACACACACACACACCCTCAGACACGGGCATGGAAAGATTAAATTACGATCAGTAAATGTCCGTGTCAATTTCTCTTTCCAGTGCCACCCAAGTAACTACGAAGCCGTCTTCCTCATTAATAACCAGCTTTTACTGAGAGGGGAAATCAAACACACATGCAGCTGGCCTTAAAGACAGCACAGAGCTGGTAATACAAGCCCAGCTCAGACCCTGAGTATGGACTCTGCCCTCTAGCTGCCTCTGAAGCCCACGCTGCACTGTCTTCACTAGTCCTGTTACCTGCAGTAGCTGGATTCCAGCTAGCTCCGGTGGGCTAACCCGTGCACAACTTCGGCTGTGTAGACAGAGCCAAAAGAGAAGTAAGGGAGGGAAGGGCTGCGGCCAGGAGAAAGGGCGATCCCAAATGCCACGAGGAAATGGCTCCTTTACCAAAGCTCGGCAAGCTGAATTTATGGTGCAGCGCCGTCTCAGCACATCCGGCCAGGGCTGCTGGGGAACTGTTTAAGGAGCTGAAGCACTCGGAAGAAGGAATAAAATCCAGATTTTATCAGTAGGTTTTTTTCCTACTTCAAAAACAAAAAAAACAAAACAAAATAAAATAAACCCTTAAAATGTGAAGGGGTGGAGGTGGGGGACCCTGACTCCAACCCTTCCAGCCAAAGCGAGCAGGAAGCAGACATCTCTGAAGGGCTTTTGTTTCCTCCCCAGGCTGATAATTCCCTTTAACCTCTCGGGTCTGGAAGCAGCATTTTTCCAAGCTCTCAGCTGCTGTGAGCTGGGGAGGGCAAAGTTAAGGGGGGAGTGGACGTGCTGCTTGTTTTTTCTGCTGGGATCTCAAACGGAGGCCACCCCCTCTGCATATACAGCAATCTCCTGGGCTGTGCTCTTGCCCCTCTCATCAACCGGCTACGATATGGGGAAGTGCCCCCTGCTGGGACATAATGCCAGCTTACAGTCTGTCCACCCCAAGAGTTTACAGAGCGTTAACAGGCAGTTCCAACATTCCTGTCCTCTTCCTCTTCGCTGCCTGTCCAATTACCGGATGGTGTTGTGGTGGGCTCTTACGCAGGCTGCCATGTGTCACCCTAGAGGTGGCTGCATTCAAGTAGAGAATGGGGCAGGAGACGAGTGCGACCTTTTTTGTTGTTTTGTTTTACGATAAAGTTAATCAAACTTTTTCAAACTTCAAACAGGATCCATTTCGCTCCTAAGTTTATCTAGATGGGCAAGTGAACAAACCACACCATCTGCCCTTCTCTAGCATTTTCCCTCCAGGATCTCAAAGTGCCAGGCCAGCCTCAGAGCCTCCTTGAAACGTTTGGTGTCATTTCCCCCCATTTTACAGATAGGGAAGCTGAGGCAGAGAGAGAAGGGGAAGGGGATCTCTGGGGGGCATTGCTGGGAAATAGACCCAGAAGCAGAAAGGTTGAGTTTGTTTTGGCTTTTGGGAGTATCACATTTTGGATTTAAGCCGTGACCTAATGCAACAAGATACTCAAAGGAACCACCTTGTGAAAGCAGCCAGGACCTCCTGTCACCCTGGTGGGGAGATCTGGTCACAGACAAGGAGTTCGGACTGCAGCCCCAAACTACTCCTGGCGAAGTGACCACCTAGCACAGAACAAACGCTGCTGGCCACACAGAGAGCCGCTGCTAAGCCAGACCTAAGCAGCAGCAGACACAGAGGGTCTAGAGATCAACCACACAGTATTATGGGGGCAGACGGGTGCCGTTGTGAAGCAGGTGGTGTGTCAGGACAGACCTCAAGAGCACTGGTTAGAGGTGCTAAGTGCCCTCTTCCTTGCGCCTGACTCTCTGGCCTCGAGCACACGACAGGAAACTGCTCTAGTGTAAGCGGAAACATTCACCTGGAGCAGAGTACACCCGCGTGCGACAGAGCGGGAGCTCCTGGCGGGGTGGTGACAAGGGGGAAAAGCTCCCCCACAGTATACCTGCTCATACGAGTCAGTCGGCACGTGAGGGCCAGTGTGCCTGGCAGTGCGAATACCGCAACGGGATAATCAAGGCACAGTCTTACTCTCCACCCGAGTTTCCCACCCCTAATTCAGGGCTTCTCAGCTTTTCCCAGACCATGGCCCCATCTTACAAGAGAAAATGAGTCTCCCATCGGGGCACACACATGCACACTCTCTCTCTCTCTCTCTCTCTCTCGTTCCCCCCCGCCCCCTCTCCCCAAGGACAGAGCCTTGGGTGGGCTCTGTACAGTCTTGAGGACAATTGTCTAGTTGTTTTAAACAGCATCAAGGCTTACTTTTTGGTTAGACCATAAAAACGTCCCGCCTGGAATGCAGCTATCTTGCTTCGGATTCCAGGAGAGCAAATTTTGATGGTGATTTTTGTTTTTATAATGGGGGCATCCATTTCGTAGGGCCAGAGACCCAAGAACTCAGTTAACACAGGGGCTCCCAATCACGCCCCTGATGACTATGATGACCTGAGCGGAATCAGAATCAGAGAGGATCGCAAGGCCCGATGTAAAGAGCTGCACAGGCCAAGCCATTTGCAGCACACAAGCGTGAGGGGTTCTACAAAATCCAGCAACTATGCTACGTATTCCTGAGTGCCATCTACTGGCACCTTGTCTATTAACTAACTATTGACATACACACAATATAGTGCAGTCCTGTAACAGGCAAAAGTCTCCATATCTCGTTAGCAAACATAACACGGAGGGTTGGATTGCTTTGGGTAACTGAAGACGCCGTGGCACGTTTATTTAGCAACAGTTGGGTCATAAGACCCTGTGCCCTGACCAACCTCCAACGCCGGTAAGAACATTCGGCAGCCCTAAGTTCCCTCTGCCGATTCAGTCAGACACCGTTCTTTGCTTCCTCTTCTATGCCGTTACAGTGTGCCCTCTCAGAGGTGGCTGCCTGTCAGTGGTGAGCTGAGTAATCCTGATAATCCGTTATTCCCTAGGTGGGTTCCTGCGTTTGTAAGTAGTTGTGCAGCCCGGCATGAAAGGCTCGGGATAACCAAAGCACAGTCTTACTCTCCACCCGAGTTTCCCACACCCCTCTGCACAGCAGTTTCTAGAACAGCTAACTCCAGGTATCGCCAAGCAACGGGCACCCCGCAAGCCACGCATTGCTTGGTGGTTTTGCCATGTACATTGCTAGCCCCTGGCAGTAGTCCTAAGGCCGCCAAACCCAGTTCCCTTGGGATTGTAGGCAGCAATTCAATCGCTAGCTACACAGATGTAAAAACAGTGACTTTTCCATGCAGACTGCAGACCCCCTTCCTTTCCAGGGACCTTACTTCCTCAAGTCTGAAGAGGGCCAAGAATCATGGGCCAAAATTCAGATTATGAAAATATTTCATGACGCATCACAGGATGACCTCATCTCTGCACACACTCTGCCCTGCCAACAAAAACAACATAACCCATGTTTGGTTTCCCAAGTTCTTTCCAGAGGAAGCTGGAGTCAAGAGGAGCAGCACCATGAGATCTAGGATTTTTATTAACTCTTGACTGACCACTGCTAAGCATGCCAACTCTATGTAGATTGCAGCAAATCATAAAGGAGATCGCTGCACCGGAAGCAAACTAAAATATCAAATGATACACTGTTCCCTGGAAATAAGGCCTGAATATGCTGTTTCTACCAGGCTGCTGGGTGAAAGGGTGTGCAGTCAGCCTGTTTATCTGGGGATCTAACCCTGTTGCCTAGGCTTGAGTTGACTCATCTGGAAATTACCTCCGATGGTTCCTTGGCATCCTAAATAAAGCAAGCCAGTGGCCCAAGTCCAGCTCCCATTTGACAAGACCATCACAGCTGGCACCAAGTGACCACGCAGAAGGCGACTTCAGCCAAGACATCAAGGATTTGATGGCCATGGAGATGAAGCTCTCTCTCACACACTCTAGGAAGGGCTTCCTGCAGAGAGCAGTGTGTGGGGGAGGTTTGCCCTGCTGCATCTGCTTTGTGGACAAGAGGACAACCTTCATCCTTCAGGGCTGGGAACCTGGCACCTTCCATGAACATGAACATGTGGGTTGAGCAGGAAAAGCCCAGCATACCCAATGCTCCCCATCAGCAAGGTGCCATCACAAAGCCTCGAAGCACACACTCAATTTTAACCACACAGCTAGCCCCATTGAAGTCAGCGGGATTATTCACGTGCCACCCTGACTGTGGCCCTACCAACCAATGAATATGCAAAGAGTCCTACATTTGGCAGGTGAAAACCAACCTAGGAAGGTTTCTCACCATGAGAGCTTTTGAAGAGAATGGGACAAAATGACACTGAATAAGAACAGGCTCAAAAGCTCATCACAGATGCCAGAAGGAAAGCAGCGTTAATGCAGATAAAGCCGCATCCCATACCTATCTGGACAGGGTCAATCTGCTGATTCCACAGGGCTTTTCCACTGGGAAGGCTACTGGAGATGGAGGAAGCACAAAGGAAATGATCAGTGGGATTCTGCTACGAATCAGGGCTCCAAGCAGCTGCTTTGGGCTTGACCATCTCTGTGTACTTTGTCACTTGTCACTTTGCCTGGGGGTCCCCATCTCTCACACAGTTGGCCCCATTCATATTTTCTCCTCGTGCATTTCACACATAACAAGCGGGTGTCAGTGGTACCCAGTCTCACCAATGAACAGGAAACAAACTCTCTTTAATCCCATAATGCTCATTAACCCTTCATTGCCTGAAAGACCATCAATCTTGGGCCAAAGAGGAGGTGGAGGGATGGAGGAGAGGGAGGTCAGAAGGAACGACACTCCACCCAATCGTGCACAGCATTGCAAGAACTAGCTAAGCACAAGACGTGGGTTTTCACCTTCCTCTGAAGCATCAGGCAACAGCCACTGGTAGGGAAAGGAGACTGGACTAGATGGACCAGTGATGTGATCCATCACAGCAGAGCCTTGGGCCCTTGAAACCCTGCACATTCCCTATGGAAATTCACATGGATCTACAAAGGGGAATTCTCCCTTTAGCTCATAAAAGGCTCTTCCACGCCCCTGGGCTTCCAACAGTTCACTGGGCAGGCTGGGAAACAGGAGCCCAGCATCCCCTTGCCCCTGCTCACCATTCCTAACCAGACCCACGTCCCGGCTTCAGAAGGGACAGTCGCAGACTGGAGTGTACGTTCAGCTCATGTTTTCCTTCAGGTCTCTCTTCAAAGCTGTCTCCTCTCCCCCCCTTCTTTTAACAGCTGCTGCTCCCTGCTGGTTTTGTCCTGCGTCCATTTAACACTCATCTACTGACAACTCCGTCTGGCATTAAGCGTAGTGCTGGGTGTCCAATCCAAACAGAACAACTGCACTTCAGGAAGGGGAAAAACGCCTCGCAAACGTTGTTCGTTGCCTGGCTGTGCGGTCAGCAAACGCTCCAGTTCATGAGTCCCAGGTTAATAGGCGCAGAGCATTTGCTCCCTCTCCAAGCCCCTACCTTTTCTTAGCCTCCCTGGGCTTTCGGCTCACTTTTACATGGTCTGGATGAGCACAGAGCAAAGTTCTGACCTTTTTACAGCCTGGCTTTACTAGGTGCAAACAACCAAGTGGAACCGGTAGCACTCCTGAGCTCCGAGCAGCCTGTGCAGTTCAGTAGCTTTCCTGCCAATCTCCACCTTTTCCCTCTGACAGGTTGGGGCCCCGGGGGAGAAAGCGAATCAGAGCTGTCCTCTACCAGCAGCTAAAGAATAGCTGTAATATGGTCACCTTTTGCAAGGTTACAGGCCTGGGTCAGGCAGGGTTTCCTTCGAAACATCCCCTGTTCCAGCCCTTGAGAACGCTGGAAACGCTCATGTCAGAGCGGGATCTTGGCTTGAAGGGTTTCCAGCTGGGAAGGGTTCTTTGCTTTTAAAATTTCCTTAATGATATTATTGGATCTGGGGTGGAAAGTTAGCTACAGGTCAGCAATCGTTACTACTTCCACAGGCTTCTTTCATTGCACACTGGTACATAAGGCTCCTGTCACCCACTGCTCAAGTCTCTAGGGTGGAACACAAGGCATTTTAACAGCACACAGCAGTATTACGCAGTAGTTTAGGACAGGAAATGAATACACTGATCTCAGCCACAGTACCAAGTCCAGCTGAGTCTGCAGGGAGCTGGAATCAAGGTCAGGACATCAGAGTCAACAGCTCTCCTCTTTAAATCAAGTGCGGTGGGAGCATTAATGACCCAAAAGGGGTCACCTTTGTTTTCAGATCAGGCAAAGCGCCCCCTTACGCCACGTTGTGGGCACTTGGTTCAGCACAGAGCGGAAGAGGAAAAATATCTCCAGCTGAGCCAACAACTGGGATTTTTATTTCCTTGTGGGTCACACAGTAATCGAGGATTTACAATGGGACTTTCACCATGGACTTCAAGGGGGAGCAGGCTGGGCGGAGGGCTGCAGCTCAGAAGGAAGAGACGCAGAGGCCCAAGGTGGAGCAGGCTGGGCCTGGAGGCGACAGGGAGGCAGATGCCCAAGATGAAACAGGCTGGGGCTGCTGGTGGTGGGGGAGCAGACGGGGACCAGAGGGCACAACCCTTCAAACACAACCAGCCTTCAACCCAAAGGGAGCCTGAGTGACCCAAGGAACCACCTTCCACAGCCATGTGCGGCACTAGGCAGGACCCCTCTGGCCTTGGCTTCTGCCAGCGAGAGCCTGGTCCCCAGTGCAGCAGGCAGGGATAGGTGGAGGCACAGACCGCGCCCCGCAAGCAGCGCCCTGCTCTTGGAAGCCTCTGTTTCGATAAGCTGCAGTTTTCCCTTCTGAAAAATGCTCATCTCTCACTGGGGCTCTGGCTGGGTTTGGGAAACAACATGGCGTGTGAGCTGCTTCCCAGTGCTCTCTGAAGCCCCATGCATGGTGGAGCTAGGGGAGACGTGCCGCATGCCAAACCCGCCATCTGCATGTTATCAGGGAGGCAAAGAGTTACAGCGAGTGATGTGTGCGTCGACGCTGCCTCCTGTTTGCACCTCTTCACTCAAAACTCATTTCCTCTCCTGCCACCAACTGCTAGGATTCCCAGCCTCTGAGTGCAGAGGCCCTGCACTGCACTGGAGAGAGGAGCCATCGTTCCCACCACCGCCAGCCAGGGACCGCCGCGGGCAGGGCAGCGGCCAAGGGAGAACAACTGCAAATGGCAAGCAGGATGGTACCCAGATCTGGGAGCCTTGTGCCTCACAGTGAATCCAGGCGGCATGCCCCTCACTCATTGTCCCTGCATAGGGAACTGCTGCTTCTCTGTATCTGCGAGTCGCATCATTTACAACCATCCCTAAAAACACATACTTCAAAACCACTGACCAGAGACCCCTCCTTGGCCAAGCAGAGGGCACCAATGCACACTGTATCCAGGTGAACAGGGGGTGCTGAAGGAACAGCTCCGGCTCACCTGGCTGCAGGCCGGGTAGGTTCATCAGTGCAGGCTCTGGGAGCTCAGCAGCCCTGCCCTTAGATCATCTCCCCACCCCACCCCCTAAAACCACATTCCAAAACACAGCCCAAAACCTGGACTCTCCTACGGCCCATCCACATCCCCTGGGATTGGGGAGCTGGGCTGGGACCCTCCCAGGAGCAGGCTTCCCCATCCTGGCTGGCCTGGGAATCCCTCTCTCACAGCACACAGGAGAGCACCGGCTGCCGGCAAGGGGGAAGGCACATGTATCTAGCTGTCAGCATTCCTTGTGATTCCAGATGCGTCACAGAAATTGATGGGCCAGACCAGGGGCCGTCAACTACTATCATCATTGTATTGCCCTTCCATTGGGGTGCCCAGTCAGGGGCCAGGATCCCACTGTACTAGCCCTGTACAAACACAGAACAAAGAGTCCCTGCCCCACAGAGCTTCCAGTCTGGGGAGAGGAGAAGAGAAAACAGACAGACATATGCAGACGGGGAAGCACAGGGAACAGAGAGACAATGCTGGTCAGCACAACGGGCAGTGGTCTCAGAGCACCAGCAGCCTGACTTGTCATGTTTTTGGAGGCATCGCAGCAAGCGTCCAGTCCCACGTCCTGCCCATGAGCACAGCCAGTACCAACTGCTGCTAAGCAAGGCGCAAGGCCCTCATAGTGGGCAGTCCCGAAATACCCTGCTCAGGGTGGGCAGGGCTTCCCCAGCAGCTAGTGGTGAAGCACAAGGGTCTCCGTCCCTCCCTTGCAATAAGGAACATCCAGGTGATGTTCCAGGTGAGAGCAGTCATAAGCTTTAAGGCCTCTCTGCTAGACTCCCTTGGGCAGAACCCTCTCAGGGGCTCTCCTTGAGCACACTTTTTACGAGTCAGCGAAAACCATCTGAAGCTGGAGTTCAGCAGGACGGGTGAACTCTCAGTGAATCCCTTTCAAGCAAGGAGAAATCGCAGTGTGCTCGTCCTGCTTCGGGACAGTTCCTTGGATACAGACCAAAGACTTCCATAGCCTGAATGTAAACAGCCAGAGATAATATAAACTCTCCATTCCGCGCCCCTTCCAAGTTCATCCAGCGTTCCCTTGGGACAGCTGGGTCCCTGGGACTTTAACCCAACATTCCACCACTAACATAAACAAGCGACAATGGAAGCAGCAGAAGCGAATACCACAGGCTTTATCCCACTCAGCCCCGGCTTCCTGACTTGCTGGGCATGCTAAGGATGCAGACAGGCATTTGGGGTTTTTAAAATACAATACATTATCCTGCTAATGACACAAAGCAGGAACCGGGCTCTAAACTGCATTCGGAGAGAGCTGGGGGAAGGTAAGGAAAGGGCTGAATGCCTCCTGCAGAACTGCTCACCCAGCTGGAGGGAGACCCAGCTGGGGTAAACTGGCACGTTCGACTTGGACGGGGTAGCTTGATTCACTTCAGTGCAGCTATGACAACAAAAGAGATTCAAGTCCAGGACCTCCACAGTAGCATCCTCCACTTCCAGTTCCACACACAGGGCCACGTAGACAGGCAGACCTGCACTGTCTCTATGCGTGAATGGGACAATGGTGCTCAGAGGAGGGAGTTAGGTTTATTAGGAACTGGGGAACCTTTTGGGAAAGGAGGAGCCTATACAGGTAGGATGAGCTCCACCTAAACCAAAGTGGAACCAGATTCCTGGCTTGTAAAATTAACAAGGTCATAGACGAGTTTTTAAACTAAGGGCTGAGGGAAAGCCGACAGGTACGGAGGAGTACAAGGTTCGAACACAGACATCCCTTGGGGAGGATATTTTTAAAAGGGATCCTAATAAAGAGGAGAGGATAGATGTTGATCAAGTACAGCCAGAAACTGAAGAGAACCAGTCAGTTGAAAAAGAGTCTCATTCAATTACACCACATAAAGACAGACAACAAAATATTGACAAATTTTGTAAGTGCTTGTATACAAATGCTAGAAGTCTAAATACTAAGATGGGGGAACTTGAGTGCCTGGTATTAAATGAGGGTATTGATAGAACAGGCATCACAGACACTTGGGGGAATGAGGATAATCCACGGGACATGGTAATACCAGGATACAAAATATACTGGAATGACAGAGCAGGTCAGGCTGGTGGGGAAGTGGGCACTAGATGGGAAAGAAAGCATAGAGTCAAATATAGCAACAATCTTAAATGAATCAAACTGTACCACAGAATCTCTATAGATAGAAATTCCAGGCTTGAATAATAAGAATATAGCAGTAGAAATATACTACCGACCACCTGACCAGGATGGTAAGGTGATTGTGAAATGCTCAGGGAGATCAGAGAGGCTACAAAAACAGATAATGGGGGACTTCAATATCCCCATACTGACTGTGAATGTGTCACCAGAGGATGGGATGCAGAGATAAAATTTCTAGGCTCCATTAACGACTGCTTCTTGGAGCAGCTAGTCCTGGAACCCACAAGGAGAGAGGCAGTTCCTGGTTTAGTCCTAAGTGGCACATAGGATCTGGTCCAATAGGTGAATATAGCTGAAACAGTCTGATACTAGGAACCATAGCGTAATTAAATTCAACATCCTTGTAGGGGAGAAAATACCACAGAAACCCACCATAGTAGCACTTACCTTTAAAAAGGTGAACCACACAAAAATGAGGAGACCAGTTAAATGGAAATTAAAAGGAACAGTCACAAAAGTGAAATGCCTGCAAGCTCCATGGAAACTTTCTAAAAACACCTTAATAGTGCTTCATACTAAATGTATACCCCCAAATAAAAAAAAATAAAACAGTAAGAGGACCAAAAAATACCACAACAACAGAGTAAAAGAGGCAGTTAGAGACAAAAAGACATAATTTAAACATTCGAAGTCAAATCCTGCTGAGAAAAATAGAAAGGAGCATAAACTCTGGCAAGTCAAGCCTAAAAATATAATTAGCAGGCCAAAGAAGAATTTGAAGAGCAACTAGCAAAAGACACAAAAACTAACTGCAAAATTTCTTTTAAGTACATCAGAACCAGGAATCCTGTCAAACAATTAGTAAGGCCACTGGGCGATGGAGGTGCTAAATGAGTACTCAAGGAACACAAGGCCATTGCAGAGATGCTAAATGAATTATACGCATTGATCTTCACTGCAGAGGATGTGAGGGAGATTCCCAGCCATAAGCCATTCTTTTGAGGTGACAAATCTGAGGAGCTATCCCAGATTGAGGGGTCAGTAGAGGAGGTTATGGAACAAACTGATAAATGAAACAGTAATAAGTCACCAGGACCAGATGGTATGAAATTGCAGAACTCAAATATGAAATATGAACTCAGTATGAAATTGCAGAAATACTAACTGCGGTATGTAACTATCACTTAAATCAGCCTCAATACCAGATGACTGGTGGATAGCTAACGTGACGCCAATTTTTAAAAAAGGATCCACTCGCGATCCTGGCAATTACAGGCCAGAAAACCTAAGGTTAGTACCAGGGAACCTGGTTGAAACTACAGTGAAGAACAGAATTATCAGACATAGATGAACACAATACATTGGAGAAGAGTCAACACGTCTTTTGTAAAAGGACATCCATACCTCATCAATCTATTAGAATTTTTTGAGGGAGTCTACAAATATGCGGACAAGGGTGATCCAGTGGATATAGTGTACTTAGACAGGTTTCAGAGTAGCAGCTGTGTTAGTCTGTATCTGCAAAAAGAAAAGGAGGACTTGTGGCACCTTAGAGACTAACACATTTATTTGAGCATAAGTTTTTGTGAGCTACTGCTCACTTCATTCAGTAGATGAATATTCAGTGGATTAATCTAATATGGATTAAGGCCTTGTCTTCCCACAAACTTGATCTGGTTTCCTTAAACAGAGTGAGTTAGACAGGTGCAAACCCTTCTGTGGGCTCTCCTGCACCAGTTTCACAGGGGCTTATATTTCAGTTTAGCTTAAACCTGGTGCTCCTGGTAGGCTTAAGTTAAATGGAAATAAGCCTGGTCTAAACCGAAATGGGAGTGTTCACATAGAGTCTCTTGCATCCATTTAACTAAACCAGTTTAAAAATCGTGCTTTAGGTTAAAATTGGTGCAACTGTGTGTGGAGATCAACCCTAAACATCACTAAGCCCCCTCCCCACAAAATGGCCCTTCTAAAAGGGCTGCCAACCCTCCAGGATTGTCCTGGAGTCTACAGGAACTAAAGATTATGTCATGTAATGAAACTTCCAGGAATACATCCAACCAGAATTGGCAACCTTACCTTCTAAGTGCTTTTTGATGTGATCAAACAGCCATAAAGATTTAACTGCTGTTAAACGTACATGGCCTACGGTTTCCCCGGGTACCTCAGTGGGCACACAGGGTTGCTGGGGTTTCAGAAAGGCTGTTCTTTCCTGCCCCAAATAGCTGTCGCACAGGAAGCTGCAATCTGCGCTCCCCCTCGGCCATCCATACGGGGTTAATGAGGAAAATCCTTTGTCCCGTCTGATTTTGCAGGCGAGCTCACTGTTGCCGTGGGCTGTGCAGAGACATTATCCAGACAGAGCCCATGTGTTTACATCTGCCTTGGAAAGTCTCCATGTTAGAGCAGTCAGCCAACGGGGGGCTGGAGCCCTCCACCGGGGCCAGAGACAGGCCCAGCCTGGAATCAGGGCTTGTCTCTGAGGAAGCTCCGTCGCGGAGCGCCAGGTCAGGCCAGGCTGCGGGGTTGTTTGCATCACTCTCTCAGGGGAGGCCAAGCAGAACCTTAGGCAAGTGCAGTGTGTGGTTCTCTCATCAGGATACATTTTTCATTAAGTCACTTCCTTTCCCAGCCGGCCAGAGCCTCCACTCTCTTGCAGATTTACGATAAGGCTCTTCTCTCTCCACGACTTTTGTTTGGCTTAGTGTTTCCTCCAGTCCAAAGATTTTCCCTCCTCCCTGCACAAATCAGCCCCCTGTTGATATTCGACAGAAGTAAGCGCAGTGAGCAGCATGTCGCCATGTGCTAATGAAGGCTCCCCAGCCTCTCACAGCCTTCATTTTCACCCTCTGCACAGGTCCAGCCCCTCCTCTCAGCCTCCAGCCCCTCCCACTCCCTATGCCCCCCTCCTTTGTCTTTCCTCCACCTCACTTTCAGGTCCCAGGTATAAAGGTGCACACTGGAAACTGCTTTCCGCTTCCCATGCTGCTGCAGTGACAACAGGAGAGGAGATCCGTGGGTGATGCACACATGGGGCAACACAAAAACAGGCCCCCACCCAAAGTCCACTCACAAAACTGGGCCAAATTCACCTGTGTGTGACCGAGGGAGCAGCACCAAGGAAGAATGCAGCTCAAGGCTATAACCCATCAGAACACACGGCCCCCGAATGCCCTCATTAATTGCTATCAACACTGGACTTGCTCTTTTAGGAGTTGCTTTTGCTCTTTTAGGCATCATTGAAATACACGGGGCACGCACATCCACGCCACACAAGCCAACCGAAGAGAGCACCAGGCTTGCAGAAAGCCGCCCACCCATCGGAACTTAGAGCAAGCTGAGTTAGACATACAGAAATGGAGACAAGGTCTGAGGCTGCTTGGAACTGGTGAACCTTTCCTGGGCCCCCAAGGACAGAGGTACTGGATGGCCTGACCAGAGCAGGCTCACACGGGGCAGAAGGCAAGGGGACGATGTCGCTCAGTGTCCCTAGGAATTCAGATCTTGTACCAATGAAAAAATGTAATGGCCGACGGAGCTTAAAGAGGGACTTGCACACTAGGTCAGACAGCTTCTTTAGAGAACCATGGGAACAATTTACCAAGGGTGGTGGTGGACTCCTCTATCACTGAGTTTTTAAATCAAGATGGACCGTTTTTCTGAAAGCTCTGTCCTAGGAATTATGTTGGGGAGGTTCTATGGCCTGTGTTGCGCAGGAGGCCAGACTAGCTGATCACAACGGTCTCGTCTGGCTTTGAGAATCTATGAATCCCTTCTTAGCCACAAGCCACCTTCTCTCATCCCCTGGTGCCGCTGCTGCAGGAACCTGGCTGTAAACACGAGATTAAGCAATCGCATAATCCTGCAGCAGTAGCAGACCTGCTCATAAGGACATGTGCGCATAGCAGCTTAGGCCGAGACTAGACTGGCAGCTTTTGCTGGCATAGCGAGGTCAGTTAGGGGTGTGATGTTTTGCCGACATAGCTGTACCAGCAAGAGCCGCAGAGCAGACCCATTTATACCAGCAAAAAAGTGCTTTTGCCGATAGAGTTTATTTTGCTGGGGAATTGGCATGAGCCTGATCAGCAATAGGACCTTTTACAGGCACACCCTGTGTCTGCACTAAGGATAGCCATGTGGCAAAACATTTAAGCATAGACAAGGCCTTGGAAAGTTCTATGCCTGCTCTCTCGCTCAGGTTTCTGTGCCAACATTTCAGAGCCCGCCTGCCTCTGTGCTGCAGGAAATCTGCCCCCGGCTGCTTTCTTAGCTCGCTCCAAGCGTCGGAATCTGAGAGATGGCAAATAGAGAAACCGGTTCATATTTTCCCTCTCCTGCCCAGCAGTATTTGTGCAGCACATTAGTTCCTGTAAGAGGATTTCTCAGACCTTCCCGGCTCTTTCATGTAAGGAAAGTTAATAGCCGCTTTCAGCCGGAGCAAACTGCCAGCCAGTGTTTACAGAGTATGGGATTGATTTACCATGAAAGCTACTTTTCTCTCTGACTCCAGGCAACGTTACACCAGAGCCTTTCAGGGCTGGAGTAAACTAATGTGTTTCAGCTCCTCAGCAGCCGCCTGCCTCTCTCCCTCTCTGAATTTCCACACATGGGGCCTAAAATAATCAAGGGAGGTGGCCGTGATCTGAACACAGGCTCTCAGTACTCCTGCCAGGTATAGCACTGGGCTGCTTTCTAAGACTTCCTTTAGACTCCACCACATCCCACAGAGCAGGGCAGAATGATATGGAAACGGGTCTGTGCTGTCTCAGCAGCACCCTGCGCTACGTTCCCCGGGGGGGACTGGGGAAGACAGTGACCATTTCAGCCTCATTTCCCCCCACTGCACCCCCATCTTCAGCCTCGACAGTTTTAACCCAGAGCAGAAGGGAAAGCTGCACACATGGCTGGTGCATTTCCTGAAGACAGGGTAGGAGTCCAGTTACCTGCCGGATCTGAAGAGCTGGTATCCACACTAGTCCACTTGTGCTTTGAGCTCCCAACCAGGAGCCAGCAGAGACCCACCGAGGTTTGCAATAGAGTCACCCTGGCATTTGGATGGCATTGTACCTGCTCACCCCGAGGCTGCATTTGGCCCCATTCAACACCATCCCCCTGCAAGAGCTAGCACTGCATGGGGAAAGAGCAGATTGCCCAAAGAGCAAAGAGCAGATTGCCCAGTAGGAGGCAATCATCAGGTGTCTGAACTCAGATGTATCCATCCAGTGCTCTTTAGGGTGCAGGCCACCATCTCCAATACCAGTAAACAGAGGATAAAGTTAATTCCAACGCAGAAAGACCGTAACCCCTCTCCCCTAGGGTAGCAAAGAACTGGGATCAATGCACTTAGTGTAGATTAGAACCAGCAGGGTCATGTAGCAGCCTGAGTCACGGCAGAGGTCCCCAGGAGCTAATTTCCAGCATTCAGGGATGCTCAGTGCCCTCTCCCTGTCACCCCTATGAACACAGAGCCAGTGCTCTGCCTCAGCATCCGCTCAGCTCACGGCAAGTGCTACCATTGCTGGCAAAGAGGAGCAAGCAGCTCCCGGCCACATGCGCACACAGGCTACTCTGCTTTCAGCAGGCAGGGGGATGGCTGGTGTGACTCCTTGAAAAACACAGCTATTATAAGCCAGCAGCTGGTCTCTAACCTGCAGGCCGTGAAGAGTGGGTGCTCTCTATGGCACATCTGGGTGGTCCCTGAAGCTGGGGAAGCATCTCTCAGTCTCCAGGCAGCGACAGTGGTTGGAGCCTGGCCCAGGACTCTTAAGAGGACTGGGGAGGCTTTTTGACTCTCAACTCCAAAAGAACGAAGCCTCTTTCAGTTCCAGATGCAGTTGCTTCCTGTCCATCTCTGGTGTAAATCCAGCCAGGATGAAACCTGTTTGGGGTGCCAGACACTGGAGAGGGAGCCAACGCTGCTCAGGACAGGGCCCAAGTGCAAAGTGGCCTGGAGGGGAGATCTGGTGCTAATCAACACAAAGCCCAACAGCCACAGACAGACCAAAGGAGCCTGGATACAGAACGGGGCAGATGCGAACAAGCAGCCACCCCTGTGTTTCAGTTCCCTGAATCCCTCCCTCGTCCCCTTTTCATAGAGCCATGCCCATGTGCGGCCGTGTGGAATGGGCCAACAGAAGACCTATGACGACAGACGTGGCTCATGACAGGGAAATCTGTGAGACCCACCACAGTGCAGCATTTCAGCAGAGCACAGGCAGAAACACCTGCGTTTGCTGCAGCAGAACCGGACCTACCTTTTGTTCACCAGATGCTTTCATCTGGTGCAGGGGCCCGGAGAACTCGACCCCTCAGCGCTAGCCCCTGCCACGTACAGCGACGGCACAGGGGAATCTGTGCTCTCTGTTGCAGGGGCATGGAGCCCTGCATGACACCGAGAAGCTGTAGGACAAGGATGGCAGAGCCTTATGCTATCACCTTGTCAAGCGTGGTGACACGCAGCACGCTCCTGGGGAATTCTGGGAGGCCCCTCTGATAGGAGTGTGGTGCTAAGTACTTGCCCTGGCTCCATCTCGGGGCACAAGGCCATCTGAATTACCAGGATGGAGACACAAACCAGGACACAGCATGCTCCTTTCACTAACCTCCTGCCACAGCACCCCGCACTGAGAGCGGACTCCTCCCCCGATCGCCCCCAGTGTATCCTCCCCAGCCATCTGGTTACTATCAGCTGACACTCATTTACAAGTGCTGTGTGAGAGTTCGCAAGCCATGGCTCTCAATCAGAAGTTTAACCTCTTTCCTGGCATGCAGACGTGTTCCAGCCCTCGCCCCCCCAAACCTGCTCGCGCTCCAGAGGCCAGATTCCTTCAGAGAGAAGGGAGCCAGACCTGTGCAGCCCGGGAACTCACAGAATACAGAGCAATTCTGGCTCAATATTTGCCTGGCTTTCTCCTGAGGGCTCTGTGAGCCAGCAGGCAGAGGCCAAGCAGGGCCAAACGGCTTGGAGTTGAAACTAGAAACATTCAGACCAAACGTGAAGGGCAAAATGTTCAATGTGGAGATCACGGGATGAGGTTCTCTAGCCTGAATAAAGCAGGGAGTCCGACTGGATGATTCGAATGGTCCTTTGGGCTGGAGGCCAAAATTCTAACATGTCGGTGGCTGAATCCAGATGCCTAAATCCAACCTGGGATCCTGCTGGTTACCCTGTGCAGGGCTCTGCTAACTTCAGCCAGGCTCTCTGCAAACGCAGGGGAGACTGGGGCCTGATTTTCCGAGCTGCCACGCCATGAAAGTCAAAGAGAACCGCTGCGCCCACCACAAAATTCCAGCTTTTTTCTTCTATCTACCTACCTATCACCATTGTGGCTGAGCGCCGTCAGGTCATTAGGAGAGTGTCGTCATACAGAGGGGGCGCTGAGAGGTGGCAGATTAAGTGACTTGCCCAAGGTCCCACAGGAAGTCTGTGGCCGAGCCAGAAATTTAATTCCGGTGACTCTTGAGCCCCCATACAGTGTCCTGGCCCCTAGCCACTCCTTTTGCCCCATGCCTAAGTGTGGATTTAGGAGCTGAATTTTGGACTTCAACGTTGAAAAGTTCTGGCCTGAATTTCTGTATGTGATAAAAGCACAAGTGATATTTATGAAGCATAGATTTTTCTATTCAAAAATAAATTAAAAGCAGCATCTGGTGGCCTGAAGGATCCAAAGTGCTTCAGAAAATTTACGAACTGCTATACCAACTAGGGACACACAAGGCAATGCTTTATTGCTCATTGAACCACAGCCACATGCTGGACGGTACACAAGCGCTGTTCAACAGCACCAGTTTAGGACAGGAAGTGAAGAGTGTTGTATCTGACCATGAAGCTGCTGGGGGACTTTAGGTCAGCAGCATGTAACTACTCAAGCTGGAATCAGGCAAGGACATACACAGTACTAATCACCAGAACCAGGGGTTAGCATGTTAAAGTAAAAAGAAAAGGAGTACTTGTGGCACCTTAGAGACTAACCAATTTATTTGAGCATAAGCTTTCGTGAGCTACTGCTCATTTCATTGGATGCAAAGTAGGCAATTAGCAAATGGGAAGTGCCATTTAGACAGTCAAATAAAAAGCCCCTCTCTAGTCACTCCCTTTGCTGATCCAGCCATAAGAGGTTATTAGTAGTTACAAGGCCCCGGGAAGCCACACAACAGAACTCGGAGCTCCAGCCTCACAATTCCCAGTTTTAGCCCCCAAACAATCTGCCCTCTCTGGCTTTACCTGTTTTAAACAGAGGGCTTAAATGCAGACTATCCCGCATAGCTCACCACTCACTTCCAGACACGTTCAGAGCAGCGGATCACTATTGCTGAGCACCGCGGCATTTTGATTGAAACCATTCCCAGTAAATCTAAACCAGATCATTCCTCTGGAAGCAAAAGCATGCTGAGTATTAACGGATACCAGCGACAACATGGGCTCTGCACCCAGGCTGATTAACCACCACTCCCCACTGCAGCCAGACCCCTGGCCTCTCCTGCTGCAGCACAGGGGATGCTCCTGTCTCCCTGAATTACATTCCTGGGAAGCTCCCGTCTGTATATGAGCTGTCACGTAAACTGGGTGGAACACAAGGCCTGCACATCTCCATGGCTCAGCTCAGACCCAACCTGAAGGCTTATTTACTTGGGCACTTCAAATGTGTGCTTTAGCTTTGAGTCTCTTCCATGTGAGCTGCCTATAAAGCTCCCTGGGATGTTTGCACTGAAGAGCCCTACAGGGTCTGCATTGATGGACTGCTGATGTTCTGGAAATGAACAAGAGTCTGTCCTCCTCGGTGCTTCTTTGCTGCAACGCCCAATGTTGCACTTGGATCCGTCTCTGCTAGCTACACTCAACCCAAATATATACTTAATCAAATCCACAGCACGGTCTAGGGGCAGGGGCTTCTCAGTACAATGCAGAGGCAGGTGCAATGCTCCTGGACTTGGCGCCGAGAGGCTCTCCGCCTGCAACTCCTAAGCGAAGAGCGCAAGAAACTATTCGCTGTAGCGTGCCAGCCAAATGCCAGAGTTAGCCAAGTATGTTGGACACAGCCCAGATGGTCGGGGGACACTGTTCAGAAAGCAGTAGAGTTGCTGTGTCTTTAAAATGAAACCACAGGGTAAAAGCATCACAGCTTTACTCCTCTCTCCAGGGTGCACATTTCATTTTGTTAATTAAACCCCTGAAAGTGCTGGGAAGACTAAGGCCCTAACATAACAACTGCTCTGGCAGGTCAACGCGGCGTCCCCTCCCTAGCCCATCGCAGAGGGAGGTGCAAGAAACCCCATTATGGAGTAACTTACCCTCAGGGGACGCGTCTTCCGAAATCCCATCAGTTACTGGAGGGTTCATCCCGGGGAGGGTTGATGTAGCAAGGCCAGATTCCCATGGAATCAAATGTAGGAGACACAAACGTGGTCTAACAGTTACTTATCAGGAAGACCAGGATACAGGGCTCCTGGGTTCTTGTCTCTGGGTTGGACACAGTCAATGGGAGGCATGATGCTCCTACATCCCGCAGGTGGAATTGGGAGGGTTAGTTTATGCCTGGCTCCATCACACCGGCAAGCATCTTCTCGCACCCAACCACGGCACCCGAGATTCAGATTCTGGGGGACTCCTGCGGTGCACACAGCCTGTGCCTTTACAGGGGGAAAGGCCCCAGATTAATTTGCCCCACAGAGAGTCAGGAGCTGGCTGTTTGCTTCATCTTTAAACTGAACTAGTCAACCCGTTTGTGAGGAATCAGAACAGCCCTACCCTGCCGAGCCACGGCATCATCAATGCACCACGGCCACAATTCAGAGAAAGCCCAATTCCCCATCACTGCTCAGCTGAGACACTCTGCACTGTCCGAAGGGGACACCCCTTTCTCTCCAGTCACAAGCTCAGATCCAGCCAGGTCCGAAAGCCATTCCCACCCGGTGGCTGTTAGTGCGCCTGAGCTAAATGAGTCTGGACTGGGACCCAACAAACAACAGGCATCTCCAACACACAAGGGAAATGTGACACGTGCACCTGGGGGCTTCCCAGCGCAGGTTAGATTGGTGGGAAAGGACAGTTCCAAGCTGATCTGTTTCTAATGAGCGCGGCGACCCCGGCTGCATTCCAGCCCCGCCGAGACTCATTAATCTCATGACGTCGCTGCAAATCATTAGAGAGGCTGAGCTGAAATCCCAGAGCACCGGGCATCTCCAGGGCACCCACTCTGTGCCTGCCTGACGCAGAGATAACAAGCAGCACATGGCCTATGCTCAGGCGACGGCAGGCAAGACAGACACAAGAGACCACAGCTCCATCCAGAGGGGTCTGAGTCATGGCTGCCCCGGGCTGTTCATCAGAACAATGACCATACAACCCAACAGCCAGAGATGCCAAGGCATGCTAGAAACTATACATCTACAAGGGTCAGTTACTGGCCAGGAAAATGCAGCCACCTCAGGGATGGATTGTGACAACTGCACTCCCATGCTGTGCTGTTTCTCAGTCACAACAGATGGGCTGGATAGGGCATGTGCATTTAAATGGCACCCCCGCTCCAAGATTTCCTTGCAGCTCCTCACCCCTGTATTCCTGCTGCCATCAGCTGGACACTTTCCCATAGGAAGAGGCACAAGGCTGATGGGTAGGAGGGGGGGTGGGACCAGGCCAGCAAACTCAGCCTTCTCTAGGAAACAAATCCTGGCTTTTATTGCCTGGTAAATGCAGAGAAAGGGGAGCAACTCCCATCCCTGCTAACTCCCCAGACCTCGTCCTGTCCCTGCACACACACATCATACCACTGCGGACAGCCAAAGGGAGATCCAGGATGGGATGGGCCTTGCAGGTGCTCAGCACCTCTGAAAAAAACAGGGTGCACGTTTCCACAGAGAAACACCAGCAGCCAGTCCTCCTTGGGCACTGGCACTGTGGGGACAGCCACCTGCTCCCCTCCCCGTCCCTCCCCCTGTCCAGCTATCGAGGGCAGGGGTTCACCGTGTTATCTCTGCAGCTCCGAATCAAGCCAATGAAAAACAATAACAGCCCTTGTCAAGGACAATTACTTTCCGAAGAGCACGCTGCGCTACTCACTGGAGTGAGTGGCAATCGGGGGGAGGGAGTGCGTGCTCGGGAGGGCGGGGGGGACGCTAAAGAGGGAGCAGCCCACCCCCCACCTGATGGCTCTGGGCTCCCAGCGTGATTTGAACATTCCAGAGGTGACCGGGAGGTTAATGCCGCTCTGCGCACACTGGGATCAGGACGTACTGTTTGTTCAGGGCTACGAGAAGAATGAGACTTTAAAGAGATTTTCAGCACCCAGGGGTCCAACCCAATTAGACAAGAGTTTTTCAGATTTGTATGCAAAGGGGCGGGAGGGTGGAAGAAAAGGCAGGAACTCAGAAGTCAAGTTCAAGGATTGTGTGGAACAAACATGGAGGCTGTTGACACAGGAAATCCAATCTCCTACAAGAGGGTATATTTTCAGACCATCCTTGGCTGTGATTCCTCCCCCACTGAATGTGTTGCTTAAGGATTCAGATCCATAAAGTAAATTTTTAAACATATTCCAGGCTGTTTTCTACCCTTATGGGCGCATGACTCCCTTCCCATTAATGAGAGCTTCGCGCCAGGATCAAGGGGAGGATACGACCCGACACTTTGAAAGAAAGTGGGGAAGGAGAATAAAACAATTTCGGATTAAAGGGACAGCAACAAATAATTTAGGCCCCAAATTTAGAGTGTAGTTAAAAAAAACAACTGGGCAAAGCTAAATATTAACAGGGGATTTCCTGGTTTGTTTGTTTGTTTTTAAAAAGCAGTTCATTGTAAAGAACGTTTGGACAAACTTCCCCTAAAGTGTTTGCAACCCAAACATCACAGCATCATGCTACGCTAGCACATGGGCGTCGGAAAAGGAAACTGACTCCACAGAAAGTTGCTTGCAGTGCTGAGGTAGCCATGCTGGTCCCAGGATATGAGCGAGACAAGGAAGGGGAGGGAATATCTTTTATTGGACTAACTTCTGGTGGTGGAAGGTACAAGCTTCCAAATGACAGAGTTTCTAGTCCCTGTTCTCACTGGCCAAGGTGAGTGACGTGCTGAAATCAAGCGCAGTGGTGAGGAGGAGAGAATTCTTTCCACGGTAACGATCTCAGGCTCAGGTGTTAGTCACACAGATCAGGACATCTGGCTTTCACCAGTACATTTGGAGGAGGCTTCCCAAAGCAGACTAGGGGATTCAGGCACATCTTTTCCCTTAACTTTAACAGAAGGAATGTAACCAAAGCCCCTAGGCTGCACTGACAATTTCAGCCGCAGCTTTGAATCTGGCAAGTGTCCCATCCAGACACACTGGAGACAGGCTCAGAAAAATGGCACTGCCATTAGGTCTAAAGCCTGTAGCCCAGGCCACGCCAAAAGATGCACGCTATTCGTGTAACTTGTTGGTTTGCTTAGAGTAGCACGTCCACTGGGCCAGGTGCATTGCACCATTCAAGGGGCAGTCCCTGCCCGCCCTCGACAAGGAAGACACGATACCAAGGCCAGAATTCGCACACCCACACTTGGGGCTGGATGAGCTCCGCAGGTTGGGTGAACGTTGGCTGCTGAGCTCTGCTGAAAATCTGTCCCCAGTTGCAGGTGCAGAGCACTGGGAAACGTGGCCTCAAGTCCTTTCGGAAATATGGCCCTCAAAAAGAAGAGTATAAACGCATGTGCCAGGGACACACGTATATGCAAATGTACCGGAAACAGCTGGAAGCCCCCCACCAATCTCTCAGTTCCCTGCTCAGGCTGCAGCCAGCGCATGCTATGGAAGGTTTCTGCAGGGAAAGGCAAGCTTTGCTAGCTGCAGTCACACGACAGCCCTGCCTGCTTCCCAGCATGTCACATACATTCCAGAAGCTCCATCCTGACGGAGCAGCTGGGATCTGCTATTGGCTTAGGCAGGTGCATGCCATGTAACGAGACCATGGTTCATGTTAATAAATGCTTCCTGAGTTGGAGCTAATGAAACCCAGGCTTCTGCCAGGCCTGGCTCTCCATGAGGAGTAACCAGCAGCACCAGAGCAGAGCTCCCAAGCCTGCTGGGCCATGCCACTTCACCTCCACTACGGGGACACACTCTTCACCAGACCCACTGTTCAGTGGCCTCTGTGAATGGGAATCGTACCAGCTGCTTCACTGGCTGCAGGGAGCGTGAGCCTTCTCCCCCACTTCCTCCTGAACCCCCCCCCCAGTGTTCTCAGCCCCACCCTTATAGCCCCTCACCCTCCATTAGCAGAACACACCCTGCCTCTCCCAGCCTCTTCCATCGCCTAGCATCTCTGGGAGGCTGCTCAGGCAACCTTCGGATCATGCCGGACACTCCCTTTCACCCAGCATTGGAACGTGGGACCCGGCACTTACAGGGGTCTGTTCAGCCCTTTTCCTCGACAGCCCGGTTGATGGAGTCACAGATACCTGCAGGGCCAGGTGTGCCGAAGGGAAATAGCCCCACTTAGAGCCTGCCTATTGCCCGTGTAGCTCGGAGCACTTTGCCAAGGCAGGTGGCTATCAGTATGCCCAGACCGGAGGAGAAATGGGGCCACACAGACAGTTTTCCAATTCAGAAGCCTAAAATCGGGCACCTCAGTCCTTCCCGCGGCCCCTCAGTACAAGTGACCTGACACCCTGAGCGCTCGCTCTCCCAGCCTCCCCCCGAAGTCACCGGAGACCATGGGTGCTGCTCAGCACCTCTTTGCACTCGGCCGCGCGACCCCCAGACAAGCGCTCTCACGGCCCCAGTTCCCTGCGTGGCGATGAAGCTTTAAGACAGCCACACGCCTCCCTCCCAGCCGGCAAGTCATTAGCAGCCTTGGTGAGTGCTGCAGAGGGGACTCGGAAGCCCAGCGTGAATGGGGTATTTGTGTGCGCCCCCCACCAGCTGTGCAGGGACTCAATGCATGTCACTCGGGCCTGACACAGTACAGTAGAGCTCTCTTCTATGGCCTCTCCCGCTTTCCTCCTCCACATGCCCTCTCTTCTCGCCACCCCCAGGACACAGCTCTGCTACCTGCACGGCGTTGTTTAGCTTGCAGAAAGAGCAGACCCAAACCAGGCCTTGCAGAAGCTTTTCTTTTAGAAGCTAGCAGGGCGGATGGGTGTGCGGCAGATAGTCCAGGAGGCAGGGACAGCAGGTGTGCCATGGGGGGGTTAGGGGAGGGGTTGCAGGAATTGACACCTGGTTCAGGGCTTTGTTTTTAAGCCAAATAACCTACATTGCCCAGCAAGAGACATTTGCAAGAGCCCAGACCCCACCTCCCCAGTCCCACTGCCACAGTCCGGGCACTGTTTAGTTACCCCTCCTTGCTCTCCATTACGCATTTGCACAGAAGCTAGGGAATGCCTCGGTCTTACAGACAGTACCAATTCCTGGCTGTGCTGCGACCAGCGCTGGGAAGGTACGTGGGCCTGGTGGCTTAGAGTAGGGACAAGTTGCTTAGCCTAGCCTGCCACAATTTCCCTATCCGTAAAACAGCAGTGAGAACGCTGGCTTCGCAATGGGGCTAGTTACCGTCTGTAGATCACAGAGCTCCTTGGACAAAAGTAGCAAGGGCGCATCACCATCAACTTTCGTATCAGTCGAACTGCTCCTGCTGCTGATTCCCCAAGTGACAGCAGAACCCTCTTCCATATACGTTATACACACCAACCCTTACATCAGAGAACTCTGGACTGGCCAGAGAGCACGTCAGACATACCCCTGTAGTGCATTTCATTCCCACAGGACCTCAAGGCACATGGATCTAACACCTTAGAGAAATGCAATCTCCTCTGGGGTGGGGAGTGACAGCCAACAAACTCACTGCAGTAAGAGCGAAGAAAAACATTGGCCACACATGGCGTGGCCAAGCCCTGTTTTCATACCTGTGCTGTGGGATCCCGAACACTCTCCTGGCAAGGAGCTGCAAGGGGAGCCGGTCCCACAGTAACATGAATGTAAAAAGAGGGCCCTGACATCACTAAGTGCTTTTCTCCTCCGGACGAGGGATTGGATGACTCAAGCCTTGTTGTTTCCCCTTTTAGAGGCGCTGCTTCCCAGCAGGGATGGAGACACAACATCTTTATCTCCATCATCCCCCCCCAGAGAGCATTCAGTCCAGGTCTCAGGGAGCACAGCGCAGATCCTCATCCACGGGACAGCCATTTACAGCCCCGCTGTGGTCTAGCTCCACCAGCTATTGTCTCGTCAGAGCCAGCTGGGGAACCTCAGCTCCCCCCCGGGACACGGCGCACAGGCTCCACTTACAGTGTCACTCAATACATCAAGCCAGAGACCCCGATTCACGGCTGGAATGCAGGAGTCCCTCAGAAAGGCAGCGTCTGGGAACAAAACCCCCTCAGTGTGCGGACCCCTCTCCTACAGACCTACAAATCCATATGGGGGCCATAAATCCCACCAGAGAGATGCCTTTCACAGAGAGATAAGAACGCTGACTTTGTTCGAGGGACAATGTCGCTTTTCATATGGGACCCCACAAATCAATGCCCCCTCAGACGCTTCCAGCCCAAACGTGGCTTTCCAGTGAGCTTCTGAAGTGGAACTCATTTCCTGGAGTCCCCGAGAGAACCTCTCCCTTCACTCCCCAAGACCATTTCTTTCTTCTGACGCCCTCCATGCTGCGCCAGAGCATTCTCCACCCCAATTGTTCATTTTCCACATCCCAGGGCAGGGCTGCAAACACTGCCGGGGGGAGTCCTGAGTAAGAGCATGGGGATTTTGGGCTGGTTGAAGGTGAGAGCCTGACAGCCAAGAAGCAACACAAAACTTCCTCACTCCTTCCTGTCTCCCTCACACATGCACACCCTTTGGTGACCTTGGGCACCCAACTTGAGAAGTCTTCAGGGAATCTGATTCTCAGTAAGTGCTGAGCATCCAGCCTCTGAAAATCCGACCCCTTCAAGGCATCTCAAAGGTGGGTGCCACCCTCTAGACACTTTGGAAAAGTTCAGCCGACGTTCCTCACACCTGTCCTGGCGAGACCTCCCGTCGAGGACAGCGGGACACCCCATCTCCTTGGCCTGAGGCTGCGAGCCGAGGGGCAGTGTGAGCCAACTGTGGTGCTAGAGTTTGCAGGGCGAATGCTGGCCCGTGGGGAATTGGACTCAGACCCTCCCGACTTGCATCACACAGCCCACCGCCGTGGGGATAGGGGGATCATTTTTGGTCTACAGGCTGGGCTTTAACCAGCACCCTAGAGAGGAAAGACTCTGCCCTTCGGCCAATCATCCCCACAGCCATCCCGGGCAAAGTGATTTTAGGACACCGAACAAGCCAGGGATAGCACGGCAAGCTCAGATGCACCCATTTTCACGTAGAGGAAGACACAGGCCGAATGCCTCACCTGTTGACACACATCAGCTGCTCCCCCATGCTCCCATCAGCCAGTGCTGTGGAGTTCTAAGTGCCATTTCCCCCATATTTATAGCAACAATGAAAAGCAGGTTACACTGGGCTGTGTATTTAATTTCGTTACCAAAACCCCTCCAACACCAAGCCGTTCCCCCTCCCCCATTTCCCTTCATAGCAGCAAAAAAAATCTCCCTTCCCCCCTCCACGCCCATTTAATTTTTGCTCTGCTTTGGTCACTAATTTCCCAATCCCTCATTAGGAGCCCAGAGCTGCTCAGAGCTCACAATGGCCCGCCTGGCACTTACAGCTTCTCGAGAGCACGCAGTCCGAAGAAAGAGCCATTCTTCAGCGCTGTTATCTTGTTGTTACTCAAAAGCCTGCGGGGGGAAAAGAAAGGGGGAAGGGGGGTTATTCAACCTGAGGTAAAGCAGCAGCAAGTGCCTGAACAACCGGCTGGGGCTGGGTGTGTGGTCCGGAGGGGGCAGCTTCGTTAGCCACAGTCAGATGCGGGGGAACAAACTGGAGATACCACAACGTACATGCTGAGACGTCACAGCTTTGTCACGTTCGCAGCCAGGAGGGACCATTCGATCATCTAGTCTGACCTCCTGTCTCGCACAGTCCTATACGAATAGTTACGGCCCGTTAGCGGCTCTCCTCAGCAGCGCCCCAGCTCCTCAAAACGGCAACAGTGCCATCGTGCAGGGAGACAGGAGTCTGAGGGAAGGGGGGGGGGCAGGGGTGTAGGAGCGTTGCGTGTGATGAGACAGCCAAAGCGAGCTAGCGGGGGGCGAGGAGAGGCAGTGGGGTGAGCCAGAGTGAGCTAGCGGGGGGCGAGGAGAGGCAGTGGGGTGAGCCAGTGGCACGAAGAGGGATTCAGACTCTGTCTCCCGCCTGGCAAGGCGGTGGGGCAGGGAAGCAGCAGCTCTTTCCGAGGGGGTTGAATGGGGAAGTGGGGCTGGTGTGCTGGGACCAGGGGGCTATCCCACTTATGGGAGCAGTGTGGAAGGGGGCGAAGGTGGGAGTGGAAGGAGGAGACACATGGGGTGGAGACGCTGGCCCCGCTGGCAGCATAAAGCGTGGGTCGGGGTGGGATAGGAAATGGCATCTGACAACCCCTGGGAGACCCCTACCTGACAGGTGTATGGGGGGAGCACAGGATAGGAAGCAGGGTCTGAACGGCCAGGTGAAGGCGCACACCCGGGGCCAGTGGGAATGTGGTGAGGGCCGTTGGGTGGGCGAGAAGGGGGCCTTAGCAGCTGCGGCCTGGCAGGGTCAGAGGGCAGTGAGGCGGGACCCAAAGGGGCCAGCGAGAAGGCAATTGGAGCGCTGGCGTGAGAGGAGCCCAGGGCTGAACAGAAGGCATGGGGGCCTCAGTGTGTTCTGGAGCAAGAGGCAGCAGCCCGGCTGTGTCAGGAGGCGGCTGAGGGGTCCCCTGAGGTTGCAGGGAAGGGGCACTAGGCTCGGGAGCCTGCCAAGCCCACATGTCACACACTTCTCATTAAACAACAGAGGAAACCAACGCTTGGGACTGTCCAAGTGCATGAGCATCCTCCACCGCAAACAGCTCCTGGAGACAAGGGAACACGCCGCTGGCTGGAGGGGCTGCCACCGGCTGGGTTGGTCATGAGACTCCCGCTCCCTCCTTACTCGCCTACTTTCCTGCCTTCGTCCCCAACCCTGCTGGCAGCCCTCAGAACCCAAAAATCCCTCCACGGTCTCGACGCTCTAAGGACCTGACTAGGGATCACCGTGGTCACAGCCATCCCAGCGGCTGCCGTTGCTACGAGAATTACAACATCTCTCCAGCAAGTAGCGTAGAAGGGGCCATGAAACAGGTTAGGGCCCTGAGGCTGCCCAAGCTGGGATCAGCCTTGGACGCGGTTCAGAAACACCCCACAATTTGGAGATTACATGTCTCGCACTCCTGACAGGCCGCTGCTAGACTTGGAACGGCTCTCGGACTCAGCTGTTCCCTGTTCCTCTCCCCACTTCCCTCACTCCCATACCAGCCCTGGCTCTGTCTCCCTGCCTGGGGGCCGCAAGGCTCAGAAAGCCGTTCTGCAGGTTGGGGAGCCACTTGGCGGTAACGGCTTTGTCCCCTCAGCGCATCCCTGAGCGGGGCTCCAAGTCAGGGTTCCAGCAGCTCCCAGGGGCAGACCCTTTCAAGCCGCTCCGCTCCGACTCTTTATCCCAAAGTAAACAGTTTAGCTGACCACAAAGGGGGCCCTCGGTCCTGCTCAGGCTGAGGAGCGGAAGCCAGCCTGGGTGAAAGGAGAGGAGGGGAAAGGAACACGCACCCACCAATTCAGCTAGCAGCTCATTAACGCTCTTTCGAGGCAATTAGCACTTAGAGATGCAGCCTTCTGCCAAAAGAGCCAGCAGTCAGCCACTGTGCTTTTAACTGCCTCAGCACTGAGGGTGCCCTCCCCTCGCCAGCTGCTCCAGTCTCCTTTGCCCTTTCAAGAGACCCATGGGGGCGAGATTTCCACCCACCACAATCAGACAGTCCCTCTGTGTGGCAAGCCCTATAACTACAAAGAGGCCTCTCCAGAGGAAGCAGCAGAATGTCATCAGCTGGGACCTTTCAGAGTGGCCTGGAGAAGAGGCCCAAGGCAGCAGCTCTGCACCAGCCCCTGGGGAGGAAGGGAAACGGGGCTGGTGTTTTCCAATGCATAGATCTCTGTTCCGCAGGAGGGAATAGGAGAGCGGGGCAGGGGGAGAGAAAGGAGAGAGGCTTAGCTGGGAAACCACAGGCAGACACAAGCCAGCAGGACCTGAACCCCCCACATGCCTGGAGCAGAGAGAACAGGGAGACCCTGAGCAGTTGTAACGGCTGATGGCTTGATCAACTCAGGCTTTGCACAGTGATGGCGGCTGCTGCACGAGGTGTTTGCAGCCCTGTTCTCTGCTGCAGGCAACAGTAAGGAAAGGAAGCTGCAGGAGGAAAAGTCTCTCTGTCGCAAGCTCTCCTGGGAATGATAGGTTGGGAGAAAAGGGCGGTTAAGGAATGCCCCCCCAGTGAAAACTCTGGATCTCCCACCTCATCAGTCGTGTTGCCTATCCCAGGGGCCAGAAGCTGCCCAGAGGGGAGGCTCTATAGCTGTGGCTCTCAACCTTTCCAGACTGCTGCAACCTTTTAGGAATCTGATTTGTCCTGCCTACCCCCAAGTTTGACCTCCCTTAAAAACGACTTGCCTACAAAATCAGACATAAAACGACAAAGGTGTCCCAGCTCACTATTACTGAACAATTGCTGACTTTCTCCTTTTTACCGTATAATTACAAAATAAATAGATTGGAATATAACTATTGTCCTTACATTGCAGCGTATAGTATACAGAGCAGTATAAACCAGTCATTGTCTGTATGAAATTTTAGCTTGTCCTGACTTTCCCAGTGCTTTCTATGTCGCCTGTTGTAAAACTAGGCAAATACCTAGCTGAGTTGATGGACCCCCTGGAAGAGCTCTGCGTACCCCCAGGGGTACACGTGCCCCCTGGGTGAGAACCATGGCTCTACAGTGTCTGAGGGGACACTTCAGCCCTGTTAGCCCCATAGTGAGGCCTCAAGCCACGACCTGCCACCACGGACCGTCCAGGAGGTGGAAATTTCCTTCTGGGTGAGACGGCTGCAATTAGGAATCAAGCAAGGAGTGTGGCTAGGGGAGCAGTCTGGGAGAGGGACGCTCCCAGCTGGCCCCAGCACCGCAGCAAGGAGAAGCTGGGCTGCCCCACAGGATAGCCGCGAGAAACAAGCTGCTGAGCCAGACGCCACACGTGGGGGCCTGTGCAGTGTTCCCCACTTCGCCCTCCTCAGGCTGCTCACAGGCCTGCCCTGCCCCTCTGGCAAAGGCTCTCTGACATGGTATCACAGGCCCCCCATGCAGACGGGCATCCTCTTGACTCTCAGAGCCCTGACTCGCCTGCTGCTGCTTGAGACATCTGCAGCCCATCAGAGGGGGAAACCTAACCCTATAAAACCAGAGGGGGCTGATGGCTGGGAGGGGCAGCAGGCATGGAGCATGTCAGGTCTCACACCATTAACTAGGCCTGCTCCAGCACACCAGCCAGCCAGCCCCGAAGGCCGGTGGGATACACGCAGCTGGTCAGGTCTAACAGAGGATACCCCGTTTGGGTTCCAGTGTGGGGTGGTAGGTGACAACCAGCATCAACAACTAGGTGACGGTAGCATCAACTTCCTAGACATCACCGTCAGCAAGGGTGCTGCACACAACTATATACAAGAAACCCACAGATCACCACTCCTACCTCCACAGATCCAGTAACCCCCAAACACACCAAGAAATCGGTTATCTACAGCCAGGCACTCAGAGACCCCAGAACAGGCTCCAAGGAGAAAGTCTGGGATACACACTTTATCACACATAAAACCGTCTTCATCAGACAAGGACACTCCACCAGAGACATAGATCACATCATGGAGCAGGCCACCCAAATACCCCAAGAGAACCCGCTTCAATACAGAAATCGCCAAACAGCAAGCCAACGCATGCACATGCCAAACTGGAGTCACCCCACAATCCTGTTCGTGTACTCCAGGGGCTTGTCATGCCCTGGGCGCTCCCTGCTGCCTAGCACAGACCCTGTCTAAGTGCTCTCGGGCCAGGACAATGCTTTCCATGCTTTCTGCGAAGCCCGGACCACACATGGGACACAAACTAACAGCAAATACTGCACCTAGTGTGCTACAAAACACACAGAGTTCAAGTCCTTTTCCTAGAGGGCTGATGCTCGGCCAAACAAGAAACACGGGATACCCGTTTGGGAGCAGGGAAAGCAAGGAAGTGCCCTTGGGTGGGAGGCCAGTGCAGGAGGGGTTAAAGGGAGCGGGGAAGACATTTGACACATGGGAAGTGGAAGGATGTTCCCCAGCACAAAGGTAAGCAAATATCTTGCTGCTTGGAGACAAACAGCTTGCACCTGACGCAGTATAAAGGTTGCCTGTATTTGGGAGGGAGCCGAGAAGGGATTCTTCAGCCCAGTCTTGCACTTGCTCGAGAAGGTAAACAAAATAATTTGACATTTCTTCTGTACAGCAAGGGGGAAAAAATGCCTCGCTTGGAACTACTGGAGGGCTGCTCGTTTTTGGGGTGCTCATGCAGATCAGTGGGGATCTGCATCAGATCTACACTGGCCAGGCTGCTCCCAACTCCCCAGACTCCATTCCAGCCTCGGTCCTGGAGGAGCCTCACTGGCTACCCGCAATGGTGCCTACCTAATTTTTCCTGTACATCAACTCCTGCCCCAGCTGTCACATGGAACGCGGACAGGAGCAGACCAGCTCAGGCCTTGGCCACACAAGAAAGCCCTGGGCATTTCTCAGCTCACTACATGCTTCACACAGCAACCCAAGGAGCTCATAATCCTTCACGATTCATCAGCCTCCCGTAACAGAGTCCCTGCCTCCAGCAGCAGCCAGGTGTGCCCCACACAGAGATGTCTGCGTGCCATGGGGAGGCACGACTCTCTGCAGCGCCAAACGGGGGCCAGAGCTAGCAGACTGACAGCTGTCTTTGAGGAGGGGCTAATAAAACAGACCGATGTATTCCGTTACGGTCACACGCAGTCATGAGGCAGCCAAACTGACTGGCTAACGGTAGTATCTCGAGCTGACCCGAGTGCCTAAAGGGCTTGAACGAGTTCACCCTCCCACTCCAGTGGTGGACGTCCTCACCCCGCAAAACAGAGCCCAGAAAGATTTAAGCAACTCCCCCCGTTCACTCCCCTCACACAGCAGGTCTGTGGCACCCAGAACCGTGGAGAATGCATGCTGGGAATCCAACTCCGATCCTATGTAACCCTGAACAAGGTCGCTGGCTTCCAGGCAGCTGAAACAGCCGGGGCAGGACCTGCTCTGTCTGGTCAAGGAGGTGGAGGGCAGCAGAGGAAGTGGGGGACAATTAGCTGTTTAGGAAAAGCACTGCAGGGCAGCAGCAGGCAGGGTCAGGGTTATTGCTGGGGGAGTGGATAATGGGAGCATACAGAGCCTCGGCGGGCTAGAAACGCCACTCTCCTGTCACCGCGGTAACAGAGCTATAGCCCCTTTCCCCTCCTTCCTCTGGCCACATCCCAAAGCTGGGAGATGGGAAGAGCAGAATGGGGTTGTTTTTCATCGCGGTTCCCTCCTTTCAGAGGGTCCCCTCCTGGAACGCGCCTGGCTCCTCCCTGCCTTCCACCCCATGCCACTAGGCTCCCAGAAACGTGCTCCAGCGTAGAGCCCATGTTCCGCCCCGCCCCGGTGCCTGCCCATCCCAGGGCTCTCCAGTGGGGCTGGGAGTTAGGGCTCCCGGGGTCTACGCCGAGCTCTGCCACACACTCGTTACACAGTTCTGGGCAAGTCACTTCACCGCTCTGTGCCTCAGTTTGCCCATCTGCAACCTAGAGGTAATGCTCACCTGTGCGCCAAGCCCTTAAAGTGCCGAGTGCCTGGAAAGGATAGCGTTCAGCACCCCTCATTAGGATCGGGCCCCAGCCTCCCAGGGTTGTTTATGTTCAGTTCATTTATTGCTCATAAAGCGCTTTGAGTCTCTGCTGATACATGCAGAGAAGGGCCTGCTCTTGCTGTAAGGGCAGTTCCACAGCAGTCATAGGCTTGGGAGGACAGACGAGGGATTCTGGGGAGAGGGAGAGCCACGCTAATTTGAGCTAAAAGGAAGCCTTATTTAAGAAGTGCTGTGAGGGAGGGTGGGACTAGGAACACAGATGGCAGGGAGATGCTCACAGAGGGAAAGCAACCAGGGAACTCCTCTTTACCCTGTCTCATAACACAGGAATGAGGGGCAGTCAATGGTACAGAAAGGCAGCAGATTGAAACATGATAAAAGGAATACATTTACAGACGGCACAGAGCCATCCTGTGGAACTCACTGCCACAGGATGCCATGGAGACTGAATTTATCAGGCTTCAAAATGGGACTAGACATTTATATGAATATCCAGCGATATCATAATACGTATAAAACATAAACAGGAACCTGGGAAGGGCTACAAACCCTCCTGCTACAAGGCACACTCTACGCGAACTAATGAGGGTTAGGAGGAAACTTCTCTGGGACAGGTTTTCCCATCAGTGAGACTGCAGGGTTTCTTCCTCTGAAGCATCTGGCGTCGGCACAGCAGACGACTGTGTTCCTAAAAGGCAGCTCTACGCCTGTCAGAAATACAGGGATCGGACATGCAATCAGTAACGGGCCTAGAGGGTTTCCACCACGCACTAAAGAAACACAGAAGACGAAGCTATGTACTTTCCCAGTGAGCTGGTCTGCGTGTGAGCACACATGCTTTAACAGCAAAGGGAAAAAATACTTCACTGTGGATTGGGAAAGCACCCTGGAGAGGCTCAGTTACTAAAGGCGTGGGGGCGGGGGGGGGGAGCTTATTGATGTTTGAAGTCGGTGCTGTTTATATAAAGGCTGTTTCTCCAGCTTGGCTGAATGGCTGCTGTGTGTGTGCCAGAGGCAGAGACCAGGGCAAAGGCCCCATTAGTTCCCCCTAAGAAAACCCAGCATGTATGTGGATGTCTCCAGATTTTGTTTGGGTTTCTCCAGCCCATTTACTAGGCAGAGGTTTGTCGGGAACTAGCAAGGCCTCTCGGGGCCCAACTCCTCTCTTCCCACCAGTCCATCTTCTGGCCAGCAAGGCCTCTTAACAAATAAATGAAAAATAAATACAGAGGGGAACATTTCAGAACCAACCAGAAAGGCATATATACATATGGACATATACACACTCCCCCCCTACATGAGCATGTGAGGGGGTCAACAAACATGTGGACAAGAGTGATCCAGTGGATATAGTGTACTTGGACTTTCAGAAAGCCTTTGACAAGGCTCCTCCCCAACAGCTCTTCAGCAAAGTAAGCTGTCATGGGATCAGAGGGAAGGACCGCTCATGGATCAGCAACTGGTTAAAACAGGGAACAAAGGGTAGAAATAAATGGTCAGCTTTCACAGTGGAGAGAGGTAAATAGTGGGGTCCCCCAGGGATCTGTCCTGGGACCTGTGCTGTTCAACATATTCATAAATTATCTGAAAAGGGGGTAAACAGTGAGAGGGCAAAATTTGCACACAATACAAAATTACTCAAGATAGTTAAGTCCGAAGCTAACCCTGAAGAGCGACAAAAGGATGTCACAAAACTGGGTGACCAGGCAACAAAATGGCAGACGAAATTCCACGTTGATAAATGCAACATAATGCATGTTGGAAAACAATCCCAACTATACATACAAAATGATGGGGTCTAAATAAGCTGTTACCACTCAAGAAAGAGATCTTGAAGTCATTGTGGATGGTTCTTGGAAAACATCCAGTCAATGTGAGGAGGCAGTTGAAAAAGCGAACAGAATGTTAGGAACCATTAGGAAAGGGATAGACAATAAGACAGTAAGTAGCATACTGCCACTATATAAACCCATGGTACGCCCAGACCTCGAATACGGCATGCAGTTCTGGGGGTCCTGTCTCAAAAAAAGATTTATTGGAATCCGAAAAAGTACAGAGAAGGGCAACAAAAATGATGAAGGGGATGGAACAGCTTCCCTATGAGGAAAGATTGAAAAGTTTGGGACTGTCCGGCTTGGAAAAAAGATGGCTACGGGGAGATGTGATCTGAGTAGGTTGGAAGACGGATGCATACCCAAGGACATGCTATACGGGGAGCTCTCAGAGGGAACAAGAACAACAGGATGTCCCAAGCTTCACTAGATAGAAACAGGCAAGTGAGATATGAAGGAATTTGGAATTGATCCTGACCGATGGGAAATCTTGGAAAGTGATTGTAAAAACCGGTGCCATTGTCTCCATCAGGGCATCAAAGTCCGTGACAGGAGCTGGCTCCTACAGCTTGAAGAGAAAAGAGCCCATAGGAAGCAAGCTGCTCCCAACCAAGAAACATACATTTGTAATAACTGGCAAAGATCACGCAAATCTCAGATTGGTCTATTCAGTCACATGAGACATTGCAAACCATCTACGTCATAGGCTGCAATTCCCACCGTCTCTTGCAGATGAAAGAATGTCAACAACAAGCTATAAAATCATGAATGGTATAGAGAAAGTGACCAGGAAATGTTATTTACTCCTTCATATAACATGAGAACCAGGGGTCACCTAGTGAAATTAATAAGCAGCAGGTTTAAAACAAACATAAGGAAGTTCTTCATCAACCTGTCGAACTCACTGCTAGGGGATGTTGTGAATGCCAAAAAAGAATTAGATAAATTCCTGGAGGATAGGCCCATCAATGGCTATTCGCCAAGATGGCCAGGGATACAACCCCATGTTCTAGGTGTCCCTAGCCTCTGAACAGCAAAAGCTGGAATTGGACGACGGGATGGATCACTTGATGATTCCCTGTTCTGTTCATTCCCTCTGAAGCACCTGCATTGGCCACTGTCGGAAGACAGGATACTGGGCTAGATGGACCATTGGTCTGACCCAGTATGGCCGTTCTTGCATGTGTATGCATGTGTGCTCTGACTACTGCTTGCTATACCAATCACAATGGTCTCCCTCTTATCTGGTGCTCCACCCCATCTGTTGCAGCTTTAGTTACCTCTCACCAAGTACTTAGATTGGAAGCTTTTTGGGGCAGGGAGCATCGTTCCGTTATATGTTCGTACAGCGCCTAGCACAATAAGACCCCAATCACTGGTTGGGGCCTCTAGGCTCTACTGCAATACAAATTACAATTCATATACAGACACACCCACCCATGCTGGCCTGTGGTATTACCGCCCTCCCGGGTCAGACTTTCTGCTCCGTGGCCAGCCTCTGGACATTTCTCTAGCGGCCCCCGTAGCTCTCAGCTTCTAAGCGCATGGACATTTCCCTGCAGTTGACTTTTTCTCCCTCTGGAGTGGCCACCCTGAGTTATGAATACATTTAAACCCCTCTGCCGAGGGTACAAGCAGCCCCTGAAGAACAAGGAGACCCAAATAGGCTCAGGGAAGGAGAATCTCAGGGTTTCCAAATGCAAACATCATACGGTGGACTCCAAGGGGCTGGAACCAGGAGACCTCCAGGGGCCATCACTCAGGATGGGAGCAGTGCCAGCTTTCTGCTTCTAACTCCCAGTCAATTAGCAGCTGCCCCACCCCACAGCAATGCCCATCACCCCCCCCGCTCACTCTTCCCCTTCCCCCCACCCGTTTCCCTTTTGTAAGCAATTAGGGAGCGGCTGGCCTGAGTGAGATGCTGGGCAGTATCCTGTGTTAATGAGGGGCTGCCATCGGGCACTGCTGCGTCCGAAGAGCCTCGGGACCCCACTGGAGGAAGGGACAGGAAATGACAAGCAGCCCTGCTAGCCTTCAAATTGCTTCCACAAGTCAAAGGCTTGAGAAACCGCAGCAGGCTGGGATTCCAGGCCTGCCACGTCTCACCATTTCCTCCCCGACGTGCCGGCCCTGGAGAGGCCCCAGGCAAAAAATCATCAGCAGAAATATGCACACGCAGGGAAAGCTCTGGTTTTACTGGACTCCAGTTAGCCGAACCCGCTGGGCTGAGCCCTGCCCTTCGTCAAAGGGCCCACGCTGCACAGCCAGCTCTGCAGACCCCATGGCTATAAAAGGGGCCTTGCTCCAGCTAGCGCAGCTCCTTTCCGGCAGGCTGAGCTGCAGAGGCAGCTGGCATCTACCCTGGCCTGGGACCAAGACTCTGCAAAGCCTGGCATCTAGCTCCTCTGCTTTAACCACCTGAGGATTCCCCCTGCCCACCTGTCTGCCAAAGCGTCTGTCTTCCCCAGCAGAAGATCTACGAACCCAAACTCTGACCAGCCCTGAGCAAACACTCCAGCAATGCTCAGCGAAAGGCAACGTCAATTGGAACGGTTTGAAACTGACCACTTATTAAAAGACAGGCCCCTGTCCAGAACCAGCCACTGTGACAAACATCTGCCGATGGTTTGCACTTATGCCTCATAGAAAAGTGTCTCTAGGACTCAAGGGTCCCAGGCCTAGATTATTCCAGGAGATTTTAATTCCAACAGCAGCTGCTTTCACAACCCAACTCAATTCTTATCTGAGGGGGTTCCCTCTCCTTACCCCACCTTCTGTCCCTAACAATAGGATCTAAGGAGGTTTCCTTCTAAAGCAGGGACCAAGGCAGAAGAAGCCTTGTGCAGAATTACACATGCATGCAAGAGTCACAACTTCCTATGTCAGGTCAGCCCTGCACCGACTGGCCCATGGCAACGCAGCTCAGCCAGTCACAGCGTGTATTTCCAGTGGGAGTCTGGTTATTTCTCAGCTATAGCATTTTGCTTCCAATGTGCTAGGAGCAACCGAAAGGAGAAACGCTCACACACAGAACCCCAAGCATGCGGATCCTATGTAATCACAGCGGAAATGTACTTGGGATTGCCAGGGATCCCAGCTGGAGGGCACAGTCTGCATCTACTTCCACGAGCCCCAGCGGCTGGTGGCGAATAGCACCTTCAAACTAGCACCATGTGTCCGTAGGAAACGTGCCCTGAGGAAAGCATCGGCTCCCACAGAGGGCAGGTTCCTCGGCCTGCCCAGACCATCACGTACCCTCTGGAACACAGAGCAGATTCCAGCCCAGTCCTCTTCTGCTCATCAGCCAGTGGTCTGCAGAGCGCCACAACCGAACAGAGACTCACAAGCCTCTGACTGCTGTGGGACTGCCCTTACAAGCTGGTAAAATCCCCACTCTCCTCATCCAGCGATTGCTCTTAATGACCTGGGGGGAGCGGAGTGCCTGTGAAAGGGAAGGAACTCATAGAACTACAGCAAGACAATGCTATCAAGTGCTGGTGCTCTCCAACTCAGACCCGCAGCCCCGCCGCTATTCCTGTCCTGCCCTCCACAACCTCAGCTATGCCATCACACCTCACTCCCCACCTGCAGCCCCTGGGCTCCCCCCCAGCACTCCACTGAACTGTGCTGATGCTCCTCAAACCTCACCTGCATTCTCCCCTGCTATTTCAAGCCAGGGCCTCACCCCCCAGCTCCACTGAGGTACCTCAGTCCTCACCTCCAGCACTTCCTGCTAGTCCAGTCCTGCTCTTACCCAGTCACTCTCATGCTAACCGACCTGCAGCCCCTTTGTTATTTCAACACTGACCCGCCACCCCACTATTTCCATCCCCCCTCCCAGCCCCAGACACTCCCAGTCCTTCCATGGTTGTGTGTTGTGGACTAGCCTCTGCTAGGGACAAAGCTGATGAATCTAACTCCTCTTCCTCTGTTACCTGAGCAGAGCCTGTCTCCAGAGGCAAAAGGCCAGGGAGCTTGCCCCACTGAATGCACAAACAAACCCGATGTATTTGGGGAACTAAATGAACAAATGGGGAGAGAAAAGAAGAAAGGCCTGGAGCCTGGTGAAAAGCCTGGTTTCCCTGGAAAGCAAACAGCAGTCTCTCGAGATCTCCCAACAAAAGGCGTTGAAAGTGCCACTTTCTCCTGTTTAAGTGGCAAAGAGTCGTGTGGCACCTTATAGACTAACAGCCATTTTGAAGCATGCGCTTTCGTAGGTGAATACCCACTTCGGTGCATGCATGTACCTGTTTCTCCTGTTTGTTTGCCTGAGCAGATTGAAAGGTCTGTACAGCACCAGAGGGCATTAGGAGGAGTCCACTTCCAGCCCCTTGCCTGCTCTGGGACATCCAAGGGGCTCCTAGGGTAGGGATAACCCTCCAAATCCCATACAACCTCTTGAGCCTTGATAACCAGCCTAACCAGAGACAGCAAGTACCTGACATCTCACCAGGTGGCCTGTTCTCCCAGGATCCCCTATGCAATTTTTCAGGCCAACGAGCCACAGAGAAACTTCACAACTTGCGGGGAGCTTCTCTGACCCTTTGAAGGGTCCCCCCTTGCTACCCACAAGCCCTGCTCGTGAGCGCCAGCTTGTGCAAGGCAGAAAAACAAGGCTGGTAGTGTGCTCTGCACTGTGACGAGGTGCCGAAGAGGGGGTTTGGAGCAAGGAAGGTCCGGAAAGCTCACATCCTGGTTTACTAACAGCAGCCAGTGGTGCTGAATCGGAGCAGGAAACACGGTGATGGCATAGCTCAGCAAGACTGACTCCCCTGCACTTCTCAGGGCCCTGCCACACCATCACCACCCACAACTGTGCACTAATCTCTGCTAGAACGGTGCCTTCACCACCCCTCTTAGAAGCCTTGTGTTCTGCACCCAACTGTTAGGACCCTGTTCTTAATAGCAACGCCTAGATGCAACTGTATCCATTTCCCAGCTCCCCTCCATTCAGATTGTTACACAGGAGGCGTTCACAGACTGCGGTTATGTTCCCCTCTCAAAACCCTCCTGTTCACAGTCTCCTCTCAGACCCTTGTCCCCTCCTGTGGTTCCACCACATCCTCCCTAAGCTATACACATCCCTCCAGGTGTGGCCACAGCAGGGCTGTGCAGAGCCAGAGTGTAATTATTCCCCTCTCCCACACACACAGCCCTCTGAGGGTAGCACAGAGTATGCAGTATAAACCGGCTAGGGTTTGGGGCGAGGGGCTCTTTAAAAGGGGGCCTTGACTATCTTTTAAAACATCAATTATAAAACCCCCACCCTCTTCCCCCGGCGCAGCACTTCCTCAGACAAACAGCAGTGAGGAACGGGACACCGCAAGAGGTTGCATCTGCAACGCAGCCACGCCGAGACAAATGCTGCATTGGTGAGGTGTGAGAGCTCGCTGACAAGAGAATTCAAGCAACTTTCAGAAGGTAATGTCCTCCCAAACCTTGCCAAGCAGGCCGTGGGGGGCTGCGAAAGCCACGTACTGCGTCCTGGAGTCGGAGGGACTCGAGCCACGAAACCAAGGAACGCAGAACCCAGACAGGCAGGAGACTTCGCCATGCACATAGATACACCAACATTTATTCAATATATTCCACTTTGCACACACGTCGTATCTAAAAACCCACTTGGCGTGCTACCTACATACATGAAACACACAAGCCATCCCACATCTGTGGTCTTGGCTTAAGCGAACAGGTCAAAATACGTGGGGAGGGGAGGAGTGGTCCTGCCATTTTCCTGTCCTGGCTGACCCAGAGCAGCCCGAGACTGTTGTGAGAAAAGCTTAATGCTAGGGAGATTTCCCTGCAAAGCTAAAGCATTCCAGAGAGCTGGGAGCCCCCGGGTTCTAACTCTGCTGCAGAGACAGTCCCTCCATGAGCCCCTGGAGCATCTGCCAGCACCGTAAATATTCATTAGCTCTGTTTTTTAATTAGCAAACTAATACTAAGAGGGATGGGGCGCAGACTCTGTCCTTAATTATGCAGCTGTGGACGCCCTCAGCGGAGTGGCTGACTGACTGACACTGGTGTAAATATGGTCAGAATCTGGCTCCTGACATTCAAGCAGTCAATGGGATATCTTCCAAGCTCCCAAAGAACATCACATGGCTGCCCCTTCACCAACACATCACCCACAGCTCTCCTGCCTGGGATCCTCCAGTCTCTTGCATGGGGCCAGCAGGAGCAGAGCAGCCAAGAGGTCTCCTCCGTCTCAAGCATGTGAGATCTGGCAGGGGAAGCTTGCTTTGTTCTCTTGACCCTGGGACCATGCAACTTTCTGCCACGCCATAAAATCCCCTCCTTAAAAGGCAAGGAACTCATGGGCCAAGATGAAATCAGCCTCCCGTGTGATCTGCAGTCAGGCTCCACCACAAGGAATCCAAGTCCTGATGGCCCGGAAAAGGGATGCGAGATCCCACCCCGCCGCACACATGCACGCCCCCCCTGCCCCACGGCTATTCAGAATTACTTTGGAGGGTTTCTCCTTGGTGGGGAGAGCCCCCAGGGCATCATGCCCACAGCACAATTTTAATCAGTTGTGAAAGGACCCTGCGAGTCCTGGCCACACCCAAGAAACTAGGACACACGGGCCCTTCGGAGTCAGCCAGCCCAACTGGGGTGGAACGGTGAGTGAGGCGAGTGGGTGGGGTTGTGCTCACAGCCACACGGCCCGGGAACCTGGAGAACAGGTGGGAGACTCAATGGAGGAATTCTCTGGCCTGTGCTATGAAAGAGGCCAGGCTAGCGTGCTCCCTTCTGGCCCTAAAGTCCATGAGCCCTTTGCAGTGGCAACCAGGGTGAGTCCTGATCCAAACCTGCTCTCCCATCACAGCTCGAGGGACCCAGGAGTCCCCAGATACTCCTGCTAACAGCTCCCTTTCCATTGTTCTTTCTACACCTGCAGCATCCTCCCGCTCCCCCCCAGTCTCCCTGATCTCCCTTCATGTAGCTGCACCATGCTGGCATATATTCATTGCCCTCTCGGGAGCTGGTGCTTGAGGTTTCACCCTGGAATGGAAGCTCCTCAGGATGGTGACTGCATCTGAAGTGTCCAGTGCCAGGTACTTGTTCTTAAATAGCAGCCTGAAGATCCTGCATCCCCCTTCAGAATCATCCTTACTTTCACGTAGCTTTTGCAAGGGCATTTCCCTACTTTATTTCCTGAAAGACCATCCATCTTCATTTCTTCTCCCCAAAGTTTTCCTCTCAGTGGGCCAGGCTCTCTACAGCACCTTATTCACAGATTTCAAGGACAGAAGGGACCTGACCTCTCACATATCACAGACCAGAGGATTTTGTCCAGAAATTCCTGCATCGAGCCCACAACTCCTGGCTGAACTAAAGCGTAGCTCTGAGAGACATCACTCCAGGTGACTGAGAATAGACCAGTTCCCTCAGTCCGTTGTCCCAAAGGAGAACTGCCTTTACTGCTAAATGTTTGTGCCTTATTTCTAGGCTCAGTTTTTCTAATGCACTCGATCTCATTCGGCCTGCGTGCACTAAGTTAAAGAATCTTCTCTCAGAAATCTTCTCCCTGCGTATGTACTTACAGCCCACGATCCAGTCACCTTTTTACCTTCCCTCGGGTCAGCTAAATAGAATGAGCTGAGTTAGTCTCTCCCCAGTCATTGCCCATAACATTCTGCATTTCTCTCGCACCTCCTCACGGAGGGGCCTCACGGAGGGGCTTGAGAAAGGTTCATGTGTCTATTTCCTCGGAGTTTTGTTGCTCTGCAATACAGGAGCACTGATCCAATGCTAGGAGGGACTGGCCAAACTTTTAACAGCACACACACAAACAAACCGGCCCCAGGACGCCCTACAGCAACAAAAACCCTGCCTGCTACCAGCCCTGCCCCTCACCCATCTCCTTACGGGGTGGGAGAGAAAAATCAGTAGGACCATGTCCTGAAGCTTAACAAACTCAGGCTGCTACAGATCCGGGGGGAGGGGAGCAAGCTCCAAAGGCTGAGAGACCTGGCACAGGACACTCTCCCAGGCACCCCCTTTCTTCCCTCAGAGGGGTTTCTGCTCAGGCACCTCCGCTGGGTTGCTAACACAGTGCATCACGGGGAGGGAGGGAGGGAGGTCCCACTCACCATCTAGGACTTTATACCTCAAAGCCAGGATTTCCAATGACACTGCTACCCCCCTCCGCCCCGTAGGGAGGGCAGGGTTAGCATAAGAGCTGGCTGTTTGTCCTGGAGCCAGCCCTGGCAAAGAGAATACAAAAGCAGCAAGCCCCACGTTTCTAGCATCCTGCTCTCTTCTCCCTCAGGAAAATATTGAAACTGTTTAATAAGAAACTTGTCGTGTCGAACTCCGAAACGGCTCCCCAGGTCACAGTGCCACGTTCCAGCACACCAGGCCCAGGTGGCAAATGCTCCCGGGGCAGCCATGCTCAGCAGGCCCCGGGAACGGCGAGGTGCCATGAAAGAAACAACCCTAGAAGTCACGCATAGGTCGCGAACGTCGGAGCCATGACAAAACGCTCAGCCTTAACCGTTACAGATGGCAAATCGGAGGCACAGAGAGCGGAAAGGACTTGCTCAGGCTCACAGTGAGCCAGCAGCAAACCCAGGCTTCTTGTATCATAGCACCCTGCTAAGTGTTAGATGCCACTCACTCCACGGCGCCTCAGAGAACTAGACCACAGACAGAGAGCTCAAAAGGCCGGTTCAAACCCATCCTGCAGTATTACAGGAGCTCCCTGCTCCACATCTCCCACTGTGCCCAGCTCAGACTGGCCCAACAGCATCACAGCAGCTCCCTGTATTTCTTCTCAATATGAGCAGGGAGTAGCAGCTTGGCTAGCTGGGCAGATTATTCCTAAGGACATGTAGGCGGCCTCTGGATCTTCTCCTGAACTCCAGCTGGTGCAACAGAGTAACCCTGGGCCTCTCGTCTCTCCCTGACTGCCACCATGTCTAACTTAATGAGTCAATAACGATTCCGCCTCCAGCCCCAGACCCATTGCTGATGATGTCTGGCCATCCAGGCCTATCAAGGCAGTGCAGCTGAGCCGTCTGAAGAGCTAACCATGTCCAAAGGTAGGAGCCTGTCAGAGCTCTCTGTAGCCACAGAAACTCTCCTACCTCGCCCTGCCCATCCAGAGATAGAGGATATCCGGTAGGGCTCTGAAGTGGCAATCTGAAGGCTGCGGCTCCAGAACACCTCATACTTGAGAGAGCCTTAATGGAGAGGGGAGGAATAGAGGCAGTAGCTGGAACGCCTTTTACCGGAGGCTTCAAAGACCCCAGCGCCAAGCGCAACCAATGCAATTAACCCTCCGAGCTGCATCTCCTGCTCTGCACAGTGACCGCTCCAGTCTATCTCATTCTGCCTTTCTGCAGAGGGGTGCAAAGTAAGGGGGCTATTATAAACCCTGTTTGACAGATGGGGAAACTGAGGCAGGGAGGGGAAGGAACTTGTCCAGAGCTCTTACACCAGTATGTAATAGAAGCCGGAAATCTTGACTGCCATTACTCTAGCAATTAGACCACACCCCCAGCCACTGAGCTGGTAAAAGGACCCCGGAGTCTCGACCAACAGTGCCTTGCTCTAACCACTGGAGAAGAAGGAGCTCCTTAACTTTGCACAAGCATCTGAACCCCTTGTGCAAGGCCACCTGCTGATGAGCAAGGTCCTTTTCTAGCTGCACTTCGACTGCTGCCCTCCATTCTCTCCCCTCCCCAGCCTGCATCTGGGCTGAGTGCTCCAGGGCCAGAACCAAGATACCATTCCTGCTATCAGCTGTGTTTTCTCCAGCAAAAAATAAATCCACCAGGGGACCACTTATGAGGCCAAAGAGTCAAGTAGTGAAAGAGACTCCAGATAATAGGCCCTATGAGTAATTACCAGCATCCTGCTTGCTGCATTACAAAGAGGTCAGCCCAGACATGTCTTCACAGAGTCCAAAGCTGTGGGCACCCGCTTTGAGTTCGTCTAAAATAACCCTCTGCTCTCTAGCCAGAATAGAGCTTTCAAACATCTGCTGCTCAGGGCTGGACTTTCATGAAACTGATGAGATGTTGGCGTGTATTTAAAAGGGAAACTATCAAAATAAAAATAAAAGTTGGTTTAAAAAGCGATCGACAATGAAGTGCTCTCTCTGAAACAAGCAAACACCCCAACCGCCCTCACGAGGTGGTTACCATGGGATGGACTTTCCATTGCATTCAGGTTGGGGAGGCTGGATTTACGCTCCGCTCAAGGTCCGTTTTAGAGCAGGTTGAACTTCTTCATATAGATTCTTTTTTTAATTAAAAAAATGGGTCTTTGGCCACAATGAGAATGTGCACCTCCCTCCGCTACTTCTTAAAATATCTTTCAATCTGAGAAGAAAAGGTTTAAAGATGAGAAAAAAGGGCTCCCGCCCCCCACAAAAATGTAAAATACTATATTTGAAATACACTTTCTATTTTCCAACCAGCTCTCTCCGGCTTTGACTTCCTTTTTCAGCCCTCATGCACTAGCAGGGTGCAGTTGTGTTTGGGTAGCCTACACTATCAAATTTTAAAAGATTAACTTTCTTTTTAAAAAATGTGATATGTGAAAACATTTTCATTAATTCTGGGCTAACTCCTGTTGCCCTGGTTCGGTTTCATTTGGCAGGCAAATTCCCACCCAAGTCAATGGAAGTTTTGTTTGCCTACGGAGTAAGTGAAAGCTGAAGGAGGACTTCAAGATTTGAACAAATGGGGCCCCGATTCAGGAAATCACTTAAACATGTGCTTATAATAATTAAGCAGGTGTTGAAACGCTGCCCTGTATCAGGTTTGAGATTCCTACTGTAATGCGACTTTAAATTCTGGGCCTAGCCTAAGCCGGCAGCACCCTTGTAAATGAGTCCATTTTTGGTGAGATCATATAGATTACTCCAGAGAAAATACACTACTGTCCAGGGAAGTTCCAAAAGCCGAGGTATCTCCATTCTTTGCCACGAGAAAACGACACCCCCTCTCCCCTCCAACAGCAAAAAGCTGTGGTAGACACAACCGCTGCAATCTCAGTTAAGCTAGTGATCAACAGTTGGGAAACTAATGTGCTTGCAAAACTTTTACTCTGAATTCACAGACCCAGGCAGGCAGACTTTCCGTGAGCCACAAGCACAAAGTGCTTATGAACTCTATCACGAGACAGCAGGTTCCTCTGGGATGGAGACTGGAGTGTCTGCAAATGCTCATGGAAACTCCACTGTTAATGAGCATCAGGAAGAATGTATTTCCGCTTTTTCTGAGCTCTGCCTCTCTCTGTAAAAGGAGAGCCTCATCGACTGTTTATGTGCACAAACATGAACTTAAGAATCGCCACCCCAGAAAGGAGCAACGCTCCATTCAAGCGCGGTTCCTCCCCGAGACAGCAGCCAATGCTAGATGCTTTAGAGCAGGGGTTTTCAGCCTTTTGTCATTTGCGGACCCCTAAAAAAATTTGAATGGAGACAGAAATCTTAGACATTGTCTGCTGACACAAGTTAAAAACCTCTGCTTTAGGGTAAGGTGCAGAGACAGCCTAACACACTGTGTATGGAGGATGGACTTTCTTCCTGACCCCAGCTGGTGATCAGCTCACACCCTCCTGCATGAGGTGCGACAAGCCTCAAAATTCTCCCTTGCTATTGCGAGCGCAGCGACTGTTCTTATTCACAGCAATGTGTCAGCCTTTTCCAAACAAGGTATTTGCTTCGGTCTCTGAGATACAAATAATATTATGTTGTAACATGGCACCTTTCCTCCAAGGAACTCAAAGCACTTTACAATCTCTAGGCAACAGCCTTTCTTCTGAGGCCCCGAGGACACACGGCAAGTCAGCAGCAGAGCTGGGGTCTCCACTGGTTCCTGTCCCTTCCCAATGTTAACAAAGTATTTATTGGTGTTAAAAATTACTTAGCACCACTTATAAGCCTAACCCACCTAGTGTTCAGACCCCGACAGGAGTCATTTGCCTTGGTATTACGAGGCAAACAGATTTACAGTACATTTGTATGAAACCACTGGGAAGCTGAATAGCAAAGGCCAAAATGTATTTGCCAAGGACGGCTGCGTAACTCCCAGGTCTGGTTTTCGCCCCCAATGCGCAGTGCACAGAGAGATCTGCCAAGGGGCAGCTGCGCACAATGCATGTCATAACGTAGACCCTCAAGGCAGGAGCCAGGCTGCGTTGCGAGGATTTGTCCCCATCACCCTCTCCCACAGAAGTGGGAAGCAGCCTAACACCCTTCAAGGGGCAGGGGTGGAGAATGCCTGTGCAATTTATCCCCTGCCCGGTGCAGTTTTCTCAGCTAACTGGCCGCACATGGGTCCCATGCAGCAAGAGGGGCATTAGAGGCTTTGGCTGCCATTAGAGGCGCAGTTCACTGGCTGGTTTTCTCCTGGTCGACATCCGCCTCCTGGAGAAGACAGGGTGTACTCAGTCCTCGCTGCTCTAGGACATATGCTCTGCTAACCATCAGAACAGAGGTATCAGCAGAGCAAGACTCCTCCACCCCTCTACACCCATGCATCTAGGACTGCACCTGGTGGGACCTGCCTGTAGGGTGACAGGGGAGTTCAGTCTCTGTGGCTTCCCTCCCTGGGGTGCCCCCAGAGATAGGAGTTCAGTGCTGGCAGGGACCGTACTTTCTGTGAGGGGCACACGAGTCCCACTGGGAACGGGGCAGAGAGCCACCAGGGGCCGCTGACCAGCCAGCAGACAGGGTCCAGTCTGCAGTCACTGCTGACCCAGCCCAGGTGACCACTGGCACATGATCAACTGTGCACAAGCAAGAATCTTCCAGTAGCAAGTTGCTGCCCTTGGGAGCTGATGAAAGTACGTCCCGCACTCGAGCTGAAATTCAGCAGGCAGAATTTTCCGAGTCCCAGACATTTGTGCAGTTTCCTCCAGTGAAGTCACAATCCAACCAAATCTGGTTACAGTACGAGGTACCTCCAGATGCCCAACTTGAATCCTGAAACCCCACCCAAGACAGGGGCCCTACTCCCCCAGGACGAAAGGCTGCTTCTCCAGAGGCAGGAGCTAAGCTGACACCCAGTGTCATGCTCCGGCCTGCTGGGCAATGGTTTCTTGTTACTGCCTGGGAAACTCTGCAGCAAGCACCCCAATGCAACAAGGAACCTTTTCACGCCGCCTGCCACAGCCCCCGTGGATTGCACCGAGCAAATATTTGAAAATAAAATGAGATGGGGATAAAAGCTCCCTCCCACACTTGCCCTCCCGCTCTGGCTTCTAGAAAAGCAAGGAGGGGGGACAGCTATTGGTGGCCCCTCTGTGAGGCAATGTGGCTAAGGGAAGCAGTGTGGCCTAGTGGACAGAGCACTGGACTGGGACATGGGAGACCTTCGTTCTATTCCCACTTCTGCCGCTGCTCTGCTGGATGACCCACTTTACCTCGCTGTGCCTCAGTTTCACCATCTGGAGAATGGGAATTATGCTGCTGGCCCCCTTTGTAAAGTACTTGGAGATCTACAGATGAAATGCTCTATAGTAAAGCTATATATTGTTATTATTGTTAATGGAGATGCAGTAGCCTTCTCCCTAGCCTCACCATGGTCACCAATTTCACTGGTGACTCCAGTAACCAGGGGAGTCTCCGTTTCCCCCAGGGGAAAGGGCATGAGAAGGGCAGAGCCTGGAATCTACCTGTCAGACAGCAAATGTCTGGTGTGCAAACCTTGTTCCACTGAAGTCAATGGGAAAACTCCCATCACCTTCGAGGGGGTCTGCGATTTCACCCCAGGCATTCTGCAGGTGGCTCCCTGGGCCCAGGAGCAGCAGAACCGGAGTGAGAAGATGGCATAAGCAAAGGAAGTGCCCTTGTGCAGAGGCAGTGGGAAAGCCTAGAGTACATTTAGTGGACTTGTTCTGGCCATCATCAGTGCAGTGTGTGAGCCCTTACAACTGATGCCCGTGAAAGCAATCATCCAAATAGAACTGAGCATGTGCTAAATATGAGCTAAAACTAAGCAGCGCGCGGAGTGAAGGAGTCAGCACAGTGCAAAACCAACACTTTGTTTTAAACAAAAGGAAGTTTGGCTGGACCTCATCCCTGGGATCTGAGCAGATTATCAGGGGTTATTAGCCATTGCCGGTGACTTGACCACCAGAAATCTAGACAAAGAAAAGCACCAAGAAGCTGCATCAGGTACTTCATCCTAAATCTGCATGGGAGAGATGCACAAGCCACATCCGCAGGGACTGAGAGGAGCTCTGGAGTGTCAGCCACCTCCCTGCAGGAGTTCGAGCCTTAATTTCCCTCTGCACAAAAATAAAAAACTTACAACTCTCACAGTAGCACTTTGCAATCAGTGAAGTCTTTCACCAGAGGAGCTCAAATAGGCACATGCCATAAAGCTTCATTAAGCCATGCGAACCCCGCTGCCTCCTCCGGCAAGCAGGAGAAGGATTTATTGTCTCCATTTCCCAGATGAGGGAACTAAGGCACAGCCCAGCTAAGGAGCTTGCCCACAGGTCAGCAGTGAGTCGAGGCAGACCCAGGAACAGAAACCAGGAATCCTGATTCCCAGCCCCCTACTCCAAGCAGTAGGCTACACAATACTCCCTTCTAGACAACAAAAAAAGCTCCCATTCACCTTCCGAGTGGAAGAGAAAAGCCTTTTGGGAGGGGAAGAAACCTATTCCCCTTCCCACAAAGCATTCTACACACACAGGAACGGGCGGGAGGAGAGACACATTACCCCAGCCAATGGAGTCCGAACCACTGCATTGGAGAAGCATTTCCTTTGGGATCACAGACCCAGTTAACTCAGGCGACGTCTTCCTCTAACTGCCTTTAGAGGCAGCAGCTGCCTGGCGGATTCTCCCAAGGAAGCTCCCTTCAGAAGCAGGTCTGTGTTGTATCTGGTCCCTGAACTGATGGGGTAACTAGCCATCAGGCAGAGAGTGAACGGCATCTAAAAAGGGTCCTGGAGTCTCAAACTTGCATGCATCCGATGAAGTGAGCTGTAGCTCACGAAAGCTCATGCTCAAATAAATGGGTTAGTCTCTAAGGTGCCACAAGTCCTCCTTTTCTTTTTGCGAATACAGACTAACACGGCTGCTACTCTGAAACTTACAAATGTGAGTCCCAAGTCCATTCCCCCCCCCTTTGCCCCTCCTGTAACCACACGGCAGGGAGTTCGGTGTTCGGGCTGTTCCCGAGGAAACCCCTCTGAGAGCAGGGCCTCTCCTGGACTCACCAGCCCATCCTAGAGGGACGGTCCACATTACACCCAAACAGCATCAAGCGTCTAACTCCACCCCACTGAAACCAGGAACCAGCGCCAAACCCCAGAATGAAAAGTGGGTGATAGTGCCAATCGGTGCTACCCTGCCCAACGCAGCGAGAGACGGGGCGAACTCTGCTCTCAGCGACAGCACGTCTGCAGGTACCCCCGCGTGCGATGCCGTCCTCTGTCTGTGTAATGCAACATGCCGTACACGCATGTGGATTGTATGTGCATTCCCACGTATCTGCACACAGCGTCTGGGAGAGGAGTCACGGGGCCCGACAGGCATGTGGGCAGCAGGGATCCAGGCCCTGCCTCTCTCTCCGCTCCAGAGATGCATCCCAGCTGGGCCTGGAGGGAGGTGTGCCATCCTCTGCATGCAGTCTCAGCGGGAGGAGAGCGAGCAGAGCCTCTCGCCTCAAGAGTCTCCAGGCCAAAAAACCCGCCACGGGACTGTGCGGCCGGGGATTCCATTGCATTGACACAATGGGAATCTCTCCCCCACAAAGCCACTCGGTCTGCCAGAGGCAGCTGTGGATTCGGAATTCGTCTTGGAAGCAAAGCATTCATGTGCCTTCTGACAGATAGATTTTAAGGCCAGAAAGGAACACTGTGATCATTGGCTCCGAGCTGCTGCATAACACAGGCCAGAGAATGCCACCCAGTCACTCCTGCAAACCGTCATCTTCACTGCATGGATGGGGAACTGAGGCCCAAGAGATGTTGGGTGGGATGCTTTGGGGTAGATCTTTAGGCCCAGGAGAAGATGGGTGGGTTCTGAGGGGCAGATCTTTCAGTGGGTCTGCTGGGCTCCTAACTCACTGGGGCAATTTTGAAAATTCCACCCGAAGTGACTTGCTCAAGTTCCCCAAGGAGTCTGTGGCAGAGCTGGGAACTGAACCCCCATCTCCTGAGTCCTGCCCAGGGCCTTCACCCCAGGACCACCCTTCGCCTCATTACCCCAACCCTGCCCAGCTCCCCCAGCCACCCGCCCCCAAAGAAATCACTGCCTCCATCCCAGTGTGGTGGAAACGCCGGAGCTAAAAACCCGGCATCCACCCTTAAAGAGACTCACTCTCCTACTCTTACTGAGGATGTGTCGCTTTGCCTTTATCCCTGCCCCCAAGCAACAAGGAGTGAAATCAGGAAGGCCAAATCACACCTGGAGTTGCAGCTAGCAAGAGATGTTAAGAGTAACAAGAAGGGTTTCTTCAGGTATGTTAGCAACAAGAAGAAAGTCAAGGAAAGTGTGGGCCCCTTACTGAATGAGGGAGGCAACCTAGTGACAGGGGATGTGGAAAAAGCTAATGTACTCAATGCTTTTTTTGCCTCTGTCTTCACAAACAAGGTCAGCTCCCAGACTATTGCACTGGGCAGCACAGCATGGGGAGGAGGTGACCAGCCCTCTGTGGAGAAAGAAGTGGTTTGGGACTATTTAGAAAAGCTGGATGAGCACAAGTCCATGGGGCCGGATGCGCTGCATCCGAGAGTGCTAAAGCAGCTGGCGGATGTGATTGCAGAGCCATTGGCCATTATCTTTGAAAACTCCTGGCGATCGGGAGAAGTCCCGGACGACTGGAAAAAGGCTACTGTAGTGCCCATCTTTAAAAAAGGGAAGGAGGAGGATCCTGGGAACTACAGGCCAGTCAGCCTCACCTCAGTCCCTGGAAAAATCATGGAGCAGGTCCTCAAGGAATCCATTCTGAAGCACTTAGAGGAGAGGAAAGTGATCAGGAACAATCAGCATAGATTCACCAAGGACAAGTCATGCCTGACTAATCTAATTGCCTTCTGTGACGAGATAACTGGCTCAGTGGATGAGGGGAAAGCGGTGGATGTGTTGTTCCTTGACTTTAGCAAAGCTTTTGACACGGTCTCCCACAGTATTCTTGCCAGCAAGTTAAAGAAGTATGGGCTGGATGAATGGACTATAAGGTGGATAGAAAGTTGGCTAGATTGTCGGGCTCAACGGGTAGTGATCAATGGCTCCTTGTCTAGTTGGCAGCCGGTATCAAGTGGAGTGCCCCAAGGGTCGGTCCTCGGGCCGGTTTTGCTCAATATCTTCATTAACGATCTGGAGGATGGTGTGGATTGCACCCTCAGAAGTTTGCAGATGACACTAAATTGGGAGGAGAGGTAGATACGCTGGAGGGTAAGGATAGGATACAGAGGGCCCTAGACAAATTAGAGGATTGGGCCAAAAGAAATATGATGAGGTTCAACAAGAACAAGTGCAGACTCCTGCACTTAGGACAGAAGAATCCCATGCACCGCTACAGAATAGGGACCAAATGGCTCGGCAGCAGTTCTGCAGAAAAGGACTTAGGGGCTAAAGTGGACGAGAAGCTGGATATGAGTCAACAGTGTGCCATTGTTGCCAAGAAGGCCAATGGCATTTTGGGCTGTATAAGTAGGGCATTGACAGCAGATCGAGGGACATGATCGTCCCCCTCTAGTCGACATTGGTGAGGCCTCATCTGGAGTAGTGTGTTCAGTCTTGGGCCCCACACTACAAGAAGGATGTGGAAAAATTGGAGAGAGTCCAGCGAAGGGTAACAAAGATGATTAGGGGACTGGAACACATGACTTATGAGGAGAGGCTGAGGGAACTGGGATTGTTTAGTCTGCGGAAGAGAAGAATGAGGGGGGATTTGATAGCTGTTTTCAACTACCTGAAAAGGGGTTCCAGAGAGTATGGATCTAGACTGTTCTCAGTGGTAGCAGATGACAGAATGAGGAGTAATGGTCTCAAGTTGCAGTGGGGGAGGTTTAGGTTGGATATTAGGAAAAACTTTTTCCCTAGGATCGTGGTGAAACACTGGAATGCGTTACCTAGGGAGGTGGTAGAATCTCCTTCCTTAGAAGTTTTTCAGGTCAGGCTTGACAAAGCCCTGCCTGGGATGATTTAGTTGGGGATTGGTCCTGCTTTGAGCAGGGGGTTGGACTAGATGACCTCCTGAGGTCCCTTCCAACCCTGATATTCTATGAAAAAGCCTTCTGCTGCCATTTACCCACGAGAGCTCGGGCCTGGATCACAAAGGCAGAACAGGGTCCGGGCACCAAGTGTTAGGGGGAAGGTCAGCCTGACTCCTCCTACCTTGCCTGTACTACCCCCTTCTCACTGGCCTGTCCCCACCTTGACAAGGGAGACACAAGCCCTGGCACAGAACTGGTTGCTGTGTCTACTGGGCAGTTACCAGATAGGACAGCAGGGACCTTGCCCCCTGGGCGCATGGAGTCAGCACTCTCCTGATGTGCAGGACAAGGCTGCTGTGGGGTGCGCTGTGCCCTGGGCCATGCTTCCCTTGGCAGGTCTGGAGGGGCCAGATGGGAGGGAAGGTCCCAGCCCAGCCCACTCCATACAGAATTGGGTGCTGCTGAAAAATGAAACCACACTTTGTATGCATGGATGCAGGGCCTCATTTGACTGGGCTCCTGCCTTCTCTTTCCAGACCCTTTCCTGTTATTGACTCTTTTAGTTGTTTATTTACTTAGGACTCCCCCCCCAGGTTTGGCTCCATAATGAAGCAGAGAGCAGGAGAGTCAACTGATTCCAAAGCCTCCTTGCCCTGTCAGTACCGTCCCCTCTCCAAGGTGGGGACAAGCTGTGGATAACCACCCAATAACCGCGGCACTCAGTGCAAGCTCCAGAGCAAGCTGAGGAGGGACATGGGTATTGGCAGAGGAGACTTCCGAGACTGAAACATCCAGGAAGCTTCAGCAAGGGAAGCGACTTCCCCCCTCCCCGTTTCCCTCCCTGCATTCCTCTCCCTGGCTGTGCAGCCTCGTCCCAGAGCCCCTCTCCTCCCAGCTGGCTGCATCTGCTCCTCACATACACACACGCTTGGCAGACCATGAAAGAAGCACGGTCCTCCTCCGGAGCAGGGACTCTGCTTTGGCTCGGGATGTCACGGGGACCCTCAGAGCAGGGAGTGCCGGAAGCTACCCAACCAAACGTTAACTCACGAGATTCCAACTTACACGGCCTTTTGCTAAATACGTTCACACTTTAATCTCCTGTGCAGGGGGAGTGGGAAAGGACCAAGACACTCTGCTCAGACAGGACAAGGGAACGAAACTATTAATGCTTTGGAGTCTGCAGACAGAGCCGCATCACAAGGGAGGCACTGCAGCTCCAGCTCTCCTGATGCTGGACACCCGAAAAGCCAAGCCACCCTCTATCATGAGAGGCAGCGTGGTCCAGTGGCCAGGAGACTGGGCTGGGAGTCAGGAGACGTGGGCTCTGTCCCCAGCTCAGCCACTCATCTACTGTGCGACTATGAGCAAGGCCTGGCCCCTTTGTACCTCAGTTTCCCCTCCCACCCCATGTTGGTCTTGTCCATTCAGACTGTAAACTCTTCAGGGCAGGAACTATGTGTCTGTTCAGCGCCCAGCATAAGGGGCCCGGGTCTCAGCGGGGCCTCTTGGCATGAATACAATGTGAATACCACCTCACACCACCATAAGCATGACAAAATGTAGCATTTAACACAGTAGGTGGGTGGGATGGCTTCTCATTCCCTGCTCTTGCCACTCCACCCTGGGAACATGCTGCAGCCGCACTATACACTTTAATTGGCTAATTGAGCGAGGGCTGGAAAAGTCTCGTTGGACAATGCGGGGATTAGGAATTAAAGCATGGAGTCAGATGGAAATAACTGGCAGCAGCCCAGTGGCAGGCGGGCTCAGGGCACTGGCCAGACAACACCGTCCATGGAGAGTCGCACTGAGGAGCACTAGGCACAGATGTAGCAGCTGTCAAGGATTCCTCTGAGCCCAGAGAGCTTCGGCTTTTGTACAACACTTGACGCCCCCTAATGCGGAGCGTGTTTGGGGTTGTGTCAAAACCCTGTCGTGCAGAGTCTCCGAGAGGTTCCAGGGGTTTGAAGCTAATAGGACTTAATTGCTGGGTGCCGAGGCCTGCCGCAGCACTGTAGAGTCACCGCTGAGCGTCAACACGGGGGATTTTTTTTTAAATCACAAAAGAGGAGCCAAAAGCGAAAGGACCAGGTTGTTTTCTCAAGCCCGCTAGAATCCACTTGGATAAACAACGGCTCCAGAAACAGAGCGGCTAAAACAATAAACTTCCTACGACCCCCACCAAAAAAGGAGGTGGCGAGATGCTAGCCCCCCTCGGTCAGAGCGCGGTCGGCAGGATGGAGACATGCAGCAGAAAGGCAAATACCATCAGATGGGAGCTCTGTAATAGAGGGGGAGGATTTATGCTTTGCTTTCTAAGTGCATTAATTTAAAGCACATGGATCGAGAGCTGATGCGTTACGGGCCACTCCCGGGGGGGAGGGGAGAACTCATCGGTTTGCACTGAACAGTCTAAACGCGGGTTTCATGTGGGTGAAAGGTGCTAGATTACAAGCCACAGGAAGCAGCAGTGGTATCCCCCCCGCACACTGACTCCTCTGGGCCTACCCCCTGACCGGGACAGATGATCTCTGCTGGTGGGCCACAGGGGAGCCCTGTCTCCAGGGCACATTCCTTCCTGAGTCTCTCTCTGCAGAAACGGGCCAATGCTGCCAACTGCAGGTTGGCCTTTATGATCTGAAATGGGTGGAAAGCCATTACATCCATCTCAGAAGCCACAGGTCACTAGGGTTTAGACTTGAACTAGTGACCCAATGCCGAAAAACCGCCGCACCCCACTCTGGGTCCCCTTGTCCCACTGACCTCATCGTGAACAGGGCAGACAAAGAAATCCAGTGACCAAGTGGCACCCCCTGACCTTACCTCCCAGCCAGCTCCCCCCTTTGTTTTCACACGCTCAGGGGCTCTTCCCTTCGCTGCGACATGCCCAGGGCGTTGTCTTGAGGCTCACGTCAAAGCAGGCTATTTTGGAGGGCTGAAAATTATTGTTCCAACACTTGCTTTTGTTAGAACAGGAAAAATAAAATCCCAGAGAGAGTGTGAAATGGCCAGCACGGCGCAGGCCGTAAGACCTCCACGACACATCAGATACCAAGCCGGGGGGAAGGGCTCCCTGCGCCAACAGAAAATTGGCACGCTGCTGTGACGTTTCCAGTATTGCCAAAACAATCAGAAGATTGGCTGAAAAAACAGGAGATTTTTTTTTTAAAACAATACAGATTGGGGGCTTATTTGCCTTCAGGATTTACCTTTTCCGGCTTTTCACCACAACCAAGAAAGCCAGAAAGTTACTTTAAAAGAGAGAGAGAGAAGAAAGTTGAGATTCTCATGTAATCACCTGACTTCAGGAGATGGGGCTTTAAGAAAAGCCACCAAATATCACAAAACTCTCTATCAAACAAGGACAGCAGGCAGCACGGGGTATCCAACCATGCTCAGAGCCCCGGCAGAGTCGCCCCGCTGGGAGGATGCATGGCTCCATACTCAAGTCTGTCACTTTATAAAACATGCCAGGAAGCAGAGAGTAGAGCAGAGTATCCTGAGTCAGGACTCCTGGGTTCTTCTCCCTCAACAGGCTTGCTGTGTGCTCTTGGGGAGATCACCTTACCGCTAGGGCTCAGTCCCCTCTCTCACAGTAAAGCCCTTGGACAGCCTGAGATGCTAAGGGTACCATATTACATGTTACATATTATGTTATTACATAATTACATGTTTAAGCCCTCTATGCTCTTACAACACCTGTCTGCCCTGCTTGACCCCTGCATTACAAACAGAGCCAGGGCTGACCCCATGTCACATCATAACACCATCTTGTTCTTGCCTGTGAGGAAAACATGACCTTACAGACGCCCACTGCAGCCCAGCAAGTAACCAGCAGCTAAGAGGGGCCGAGGTATTTCCCCGCCCCTGCAGTGCTCGCCTACATGTTGTGCCTCCCATTCAGGGAAAGGTGCTCCGGATGTGCCCAGTCTGGGAGAGGAAGGCAAACAGGTTTTATGTGGCAAGCAGGTTTACACCAGGCTCAGGGCTAGGTGCCCTGGATGACTCGTTCCTCAGACGAAAGCAGTAACGCATGGCGCTGGGGCAGCTCCTAGAGCAAGAGGGTGGGAAAGGGGGAACCTAGACGGTCTCATCAACAGACCCTATAAAATCTGGATCAGTGGCCATGTCATTTATGCCCCCAGAAGGAGGAAGAGTTGAAATGAAGGTGAGGAACAAGGAGAAAACAAAGGAGAAGAGTAGGGGAAGCAGGGATGTGAACGGCCTGGAGCTTTCACCATGCCGACGGCTTTCAGGCCCCCCTGCCCTCCCTGAGCCATCCCTCACACGCCACTTTGCAGAGCACTCCTGCAGAAAGCTCCCCACGGAGCTGGTGCCGACGGCTGGATCAGGCACGAAACTCTCGGCAAGCTCCCAGTGCTGGGGAAGGATAAGTGGATGCTAATTTTTATTGCACAACCGGTTCTGTGCTCGGAGCATGGGCCACGTTCCTCTGCCTTGCCTCCCACTCTGCCCCTATGGCCCATGCTGTGCTGCTCTCAGATTCCCTTCCCCCGCTCCACTGCTGGCAAAGGATTGGGACCAGCCGGCAGGCAGGCAGCCACCTCACCTGCCCAACACCTGACTACGACAACAGCCCTCCATTTTGAGCACTGTGCTCAGAGAGGAGTGAAAAAAGAGCACCCCTCCAGGGCATGCCTTCCTGTTTAACTGCCACCCGTTTCAAAAAGCAAACCACCTCCCGGTTCAGAGAGGAATAAAACCATGTGCAGGAAAGTCCCACATGTGTGTAGAACCGAGGGATGCTTGCAGAGACGTGCGGAGAGGGCGTAGATCTCTCTAGGAACGGACAGCAGCTAAGTGCTGTCTGAGTAATTGGCCTGGCTTGCGCTCCACCCCATCATTGACCTGTCCTGGGCGCCTGAGGCTTGCCAGGCCTGGCTGGCAGCAACAGGTGTCCGGAGCAACCTATGGAGCCCCCTTGCTTGGCCTTAACGTCACAGTAATTTACTGCCTTTGCCACACAAACCTGGAGCACAAAGCACCAGCTGCCAGCTCACATTTCAGGAGCTCAGATGGAGCCACAGCAGATCTTGGGAGAGGGGAGGAGAGCACCACAGCAAAGCCAGCTGCCCTCTGCAGCTGTCCCCAGAAACTCCTAACAGGATGGAACAGAGGCAGGGCCCAGGGCTCAAGCTGCGCATTTCAGGGTGGTTTAGGAACAGCCCTGGTGCAGCTGTTGTCAGAGGGATGAGGTCGTTTCTAAATTATGTGGGTCACAGCAGTAAAATAAGGAAAAGCCAATATTTTCAGCCAAAGTGGATCAAAGTAGAACTCATGGTGATTGGCAAGAAATCCACTAGCTACACAAGCCCCGAACTCAAGAGGTGTGAGAAGACTATCGGGGTGCCGCTCAATCTCTTACAGCTGGCTGCTGCAAGGCTCGTTATTGACCACATGTTCCCCAGCGCATGACCTCATGACCAAACACCAAACGTCCCATGAAATGAGCCTGCCACCGCTTCCTTGGGAGGCTCTTCCCCAGCCTGATGCATGAACCCTTCCTCCCATCGCTCCCAAGCTCCTGCATCCCAGATGTTCCTCCCCTCACCAGCCGGCATCGCGCTTTGGGGCGAGCCACGCACAGGGACCGACAGCAAATGCAACATGACCCGGGCAGGGCGTCGCTCCGTGAGAGAGGGCAGCCGCAGAGGCATTCGCTCCGTCGGATGGACAATGAACAAATGGATACAAGACGCTGCTGGAACGGGGCGAGCCGGCTCCCCTTTTCAATCCAGCCGAGGGACGACGCAATCGATTCCAGCTACCGGGATTTCATTGACGGATACAGAACAAACGATTCAGCCCTTTCCAGCAGCTGCTCCAGCCCAAGTGCAGTGCCTGTGCACCCACCTCTCCTTCAGGGGAGCAGGAGGCAGGTCCTCCTCCCCCCCGGACCACACCCCCGGGGGCAGCTGAAGATTTCCTGGCCCAGCCTCCTCCTGGAGGGCCAGCGTTCATGTCCCAGATACCTGGCAGCTTGGCTCAAGAGAGCCAAGCTGGCCCTTTCTGGTCAACCGCAGCACAAGGTGGGGCCCCCCAGCACTCCCCCACCCCCGGACCTAGGCACGTCACACCGTAAGGGCACAGCTCGAAGGGGCTAGGAAGGGCAGAGGAAACCCCAGGCCCGCATCCATTCGGCGCACCACTGCATGCTGCAAAGCAGAATGCTCCCTCCGCACGCCAGGCCCGCCAGCTGCCGCAGTGAGAAGCTGGACTACAGTCCAGCACAGCCCGGCAGCTCCTACAGAACACGGGCATTGCTTAGCCCTCCCGGGGAACCCCCACAGCCCGCTCTGCGGGAACCAGGGTGCACCAGGACTTCGGCACGCCTGCTGGGGGGTGAACACAAGGCTAGGAGGCTACAGGCTTTACCGCCCTTGGAACGCTTTGCAGATGCTCGCTTCCGCCAGCCAGTCAGTCATGCTCACACTCAGGGATGATCAGGAACACATGGGGAAGGAGCAGCTGCTCTGGGGCGAAAGTCAACATCCTCCCAATGCTTGGGTGGGAGGGGAACTTTCCACTGAGCACCCACACACGCACCCATCACTCGTGGGGTCTATTCCCGGCTCAGCCGCTGACCAGCTGTGAGTCCATGGGTGAGTCACTTCCTCTCCCCATCTGCAGAACAGGAACAGCAGCACTGACTTACCTTGGTGAAGCACGGAGATCTCTCTTCCATACTTATCTGATTTACAATGTATTTATCCTCACAACACTCCTGTGAGGTAGAACAGTGCCATTTCCCCCATTCCACAGAGGGGAAACGGTGGCACACAGAGGCTAAATGTTCTTTACTGGGAAAATTGGTTGAAACTATAGTACTGAAACAGCCTGTAGCTGCCAGGATGGCCTCTGAAGCATGTTTTAAAAATTGTCATTATATTAGCTATCTGCTAGTCATCGGGTACAGAGGTGGTTCAGCTGTATTCACCTTTGGACGGATCCTGTGGGCCACTTAGGACTAAATCAAGAATTCTCTCTCCCCTTGTGGTTTCCAGGACTAGCTGCTCCAAGAAGCAGTCATTAATGGTGTCTAGAAATTTTATCTCTGTATCCCGTTCTGAGGTGACACGTTCCCAGTCAACATAGTGATAGTTGAAATCCCCCATTATAGTTGAGGTTTTTGTTTTTGTAGCTTCTCTGATCTCCCTGAGCATTTCACAATCACAGTTAGCATCTTGGTCAGGTGATCAATAGTATATTCGTACGGCTACACTCTTATTGTTCAGGTATGGAATTTCTGTCCATAGAGATTCGATGGTACTGTGCGAGTCATTTAAGATTTTTATTGTATTTGACTCTATGCTTTCTTTCCCACAGCGCGACTTACTCTATCATTCCCATATATTTTGTACCCTGGTATTACTGTATCCCATTTGATATTAATCGTTCCACCAAGTGTCTGCGATGCCTGTCATATCTATATCCTCATTTAATACCAGGCACTCAAGGTCACCCATCTTAGTATTTAGACTTCTAGCATTTGTATATAAGCACTTATTATATTTGTCAATATTTAATTGTCTGCCTTCATGTGATGTAATTGAATGGAACTTTTTTTCATCTGACTGTTTCTCTTCAGTTCCTATCAGTACTTTATCAACGTGCATCCTCCCCTCTTTACTAGGATACAGAGTATCCCTGTTAATAAATCCTCCCCTAAGGGATGTCTCTGTCTGAACCATATTGCTCCTCTCGGCTCTCCCACAGCCCTTAGCATCGGAGTAGGGACTTGAACCCACGTCTCCCAAGTGCTAGGCTAACATCCTAAGCACTGGACCATCCTTCTTCAGATCCTCTGGTGACAGACTGCTGTACGGTCTGTAATCATACAATGGGTCTGTGTCTCAGTCTGTCTCAGAGGGCCAGAGGAGAGCTCAGTTTCCATGGTTCGTTGATTCTTCATCGCCACTGGCAAACCTGCCAACCAGAGGGCCAATTAGTGCCAGCTGTGGTGGCATTCTCTGGGAGAAGGGCCGAGACCCACCAAAGTGGTTTCACACAGGCACAAAGGAGCCATCAGATGGGAACAGCTTGCAGTCACTATCAGCTTGGGCCAGACTCAGACCAGAACAACTAGGCAGGAAAATGACTCTCTGAGGACTTCTGTGGAGGAGAACTCTGTGCAGCCCCAGCCCAGGCCAGCATGAGCCTAACAGCTTGCACTCAAACCCTTTGGCAGAGTGGTTACATGTCCCGGAGATCAGAGCCGCTCAGCAACCCCATTTCGAGCAGAAAGTCTCTGCTATATGGGGACTACGGGATGAGTGTGAGAGGAACCACTGAGGTTCATCTCAGAGAGGGGTCAAGGTAATTGCTGGCCAAGGCATTTCCTAACAAAATGGAAGCTTGTTCAAATACACGTACAGTACCCCTCCTCTAAAGGCCGGCCTCCCTCACACCCACCTCAAAGGGGCCTAACAACTTTGGCCTGCTCCACAGATGTGTCCTCTTTACACCTCGGGCAGGTACTGGAGGTTGAGGCGGAAGCCGGCAGAATGAGCCCTCATGTCCACATGTGCTCTACCGTGCAATCTTCTTAGTTCCAGTTCCCTAGCCTAGCCATGATTAAATCAGCGTGCGAGCCGCCAGAGTCTCTCTGCCTTTGGGAGACCATTTTTTCAAAGAGAAGAAGGGGGTGGGGGAAGCTGCCACAACTGCAGCCCAATAAATAACAAATAAGAGGCTGAAAAGGGTTTCAGCAAGAAACCATCTGCGAGGCCCAGGATAAACAAGACTCAGCGAGGGCAGTTCAAGTAGAACTGGAAATTGGTCATAAGTCGAAACCCTATATTCCCCCAGACAGTATGCAATTTTGGTGCAATCAAGCTGTGCGCATAAATGAGGCCTGCTCTAGAATTCCACATCTGGAAGAGGTTTGGACTCCTGCGTGTGTAACAGCAGGGTTGGCTATGGCCTAACACGGCTATCTGTGTCTTGTTAAGAATACAGTACTTTTTCCATTAGGCTATTAGCACAGAGGTCATTCCGAGGGGGTTGGAATTAAAACCTTGTTAATACAGGTCTGAAAGAGTCCCGTCACCTCGCAGTGCCTTTGGACGAACATCAAAAGTGACACGAGAGGCAGAACTCCATTCTCTCTTCACCCACACACCGCCAGATGGGGCGATGCGAGGCCAGACTGAACGGAACCCCATGTAAGGATGTGCTGGACTTTATAACAGAGCAGCGGCATTCACACAATAAACTATGGTTGCAAAAGAGGAGCCATTAGAAGCCCAGTTTTGGATACACAAATATATCAGTCTCAAGTCTGGTTGCTCAGGCCTGTGGCTGAGGTAGAAGGTTGAGGGCTCCTGGATGATCTCACTCACAAAACCCGCGAAGAGTCTTCTCAGGCATCTTCACTACCACGTATCAGAAAGGGCAGGGAGGAGAGAGAGAAACTCTGCTTCACTGGGCTCACCTGCTTCGAATCTAATGCACCGGAGCTAAATTGTGAAACCAGGTTTTTATTTCAAAAGGTATCGACATTTGCAATAGTAACGCGGGCATGGACCATCCTGAGCAGACAAGTGATTTCCCCAGAGAAGTGGTGGGAAACCCACAACTTGGGCCACTTAAAATAAGTGACCCACACAGGAAGAATGCACTTTAGGGAACCCTCCAGCCCTGTCCCTAAGAAAAGGAAAACAGTCTGGCGAGCCTCGGGTGTTTCTTCCATTACTAATCCACAGGGCTGCAGCTTGGATAATGGCTCTTTGTGCCAACCAGCGTAGCTGTAAAAGCCCCCAAACAAGCCACAGACCAGCTCCTATGGCACGTATAAACCCGTATCTGTGAACCAATGCATGCGTGTTTGCAAGGGCGGGTGAGAGACATACATAAACAAGTGCAAACTGGCAACTTTTGTTCAGGCTGCACTAGGATATTAGTGGCCTAATCCCCCTTTGCACACTTCCCCCCGCACGTGAGCGTGCCTGCCCCTGGGTCGTGGGCGCTAGAGAAGAGCATCAGCAGAGGCAGGTTTCCAATGATTGTACGCTGAAGAAATTGCTTTTTTTGCAATAACAAAGCACAAAGGTTCTAACCAGTGCCAACAACACCCCATACCTGCAGCTGTTCCATTTCCTTAGAAATTGCCTCCAGGTGACGGAGTTGCTTTGGCAAGAGGACGGAGCCAAGCCATACAGAATGTCGTGCTAAGACAGCTGTGGCTATTTAAGACTTGACCCTGCGAGACACTGAGCAACTTCAACTTCCACAGCCTTCGATGGGACTGGAAGGTGCTGGGCACCTGGCAGGTTCAAGCCCTTAGCCGTGCGGCTCCCCTGGAGTTGCAATGCTGTGTGGAGCCTCTCAGGCACAAGGTGAGGACTTCAATCAAATGGCAGAGCAGATAATCCCCAGCACTCAGCATCCCCAGTTCTCTGCACATCAGGCCTCTTCCTTTGCCAGAGATGCTCCACCACATGGAATTAATTTCTGTAGTTAAACATCTGCTGGCATTTCACTGGTTTTGCTTCTATCTATCTGCGTAGCACCAATCCCCATGCGGGGAGTTGGATGGAGAGAAAACGAGCTGTACTTTCTCTAAACAGAAGGCTTTCCATGAGGATCCACCATGCATCACAGACACGGCAGGAAAACACAAAACATGGATTCTGATCCTCTCATCCAAGTCACTCATGCCACTATGGAAAGAGAGCCCAAAGCATTGCAGGCTGCCTAGACTGGGGTTTAATCCATGGAGGTCAACCCTCTAGCACCTGATGGAAGGCTTTAGAGGCGGCTCTGCCTCTGTGCCTGGTTCTCTCTAACCCCGGCCTCTATTACTGGATACATTCATATGAAACCAGGATCTTGGATGCACCAGCTCTTCGCTGCTGCTTATTTTCCCCATGCCTTCCCTCTGGCTGCGGCGGGGAGAACTGTAATACCAGCAAGGAGTCTCACTTGAGGGGTGAATAAGCAGCCGCAACTGCTGAGGCTCTGAAGCCACAAAGATCTTTGCTCTATCCAACACCCCTAGTGGTTTAAAAGAAAAAAGAGGGAGAAACTCAAAACTCAAACCATCGGGGCTCTTACAACATAGCAGGGCCATGTTCTGCCTGTGGGTCACCCACAGGCATGGGTGCTCCCCACTCTGGCTGCAGCTCAAACATTCTGGTCTCCCCCAACCTCCACAGGCAGGCAGAACAGCAGAGGAGCAGTTCACGGTGGGTCAGGGAGCGTGCTCCATGTGTTTTAGCACGTACTGCCCTGGCCAGGGCCCATGCACCCCTGTGCCATACTAGTTACATCACTTTCTGGCAGGAATAACTTGCCTGGGCACAGAAGCCAGCCAGAATTAGGGCTGGTCGTTCAGGCCTAACGCGTTCGTGTATTCTGGCCAGACCTGAAGACGACCAGAATTAGGGCCCTACTTTTAAGTGCCAAGTGTTATTATTATTGTTCTAAACAAAATGTACCCAAACATTTCCCACGAAGAATCAGCTACTCTACAACTTTATCTAAAGAGTCTCTCCTGGGGAGTTACTCAGGAGCTTTGCCCAGAGATCTTCCCCCGTCAGATCCTTCGGAATGGGTTTGAAGTGCAACTGGTTTGTCAGCAGTAGCACTCATTGAGAAATAGATGTTATTCACGTTGCTTAATGCCGGACTGGAAGGTGTTCAGCTATGACAGTGATGAGAGCGGCGTCCAGCGACTCTCAAGGGCCAACTGATGCTTTCCTACTTTAAACCCGACGGAAGACCAAGCCACTATGGCCTCGTAATCTAAAGGGGCTGCTCATCAGCTAAAAGCCTCTGGTTTTGATTTTTCCATCTGGAAAAGGTTTAGAATAAATCACGTTTAGTGTTGGACACTAAAGTCTGGGGTCACTGAATATTTGTAGCTTTCTGCCTGTGTTTGTCAGTTTCATGTCAGGTTTGAGTGGTGCCCCCTTAATGTTCATTGTATGGTCAATCAGGCTTTGCTACTTTGCAGTGCCTGCTGTCTCTATATGACCCTATCAGCAAATGAGCTTCTCCTTCCAAGAGCCAAATTACTGAAAATTGGTAATACCTAGCAATGTTAAATCAGTGAAAGACAGGCTTCAAAATGCCCATTTTGCTTTCACCGTCCCTGCCGCTCAGTGCGGTTTGGTTCTTTCCTCCTATATAGCATTTCAGCAGCAGCTAATGAAGTCCTTTAGCCACACACCCAAGCCCCAGTTCAACAAGGCATTAAAGCATGTGCTTGTGTGTTTTACTGAATAAGACTGCACTACTGAATCAGGGCCCCAGTGCACATTTGGAAGAGGCAGGGATGTAAACTGAAAAAATAAAAAAATAAAAAGCAGTTTTCTCTGGGAAGTGAGAAAAGTGATCAGATGTCTTAACAGAATTTCTAAGCTATGTATGGTGGTAATTAAAGGAGAGAGTGGATTACACATGGCAGGTATCACTGTTAATTATGAAATTCACTGGTTTTATTGTTTTGGGACTATTTACAGTGGTATTATTGTAGTTACATCTTTAGTGTTGTCTTCGTGGGAAGATTTTCACATTGCCAAAATAGGTTATTCCTATATATGTACACATACAAGCAGGCGCACCCACTGGCCAAGATTTCCAAAAAGGACTAGAGAATCTGGATGCTTCATTTTTCAAGGACCCAGCTTGAGATCTCTGAAAGGGACCTGATTTTCAGAAAGTGCTGAACACCCACACTCTGAGAATTAGCCAAGTATGCCAGTGCACAGGCTAAAACAGGGCCGGGGGGATAAAATGTGCTTTATGAACAGAACGCCAGACGTGTCAGGCACCAGAGCACCAGGCTTGCTTGCTAGAGTAACCCCACCCTTTCTGAACTTGAATGATCCACACTGCCACTGCATGCACGTCAAGGCTTTAAAAACAAATTTCCTTCTTTTGTCATTAAAAAACCCAACAAACTGTTAAGCACACCACCACCAAATACTAACAGTCTTAAAAAAAAACTGATGCAAGAGTAAATCCAAACCAGAGTTAAACACAGAACACGAACATTGCCTGGCTTTTTAAAAATTGCTCCACTGCCTATGTGCTGGAGCTCAGAAAACATGCCCCAGTCCTACAAACACTTATGCAAGTGCTTGACTTTATGCACTGCAAATAGTCCTGTTGACTTTAATAGGACAATTCACAATGTACAGAATGAAGCACACACCTAAGTCTCTGCAAGATCAGGGACTCAACCCATATGCTTAACATCACACCCTGCGGGCAGTCCCAGTGAACCCTGCTTACTGCATGTACGGCTAAGCAAGTGCAAAAGCCTTTGCAGGATCAGGGTCTAAATAAGCATAAAGTAGTATTAACTGCCTCAAACGACAAAGTGGGGTTCCGAGGACTTTTAAGGCAATTTCAACTGCGAGACCTCGTCTGTGTACACAAGCCACTGAAAATCAAGTGTTACAATGAAAAGACAGACGGAACTTTTAAAACTTTCCCTACTTTACATTGCCAGATCAAACTGAGGGGAGGGGAGCTATTTTAAGAAAGGTGTGCGTTATTATTTCCAGTGGAAACAGTTGTTTTCAAACAAAAGCACTCTGTGTAAAGCCCCAGATGTTGCCAAAGGAAAAGGTGGAAATGAAAGTGACTATAAACCAAAGTGAAACTGATTTTCAGGCCTGGTCTGCACTAGGAACTTTTGCCAATACAGCCCAGTAGGGAAACAGGACCCATCCTGATTCAAGGCCCACTGAAATCAATGGGCCTTTTTCCACTAGCTTCAGTGGGCTCTGGATCAGGCCCACAAAGAGAATTTTTTACAGTCATGACCTCACCTATCCAGCCACTTCCATTCTTCCAGTCTTCTTAAAGACTATGACTGATACGGACAAGTCTGAGACTGGATGGACCTTATTCTGGTGAGTGGTGCTAATGAAGTCAGTGGAACTATTGGCCTAAGCACAGGCTGCGAGACTGGGCCCAACAAGTGCACCAAGAATGGCACGTTTGGAAGCCGCCAGGTCCAAGACGCAGTTGGAGCCTGAGTTGCTGCCCGTGGGTTTTCTATCCACCCTGCATGGAGCCTTCTTCCAGGTCACAGATGTTCTAGGAACGGCCCCCCACACCCTGGCTGTGCTTATGCTCGTTTCCCACCGGTGCACTCAGACCCCATGGCGGCTAGAACACTGACAGTACCTTGCCCGCACCAGCTTCCACTGTCACCCCCGGGGCACAGCTGCGACGATGGGAGATCCTAGGAAATTAAGTCTTGTTCTGTACAGACAAGGTCTGTGTGTGCAAGGCTCCCACACACAGCCTCCTCCATTCACCTCACCTCCATTGCAAGTGAGCCCTGGTCCCGCAACAGAAGTCATCATCATCCCAGTCATGTGCCTGAACTCTCAGCCCCACCCCTCCACCCCCGCCTCCCCAGGGCAGGGGCCTGGCCTGATCATTATGTGGTTTGGAAACGGTGCCTGCTTACAGCCCTCAACAAACAAACACACACACACACTTCCCACCGTCCCTCTGGCCAGGGAGTGCTGGGCCCTGGATTCCAACAGCCCAGCGGAGTTTACACACAGGGAAAGAGTCTGGCATAAGGGAAGCAAAGTGACTGGAGGAAAAAAGAGAGATGTATGTGAGAGTGCTGGGGGGGCAAGTGGAGGGGCTGGCAGAAGGAGAACTTTGGGGGTGTTGGGAGCAGTCACCGGGTGGCACTGGGTAGGGTGTTGGGGGAATGCAGAAATGCACAGGGGTAGACAGGGAAGTCATTTTGGGTGTGTATGGGGCAGGTAGGGAGAATCAGGGTGGGTGCTGGGGGCAGACAGGAGAGATTGATGGCTGGGGATGGTGGGTGCTGGGGGGCAGGTAGAGAGGGGCACACTGGATGTGGGGTTGGCAATGGGAGTAATTTGAGTGCATAGGGAGCAGGTATGGGGGGAATCATGCTGGGAGCAGGCAGGAGTACAGACAGTGAGTGCGGGAGGGACCAGCAGAAGGGGGGCAGTGGGTGCTGGACAAGGTAGCAGGAACCAGTGGCTGTTAGGGGTACGGACAGTGGGTGCTGGGAGATCAGCAGATGGGGGGGCAGTGGGTGCTGGACAGGGTGGCAGGAACCAGGGGCTGTTAGGTGTATGGACGGCGGGTGAGGGCAGTGGGTGCTAGAGGGGCAAGAGGGGGGGGACAGTGTGTGCTGGAGGGGGCAGCAGGAACCAGGGGCTAGAGGGTGGGTGCTAGAGGGGGCAGCAGGAACCAGGGGCTGTTGGGGTACGGTCGGTGGCCGCTGGGGAGGGGGCAGCAGGAACCAGGGGCTGTTGGGTGCCGGGGGAGGGGAGGGCGGGGGGGTCCCGGCAGCCGGGACTCGGGGCTGTCTCTGCCCCGGCGCAGCGCCCCAAGCGCCCTGCCCCGCGCCCACGCCGAGCGCTCGCTACTCACAGGCTGACCGTGGCGTTGGGCAGCAGGCGCGGGTCGGGCGGCTCCAGCAGCTCCTGGTCGCTGCAAATCACCTTCCTGCGGGCCGCGCCGGGCAGGCCCGGCCCCTTGGGCCGCTCCCCCACGCACTTGCAGCGCGGGGTCTGCGCGGGGCAGCTGCGGGCGCCCCCCGCGCACAGCCAGGCGGCCAGGCAGAGCAGCCCGGCCGCGCAGCGCATCCCACGGGGCGGCCCCGAGCCCATCAGCCCATCCTCGCCCGGCGCCCCCGAGCCACGAGACGCCGCCCCCGGCCGGGGCTCCGCTGGAGGAAGGGCCGGCCCTGGGCGCACAGGGGTGCGGGCACCCTACAGCCAGGTCCCGGGGGCAGCCATGCGCAGGGTCCCGGCTCCTTCCCAGGGGCTCTCCGCCCTCACACCCCCCCGGAGCCGCCCCGGCGCCCGGCTGCCTCCCGCGACTGCCCGGTGCCCTGCGCTGCCCGCGGCATGGTCGGGTGGGACGGGGGGGTCCGCGGCTGCCGGCGGCGAAGCGTCCGGCTGCTGCGCTCTGGATGGGACCTAGCGGTTTCTGCGGCTGCCGCTCGGGTCCCACCCCCGCTCCGCCAGGCCCGGCTGCGGGGCCCTAGCGCCTCCCCGCTCCCAGCCCGGCCCCTGCGCGCCCGGGGCCCCCCAACTTCCGCGCGCCCCCTCAGCCCCCGGGCTCCGCACTCGCCCCTGGCTCCCGTGCGCGGCCCCCTCCAAACCTGCGGGGTTCATGCGCTCCCCGCTGCGCACCAGCGCTCCCCGACCGCGTGCGCCCCCTTCCAAATCTCGGGGCCCCTGGCGCTTCCTTCGCCCGCGGCACCCGCCCTCCCCGTGCTCTTACCCGGAGTCCCCGACGCCCTGCTCCCCCGCCCAGCCCCACTGAGCTGCGAGGGGCCTGCAGACGGTGCCCCCCGCCCCAAGTGCCTGGAGGGAGGGTCTGTGGAGAGGTAGAGGGAACCTTTCCCCCACGCCCTGGGCCCGGCCTCTGGGGGACGCAGCCCTTGGGCGGTGTATAATCCCCCCAGCCAAACCTGCCCCTACTCTGAGTCCAAACCCAGGAGTGAGCACCCTCACCAGTGCCTTGGCTGCTGGGGCTGGTTGTTCCCAGCTGGAGCCAGGACAGTTTCCCCTTGGAGGAGGCATTCTGTATCTGCCAAGTTTGGGGAGGGCATCTGATCCTGTACAGTGACCACAGGGCCAGGACAGTTTGTCCACCCTGTAGCATTTGCTGTGGACCACTATTGGAGACTGGAGATCAGATGAGCCACATCCTGGCACAGCACCTGGCAGGTTACCACCTAGCAAGGTGGAGAGCCCATCCCTCCCGGGAGACAGAAGAGCTGAGCCAATAGGCCACAACTCAGTGACAGCGCAGCCTTCCAGGACCCTGGTGTAGCCATGGGTTGAGCTGAAGATGAATGATGTAGTTTGTGATAGGGGCTGGAGTGTGAAGGAGGCATGGGTGGCACCAAAGATTCAGGCAATCCCCCTTATTGGGCTATTTTACCAGCCTGCTCCCGTTCACTCCCACAGGTCCAAGTCCTGTAACACAGCTATCCCCACCCCCTTCTGTCTGGCGTCACACCCAGCCCAACACACCTTATCCAGCAGGTTCCCTTTTCCTGCTTCACTCCCATTTTCCTCCTCAGGACTGTTTTCTAGCTGCAGGCCCACGTGGCTCAGAGGTTGCTGGAGTGCCCAACACCTAGAGAGTCAGATCACTTGTCTGTGTCTTTATCCAGACTGAGATGCAGTGAAGCCCCAGCACCTATAATCTGCATGAACATCCTGTTGCTATTCTTCACAGGTACTGCAGTAACACCTGTGAGGCCCAGTCATGGGCCAGGACCCCATTGTGCTCGGTGCTGTACAAACACAGGACAAAAGTGATGGTGCATGTGCACTGAAGGCAGTATAGTGAAGGCTTGCACTACTAGTGTCCACCCTCTATCTCACCCCTGCACAATAAATAGGGATCAAAAGAGGGCAATGCAATCTTGAAGAACCCCAGCATGAGAGAGCAGGGAGTCAGGGCTGTGGAAAGATGTGTGTGCACCTGACTTCTCCCAGGGACCACTAATTCCTCCTGAAGGAGGGAGAAATATTATTCCTCCCTTTCCATACATAGATCTCTGTAGTGGGCCCTTTGAAGATCAGCTCACTGCACTGGTGTGTTCCAGCTCATCGGGAATGGCAAGAAGCCAGTGGAACAGGCAGAGGGACACAGAAAGCACTCAGCACCTTTCAGAATTAGCCCCTAACCTCTCTTAGTCTCCTCATCTGTAAAATGGAGATATTGACCTACCTCACTGGGGACAGTCATTCTAAATTAATAGCAGGAGTTAGGTCAATGTAAAGTGTTACTATAACGAACCTGCAGGACTGGAACAGAATGCAAGCACAGCTGAATGCACTGAAAGGGGCAAAGAGCAGCTGCAGGTCCCCAGCACATCAAGAGCCATTACCTCAGGGAGGCAGAGCTGGGGGAGGGAATGATTGCTGTAGAACTGGGTTTCACAGTGAACCCACCTCTTTAACAGGAGATGTTGCAAGGGGCCCCAAGCCTTTCTTCTTGTCTGCTTTCAGCACCTAGCTAGGTGCTAGTGAACTCTAGCACAAGAGACCAGGGAGGTCCAACCAGTTATACCCTCCTTGGAAACCAACATCCTATTTGTCCCCATTCAATTGACAACAGCACTACTAGGACTTAATTGGTGTTCGCCCTAGCCAGGCTGGGAGGGGTTATTCTAATATGGCACACGAACACCGTTCCCTCCTGAAGCGAGCAGAACTCAGGCAGGGCTAATGAGCGCACCCTGGATCCTGAGGCTAGGAGAGGTTTTATGAAGGGTCAGTCAAGCTGCATCATGTATTGCAAATCGGTATGGCCCTGCGCTTAGCCTGGTGCCCAGCCTGCATGCCAAGTGGAGTTTGAAAGACTCCTCACTAGCCAATCCGTTTTTAAGGTTTCATCATAAAGGCTCAAAGACAGAAAACAGCACGGACTAGGGTTTACCTCATTGAGGAGTCAGCTCTTGGGATTGGAGCTTGTGGTTGCCAGGACTCCTAAATGGAACTTTAAGCCTTCCTCTCCAGGGAGTGACTATCACACCAGGAGGCAACTTAAACTGGGCCCACCATGTACTTAGTGCAAATGAGCTTTTCGAAAACATTGATACTCACAGATGCATTTCCACCTATCTATGTCAGCTTCTATTAGAAACAGCCACAAAAAGGAGACACAGACACACACACTCCCTTACTGCAGGTGAACCCCCAATTGAAGAGTCTCAGAGTTGCATCAGTGAAACTGACCGAACAAGAAGGGAAACTGACAGTTTTACACAAAATTTGCCTTTTCTGGAAAATCTAGCCCTAGAGGATTAAAGTTCTTTCACTCCTAACCTACAGTGTTGCTAGTAGCAGGGGGAAGGTATTTTGCTCCTTTGTGACATGATTTAAAGAGACAAGGTCCCTGGGAATTTCAAAAAACTACTAACCAAAGTGGACTAGGGCTCAGTCCCGCAAACCCTGTCATGCACCATGCTTACTGCCATGGATGGCAGTAGGCCACTCAGGGTAGCACTTGGAAGTTCAAACCCTAAGTAAACAAGTATTTGAATTAGGGTACTAAAGTGTTTGAAAAAGCCAAAATACAGGTCCGTTGAAGCTAGCAGCAGGCCTGATTGGGTCCATCATCTTACAAATAGCAATTAGTGCTCAGTTGCAATATATCCCACCAGGGAAATGGCCTAATGCATTGCTACTAATTTACCCAAGGAAATTAAGGGAACTCCAACAAAGAGACTCAGTGAGAACGTTTATGCATTGTCCATAGTTCGATGGGTAGCAGTGGGTGGCCTAGCCCTTCAGGACTAGGCTCTCACCCATTGATTTATTCTGGGTTGCCTTAATGACCTGTTTCACTTCTCCTCCCGCCTGGGAGCCAATGGGGAGGTAGGAGGCTGCCTGGACTAATACATACTGAGCACTGCCCTGGATCCAGCGCCAGCCCATAATTGAGTCACTCTGCCTTTTCTTTTCGAGGGCGATGTGTCTGACCCAGCAGTGAGAAGGGGCCCTCGAAAACATGGCATTAATCGTGCGTTCCTCATGAGTGGACAGGAATGGGCTTGGCGAGGTTTTTGAGCCCCGGAGGATATTGGTCAGGGCTGGCAGCATTCTGTGGCTAATCAGAGCTCTGGAGTGGTCTCTGGAGCACATTGAAGCAATCATGCCCCTGCACACGCCTTCAGCATTTCAGCCTCCTATAAAGTTACCTCCAAACAGTCAACCCTCATCCAAACCAATAACAAATGTGAAATATCCAGGGACACCACCACTAGAGGAGAACTGTTTAAACAGTGCTTCCCAGCTGATCTGAGCTTCACCTATAAGCTCTTTCAGCTATTTCCAAGCCCCTCTAAACTCTTTCCCAGACAAACACCCAGCCTGCTCCATTCTGAATCACTATCCTGCTAAGCCAAACAATGGGGTAACTTATTTGATGCTATAACAGCATCGGAGCCTGAGTGTCAGAGGTACGGTAACCCTCTCCGCTCCCAACCTCAAAAAAGCAGAAGTCTCCAAATTCTGCTCATTTAGGTCCAATAAAAAAAACAAAAACAAAACTCTTTTACATTGGCTTTCACTGAGGAAATCTGCTATCCATGAAATAAACAAGTCCCATTTTGCTTCCACTGATGAAATCTGCAATAGACTCCTGCCCCTGGTTAGCTCATCATGAATTTTGACCCTCACCCTGTGTAGCTAAGGCATTTAACCTGTCTGAAGCTTTCATTGACTATTAGGCAGGTCAAATGACAGGTCAAGAAAGTGAGCGTTACATCTGTCAACAGGTGCAATTTGCACTGTGCTGGGGGCTTATCTGTCAGAAGGGCTACATCCAAACCACTCGTTTTTACAAGACTGGTTTTCACATGCTGCAAAAACAAGCACTGGTGAGATTTCCAGCCCTCCATGCTCAGCCTACCACCAGGGCTTCCTCTAGGGATGTATGGCTCTCACTAGTAGCAGAGCATCCTCCAAGGGCATATGGATTTACCCTCACAGCCCCCATTACTCAGCTGGAGAACTGGGTCCCAGAGAGGTTAAGTGACTTGCAGTGTCACAAAGGAAGTCTACGGCTGAACAGGAACTTGAACCCAGGGCTCCCAAGAATGTCCCGGCCAGAGTGAGAATGAAAATCAATTAAGAAGTTAACCATATTTTTTTGCAGCTTTCTAAAGAGGTCAGGATGGAGTGCCCCACGGAGCGAGACCAATCCACGCACCATCCCCTAACAACACTTGTTCACAAGGGGAGAGCACACATGGAGACCATACCTGTGAGAGGGGCATCGCTTTCTGGAGGGTAGCAACACAGAGGCATTCTGCATGGAAGCCCTAAGCTGTGCAAAGGGGAGATCTCACACACTCACAGCTTCTTTCTTTTAACAACCCCAAGGATGAAGCTCCATGTAGAACTGCTAGCAGGGATTGAGTGACAATGACTACAGCCCAACTGCCCCTCTACAGCTGCTCATCAGAGCCAACCAGCAGAGTGTTAGAGCCAGGTGCTTGCTCCAAAGAGCAAGTTCTCACTGGATGCTGCAGGCACAGATGCAGAGCAGCACTTGTTAATCCTAGGTGCAGAACAGGTCACAACACAGTGAACGGGCTTGACTCGGCAACCAGGCTTGGAAAAGGCAGCAAGTCTGACTCCCTAGTAGGAGAACTTCCCAGACAGAGTGTTTGAAAGAAGCTGCAGACAGTCTCCTAATCACAGAAGAGGTACAGCACAGGCAGCTGCTGTGGAAATTTCTCCAGTACCAAGATGCTTCTACCCACAGAGAGACCCTCTGAGTAGACATGAGCACCATGAGGATGAGCACAAAAACCCCAGGAGAATGGAGAAGCTCAGTCTGCAAGGCCATGTTGCTGAGAAGGATCAATGGAGTGGACAAGGCACAAAGAAGGGCAACAAAAATTATTAGGGGAATGGAACAGCTTCCATACAAGGAGAGATTAAGATGACTGGGACTGTTCAACTTAGAAAAGAGATGACTCAGGGGTCTATAAAATCATGACTGGTGTGGAGAGAGTGAAGAGGGAAAGTTATTTACCCCTCTATATAAACACACGAACCAGGGGTCACCCAATGAAATTAACAGGCAGCAGATTTAAAACCCAAGGAAGTACTGCTTCACACACCACACAGTCAACCTGTGGAACTCGTTGCCCGGAGATGCTGTGAAGGCCAAAAGTATAACAGGGTTCAAAAAAGAATTAGATATGTTCCTGGAGGATAGGTCTATTAGCCAAGATAGTCAGGGATGAAACCCCAGGCTCTGGGTGTTCCTAGCCTCTGACTGCCAGAAGCTAGGAATGGACGACTGGATGGATCACTTGATAATTACTCTTGTTGTTCTTTCCTTCTAAAGCATGATCTGGCACCAGCCATTGGGCTAGCTGGACCATCAGTCTGACCCCCCCATGTTCATTCTTATGTAAGTGGTAATCAGGGAGGCAGCTGTTGTATTGGGGATACCTATTGTTTTCAGGTCAGTCACTACAAAAACTAGCTGCCATCTTCTCATAGCACTAACCCTATGCTAGGACACCCTCCAGTGCTGGATGAGCCTCTCCTAGATGTTTCCCCACAGATAGTGCTGGCACAGGTTTAGCTACATCCACATTTGTGCCTCTCTTTCCTCTAGAGAGATTCTAAACTTATCCATAGGTCGTGACTGGCCTGAAGGCACACAGGCAGAAACTTAAGCCAGGTCTCCTCCTCCTCAGTCCTTCCTGCCCTCAAAAGAAACAATACAGCTTGCTTTTCCTCTGGACGCGATCCCTCCCGAGCATCACAGGAAGACTCTATACTGCATTGCATGATGCCAAATGGGGAACAGATAACTTTCATGTCTCTCCAAGTCTCCCAGCAGCCCCACCCTATTGAAAGCTAGAGCCAGCACTGATCACTTCTCCGTGCATCTGTCAAATAGGGTCACACATTGATTTTATTTCACAGATTGGCAGGAAGTTCAAACTTGAAGCCAAGTACTTAGCAACACACAAGATATCATCTGAAACAAACAAACCTGACTTAGCAGCAGGAGGAGGGAGGGGGAAGACAGTGTCTGAACAGACTGGATTCCTCCTAACTAGGTAATTGAAGCCTGCAAAGCTCCGTGGTTTCAAAAGCTGCCGTTAGAGTAGGAGGCTGCTCATTTAGTATCGATATTTATCTAAATATAGCTTTAGCATGGAGTCTTTCCTACCCACTGCTATGAAAAGAGCAGCAGCACATGATTCCAGCCTAGAATAATCCACCTTTTTATTTCTTTTGGAGATAGCCAAGTCTAGCCCGAGACCGTCTCGCAATCCCCACAGAATAATTCCACCATGACAGACAGGGAGTCTGACTCATGCTCCTTCATGGCTCCCCTGGCTGACAACTGCTTTGGAGTGCTGGGAGAAGGGTCTGTTTGTACAGGAGAGGGATCATGGGGGTGTCTCAGCTTCTCCAAGGCAGGGAGAGAGCCTGGAGGGTCTATAGTTGACACAGAGTCCAAGGTTAATGTGAAATCTGAATAAATCTTGGAGATGTGTATTGCTGAGTGGGAGTTGTATATGCTATATGGATAGGACTTTAATACAAAGCTACGTTATGAAATGGCCAGTTTTGTAGTGTTCGCTCAGGCTTCCCTACCCAAAACCTAGTTTTTAAAAGTTATATCTACAGTGGCATATAGGATCTGATCCAAGAGGTGAATAGAGCTGAATCATTTGGTAATAGCAACTATAACGTAATTAAATTTAACATCCTTGTAGGGGGCAAAATACCAAAGAAGCTCACCACAGTAGCACTTAACTTCAAAAAATGGGGAGGCTAGTTAAATGGAACAGTCACAAGAGTGAAATGCCTGCAAGCAGTCAAAAATAAAAGATCCCCATCGTAGCTAAATAGAATAAAGAGGCGGTGAGACACAAAAATACATCCTTTAAAAACTGGAAGTCAAATTCTACTGAAGAAAATAGAAAAGAGCATAAACTCTGGCAAGTCAAGTGTAAAAGTAGAATTATGCAGGCAGAAAAAAAAACCTAATCTGAAAAGCAACTAGAAAAAGACACAAAAACTAAGAGCAATAAATTTTCTAAGCACATCAGAAGCAGGAAACCTGCCAATTAGGTGGGGCACTGGACAATCGAGGTGCTAAAGGAACACTCAAGGAAGACAAGGCCCTTGCGGCGATGCTAAATGAACTCTTTGCATCAGTCTACATTGCAGAGGACGTGAGGGAGATTCCAACACAAGAGCCATTCTGTTGAGGTGTCCCAGATTGAGGGGTGAGTAGGTGGTGGTTTTGGAACAAATTGATCAATGAACCAGTAATAAGTCACCAGGACCAGACAGTATTCACCCAAGAGTTCTGAATTAATTCAAATGTGAAATTACAGAACTACTAACTGTAGTCTGTAACCTATCACTTAAATCAGCCTCTGTACCAGATGACTGGCAGATAGTTAGTGTAATGACAATTTAAAAAAAAAAAAAAATACCCAGAGGAGACCCCGGCAATTACAGGCCAGTAAGCCTAACTTCAGTACCAGGCAAACTGGTTGAAATCATAGTAAAGAACAGAATTATCAGACAGAGAGGAACACAGTATTTTGAAGAAGAGTCAACATGGCTTTTGTAAAGGGAAATTGTGCCTCATTAATCTATTAGACTTTGATTGGGTCAAACAAACATGTGGACAAGGGTGATCTAGTGGATCTAGAGTAGAGTACTTAGACTTTCAAGAAGCCTCTGACAAGGTCTCTCACCAAAGGCTCTTAAGCAAAGTCAGCAGTCATGGGGTCAGAGGAAGGTCCTCTCATGGATCAGGAGCTGGTTAAAAGACAGGGAACAAAGGTAGGAATAAATGGTGAAATTTCAGAATGGAAACAGGGAAATAGGGGGGTCTCCCAAGGATCTGTCCTGGGAACTGTGCTGTTCAACATATCAAATGATCTGGAAAACGGATAAACAGTAAAGTGGCAAAGTTTGCAGACAATACAAAATTACTGAAGATTGTAAGTCCACAGCTGACTGCAAAGCCTTACAAAGGGAACTCACAAAACTGGTGACTGGGCAACAAACTGGCAGATGGAATTCAGCGTTGACAAGTGCAAAGTAAGGCACATTGGAAAACATCATCCCAACTACACCTGCAAAATGATGGGGTCTAAATTAGCGGTTACCACTCACAAAAGAGATTTGAGTCAACCGGATAGTTCTCTGAAAACAGCCGCTTAATGTGCGGTGGCCGTCAAAACCATTAGGAAGGAGGTAGAAAAGACGACATAAAACATCATAATGTCACTAAATCTATGGTTCACCCATCCCTTGAATACTGCCTGCAGTTCTGGTCACCCCATCTCAAGAAAATATATTCGAATTGGGAAAAGTACAGAGAAGGGCAACACAAATGATGAGGGGGATGGAACCACTTCCGTATGAGGAGAGATTAAAAAGACTAGGACTGTTCAGTTTGGAAAAGGGGGGACAGGATACAGGTCTATAAAATCATAACTGGGGTGAAGAAAGCGAAAGTGCTATTTACACCTTCACACAACACAAGAACTGAAGGACACCCACTGGAAGTAACAGGCTGCAAGTTTAAAACAAACATAAGTACTTCTTCACGCTTTTCATACAGGAGGGGGAATCTATCCAACCCCAAGACTAAGCCTTCATCGGCTGAGATTATTCTTTCAAGGCAAGTTCTGACAGTGATAATGCCCCTAGAAGAGGGAATTGGAGTGGCAGCAAACTAGGGAAGTGCCTTTATTTTAATAGATGTAAATAAAGCTCATGTTGCAGGGAGATGAGGTGCCACGGGGTTACTAACAGGCCAGGGAACCTTTCATCACAAGGATTTGACTCCATTCCAGTGACCAGCGGTTAGCATCTGGCAGGTGGCCTCTGTAAAATGAGTGGGTGTCTAAGCCCACTCCTCCCTGGACAGGGAGAACCACCACATCTGGCACCCTTGCTGCCAGCCTCAGAATGGCCCAAGGAGACCAAATTCCCGCTTTGGGGGAGGATAGCCTTCTACTGGCAGGGTGTGCATGAAGCTGGCACTGGTGCTGCCCATCAAACCTGCAGCGGAGACAGAAGGCTCCTGGGTTGTCAGTGACACCTTGCACCACCACAAAAAGTTGTGCATGAAAATGCATGCTGGAAGCGGGGGGGAAGGGGGAGAGGAGATGCAGGAGAGTGAAGCGGCTGCACAGCTGGGGAACAGACGCTAGCAGCGCCATGCTTTCCCCATTAATGCCTTGTCATGTTGGCACTCCCTCCTCCACAACCAGTGATCATAATGGCCTAGTTCCTCCCTCTAGGCTGCCCTCAATACCACTCCTTAGATCGGCAGGGTGGGAGAGGTTGTGGCAGGAAGACAAAGTGCATCTCTAATGCTGCATACCTCCTCACATCAGCTGTGGCCATACTTCACTGAAGGCCAGCGGCAGATCCTGCTATTTGAGTCCTAGGCATCTCTTTGGTGCTGCTGCTGAGTGCAAATCGACACACACACACACACACACACACACAGAGACTTGGAAACCAAACGTTCACTGGTGACCTAGTTTGTTATTTAAATGCCGCTCTCCAGAATTCAAAGTCCACTGCATTAACCCACTAACCCAATAGGTTTCTGCAGTACTATGGTCCCTGGCACCTACCTTCCAGTCTAGATCATTCATTGCCTCATTAAGACCCACTAGCATCCAGTTTCCACTCAGGAAGTGAGTGGAGAAGATGGGAGAGAAGGGAAAGCAGGCGGGCTTCATGGAGGGAATATGAGCTAAGGAAGAAACAGATTCACAGCTGAGTCCATCACCATTTAGTCCCGTTCTTCTGTGGTCCAGAAAGCATACTGAAGATAAGGGCTTGTTTGATATATAAAAATACAAATAGCCCAAACTCGTTATTGCTGTAGAGATCAGGGTGGAAAAGCACCATGTAGGCCAGGAGATTGTGTTGGCTCACCTGACAACCAGCTATCAAGGAATAACAATCTGTAGTGATAGTCATTCTACCATCTTCCTTTTTATTTTTTGGTGTGGGAGGTGGGGAATCATTGGCTAATGCTCTCTAATTTCTTCTCTGTTTCCCTTGCTTCAGGCCTGTTCCTTGCTTGGGTACTTCCTGCTCTGTCCCAGCCTCCTTGTGGCTGGAGAGCACAAAACACTTCCATACCTCTAGCTAGCGATTTTAGCCTATGATTATTATGGACGTATCTGTACCCCACAGCCAAGACGTACGAATATGCCTCTTAAACCAGCTCTACAGAATTGGAGGGCAGTGCCACTCAGAGGCACAGTGAGAGAACTGCTCCCCTCATTTTGGACGTTCTACAGTCTCGGTTTATTTTCTCCTCTGATCAAGAAGCCCTTCCTCTTATGCAGGCAAGCAGGCCCTTTGCTTCAGCTGTCATTCAAAGCAACCCCCTCCTCCAAGACAAGCCAGTCTCACTGAACATCACCTGCATAACATGGGGCTGTCCTGCATAGCAACTGTCCCACCGTGTTCATCCAAAACATAAAATCATAGACTTTAAGGTCAGAAGGGACCATTATCTTTAATAGCTTTGTGATTGGCACAGATGGTATTCAAATTCACAACGGTTTTATTAACATACTATATCAAACACCACCCTCTGCAGCTCTGACAAGGGCCGTTAGGATTGCATGCAGTGTTGAAGCTATGGAACATGACAGGTTGATTCAAGAGGGTGTTCTTTTCAGTTACATTTAGAAGATAAAACCCACGGCTGATTTAACCAAACACGTGCACACACAGAAGCCTTTTGCCATGAAAAGCAGGTATTGCTACTGGTGACGAAGGTTTCCTCATTCTGGCAACAGACAAGACCCTGAAGCCGATTGTCAAAATGCGAGTTACAAAACAGATCTGCTGTAAACACGGTCAGTGAAATTCTGTGCTGCAAGAGGGATGAAAGTTTATATCCAAGCCTGGATGAAACAAGTACCTCCTTCTTGCTTTTAGAAAAAGCAGAGGCCAGGGCCAATGAATAAGTGAATTTAAAGATCTGGGAACTATATTACAGCATCTGTGCAGTGGCAATATGACTGATTTCATGTACATCTGGATGCAATGGGGTAATAATACTTTGCATTTCTGCAGCACCTTTCCTCCAAGGGTTTCAAACACATTACAAACAAGCAAGCCTCACAATCCCCCATGTGAGGTAGGTCAGTATTATTATGCCCATTTTACAGATGGGGAAACTGAGGCACAGAGCGGTTAAGTGGCTTGCCTAAGATCACATAGCAAGCCAATGGCAGAGCCAGGAGTCTGAGACAGTTCCCTGCTCTAGCTAGTAGGGCACACTGCAACTGGACTTATTGGGTAGTATGTAAGTAACTCAACACTTTACAAGGGGAAAAGGTTAAAGGCTTAAAAGCAGCCTACAAAGACAGGAGATATGTCACCAGTGGTAAGAGTTAGCAATGCCAGTCTGGAGAGGACAAATACAACCTCTGGCCAGCCAGCACACTTGCACCTTTCAAATTACGTGCCAAAAGCAGAGTGCCATTGACTTACAGTAGCAACTGTGTTCTTTATTCAGTCATCAGTTCATTGGAATGGATATATTCTCTTCAGTGTCAATACTGTTAAGTGTTATCGATATGTCTCTACAAAGTAGCTTCTACCTACACATATGGTAGCTATTGAGCCATGTACTTTCTCACTCAAGATGAGTGGATATTTAGAGATGCCTCTGACAAAATTAAAACTGGCTAACCAGAAGTTAGTCCTCCATCAGGTAAACCACTCCTCATATTAAAAATATAATCACGGAGACTGCTGGAGACGCCTGTTGCTTGTTAATAACTCAATTCTAGTGCTTAATCAGTTTATCCAACATAGTTATCCAAGAGTGATTGTTCTTAAAAGTAGCTAAGATGCCAAGTGATTTTCAATCACAAATTTTCTTGTTGTTTGCAGGTAAAAAAAATCCAGTTTCTACTCACATACAATAATCGTTATAGGTTCCGAGACCTCTGGTCTATTACCAGGTATTTCCCCTCACTGGCATGACAAGCTGTCACTATGGAAGGAGATGAAAGTGCATAGTTAAGTTTCCCTGGTGTCCTGTAGTTTAGAGCATCTTTCCTCTTTCTATTTAGTGCTCTTGCACAGCCAAGGTCTCCACTTTGCTTTTAGTGTCACTGAGGGCCTTGGCATTGGCTGGTTTGTTGGAGTAGTCCCGCTCTCCAAAAATAACGCTTCCAATCCGGACATTTGTGGATCCAACCTCAATCTGGAGAGAGAAGAGGGAACAAGACAGCCCTCAGACGCCGTGGCTCAATACAAAGTTGTCCCACAGACCATTAACCCTATCTGTAACCCAGCTTGGGGCTTAATCAGTAGGGCACACAAGAATGCATGTGTCCTCTATTCCCACATGCAATCTCTGCCCCACATTTGGGCTTCAAAGTGCCCTTTTGATCATTTACTCCAGTAATAAGCCATCGCGCAAAAGGTATCCACCAGTGGAACAAGTTAGCCCTATTCCCATGCTGACAGCAGATCCCAGAACAGAACTGCCGGAGTTTACTAGTCCTGTGCTTGCCTGCTTTATAACAAAAGAGAGGAAGGATGGCCCAGTGTTTAGGGTGCTAGCCTGGGACCCGGGAACCCCGGGTTCAGATGCCCTGTGAGAGTTTGGGCAAGTCACTTAGGCTTTGTGCCTCTGTTCCCCACTGTACAATGGGGATAATAGCACTGCCCTGCCGCACAAGGGTGTTGGGAGGAGAAATACATTAATGATTGGGAGGGGCTCAGACACCCCAGAGATGAGGTCCATGTAGGTACCTTAGATACACAGGTTGTGTCCTTAACAGAATCAGTGCTCAGAGTCACACTAATGTGGAAGTCACTGGAGCAAGCCTTACTCTGGAAAGGGTCATGGCAAACAGGAGAAGCTATCAAACAGATCAACGATGACCTAGTTCTAAGATGACAGTTCAGATCAGTCTCAGTTAATGAGACTTAGCTTCAGAATCTCAGTGCAGGATGGGCTGCAAGGTCTGGCTGTTGGATCCTTGGCCTGTGCTGTCACTATCCCTAGAGGGAGGTGGCATTGGTGGGATGACTGCTACCTTAGATCTTGGGTGGCCAAAGGAAATCAGACTTACTGCATGTTGATAGTCTGTGGACATGCCCATACTCAGCTCAACTTTCTCAATGGGGATATTTAGCTTTTCGCATATGTCCTGTCGCAAGGATATCAAAACCTGAGAGAGGAAACAAGGGGAGGATTACACATTGCTCAGCAGTTACACTGTAAAGCATTCAGTGTGTCCTGGAACAAGCTTTAGGCTATCCTTTGGAGATTCCCTCCATCTGGCTGCAGTTCCCATTCTCCCTGTTCTCAAGGACTCATGCCTGTTTTTAAGATACCTCGTGAGCTTCTGAAAATTTACAATGCAGCTTATCTGTAGGCCACATTAGTGACAATACACACATCCTCTCAAGGGACTGAGCGTCACAGCAGTGTGCCTGGAGAAGGTCTGCTAATTCGGAGCAGCGATAGGACCTTACGCTACTTGGCCTCAGACACAGGCCCCTCAAAGCAGAAAACAGCGAAAGCAAGTTGAGGTTGAAGCTTTGCCTGAAGGCAGATCTGTCTGATCAGGCGATTCAGTGCATTTCCTCAGCAATCTTCACAAGACGGGTGCCTATGAATGTCCTGGACACAGCCTCAAGAGAGGACTGGTGGGATTATGCAAAGGACCAGGCTGTTCTAAGTTATACTTCCTTGTAAATCAGACAACATTAATTGACACCTTTGCACCTCCAGGGATAAGGGTGCATCAGCATTTCCAAATCCTGTGGTCAAGGTGAAGCTAGCCTGCGTTTTAGAAAAGGAGTCAGGAACTCCCACGTTCTCATCCCAGTGCTGATACCGATGGCCTCTGCAGCCACGCACAAGTCATGAACCTCTAGGTCACTCCGTTTCTCTTTATGGAATAGGGGACAATACCATTTACCTACCTCAGAGTGGACTCAGGATATTGTCTTCAAAGTGCTGTGCAAACCAAGAATGCTCTAGAAATGCCAAGTATTAAGGAGTGAACACTGGAATAAGCTGAAGACTATTTTCATTTGGAGCCTTACTGTCATACTTTTAACACAAGCTCTTTAGAGCAGGGACCATCTGTGTCAGGTTAATACATCGCCTACCAGATAGGAGCTTATCCCTGACCGAAGTCTTTAAACACTAACGCAATGCAAACACCAACTAACAATTTGCTTCCTTCCAATACCCAGGAAAGGTCTGTAGAACACTTCGTTAGTTACCACACGCAAATGACACTGGCAGAAGCTACACTTACGCAGTTACGGGCGTTTTCTGTAGCGTAATTAAATGAGAGTTTGTTAGAGAGGTTATCTGCCTCAGCCGAAAGGAAACTACTTGTTCCGATATAAGGTGTGACCTGCGGAACCCAGCAGCCTCTTCCTGATCCTGACAAGGCCTGGTCTACACCGAAAACGGAGATCGACTTTGCAAAGTCCCTCAGGGGTTTGAGAGGGTCACACTTCTGGAGAGGGGTGGATTTACTTCCCACTCCGTCACTGCAGCGTTTGCACTACAGCGTTGCCACGGTAGCACCTCTAGTACAGATGTGCTATAACTCTTTGCAGCATAAGGTTGTGAGCACATGGTGGGGCGGCCCTTTGAGGGAGCTGGGCTTGGCTGCAACTGTGTCTAATTGTGCATTGCCCAGGCCAGGAATCAGGCGTAGCCTGCAGATCACCTGGTCTTCAGATGAAAGGCCAGCAAGCAGCTCAGTTAGGAGAGAACTCTTCAGGAGATGCAGGGACTTGGGAAAGGACCTGAAAGGGGGCTCTCCCCACCAGCTAAGTGGAAGACTTTGCTGGAGACACCTCCTGTCTAGACAGGGCAGAGGCAGAAGCCCTCTGAGGAAGAGGCCTGAGGAGACGCCATGCAGCCAGATCTGGGGATCTGTTCTGGTTTTGAAAATTAAACCCATCCCTGAAGAAAGGGACTGAAATTCTACGGCTGTTGGGAGTTCTGACACCATGGCTGGGGAGCTGGTCGCACTGACTTACGTTCTTACAGTAGCGTGACTGTATCTCCCAGCATGCCTTTCTGAAGTCAGCCTTTTAAACTGGAAGAACTAAGCAACAGTAGCCCTTAATTAGCTGTTTTGTAACTGGATGCTGCACCTCTCTCATCCTGCTGCTATGTACCTGTTTCCTTACCTCATTGTGGAAGAGATGGCATAGTCTCAGTCAGTTGGGTTCATGGTAGCTGTACTTCCCCTTACGAGTAGTGTGGTGGTTGTCTGTTTAGCTGTCCTCCACAAGCCCTAGCCAGGATTACTGCCAGAAGGGCTAAACTGTGGTCCCAGGCATTGGGAATCTTGCCACTGATTTCCAGTGAATCCAAAGACTTGGAAGTCTTACCTGGAAGTCAGGATTTGGTCCCTTACTGAGGTCATGTCCAAAGCTGCCAATTGTCATCAGACCCACAAACTCCAGGCTTGGACACTCCTTGATTATATGCTCCACTGTTCCCACTATTTCTCCAGGTGGGAGTCCATGCTTACCTGAAAAAGAAGGCATATACCGCAATGGTGAAACAGCAACACACCGTCAAACTCCATATCGAGTTCCCTGCTCAGTGCCAGAGGCTGCCTAGATATGGTTTTCATTTTGTTGTAACTTAGCCCACCAAATATCTATGGCCTACAGCAGTATCAAACCAGACACAGGCTCTCCCAAATGGAGCACAGAGTGGTACAGCCCCCTGCAGCCCCTCAAAAGCTGTGGAGCATCGGGGGTGGTCTAGTGGTTTTAGAGCACTGAAAAGTCTCCTATGCATTCTCCTTAGCACTGCTACTTTGGGCACTTTGACCACTAGCTTCACCTGATGTAGGAGCAGCACCCAAAAGGTCTGCAATACAAAAAAAAAAAAAAAAATCTATGTTAAAAGAAAATCAATCTTGAAAGAAATGGTGACAGTGCCCCGCTTACTCTGTTCTCTGCAACCGCTCCTCTGTGCTTTCAAATATGAGCCCTTGTCTACACTTAAGTTTTGCTGGTATAACTACACTGGCAAACCCTCCTGGTGTAGACATGCAGTTATCCCACAAAAAGAGTGCCTTTCCAGTATAGCTTATTCTGGGTCAGTGAGTGAAATACGGCAAACTGGCAAAAGCACTTTGTGCTGTTAAAACAGCCTCTATGCCAGGGCTTTTGCCTGTGCAGGTGTGTTCTTAAAACAAAACAAAAAACCCCAGCGGACTACAGCTATGCTGGTAAAAACTTAAGTGGAGACCTGGCCTAAAAATGCATGTGTGTCTTGTCACATATCTGCTTGATTTCTGTTAGGCAAGCGAGGCTCCCACCCATGGCCCCATATTTCCAATGGCATTTGAAACAAACATTTTGTTTGCTGCATAATTGAGGCCTGGCCAATGCGAGGAATAGCATTTACTGCTCTGGTGATGCCAGCAAAGGACACCCAAGCCTGACTTTTCCTGTTTCTTGCAGGATCTACTGCCTCCCCAATTTCTCACTGATAATGGAGGTTTTTATAACTGAGCTATTCAGACTGGAAAGAGAGACTCCATTTTAAAACACTGAAGGCAGGTTGAATTTCAGACCTAGAGTAGCTCTAGAAATACACAAATCAGTCTAACCCAGCTACATCGTACCCATCAATAGTGCTAACAGAACATGAAGGTCATTAGCTCAAGTGTCCAACCACTTACTATCTTCTCCACTTGTGTTAACTTGCACCATGATTTTTAACCTCTGCGATGACCCTTTTTTCTGCCACGAGCTGTTCATTTTGTCTGCCAGTTTCACAGAATCCACTGTTTCCACCATAAATAGATTGGGGACAGCTAAGGAGAAATAAAGCAGATTTGAGGGCACTTCTGTTGGCAAAAGCACAAACAACTGTAGCTGGAACACTGTCTGCCTCAACTGGCAATAGCCTCTTGTTAACTGTCGCCAGGATCTCCCAAGTCTCAGTCCCGGATCCAATACATTTGCCTTGGGCAAGTCTCTTCACCTCTGGATCTCTGTTTCCCCCATCCATAAAATGAAATGAACACTACCGACCTCCCTCACAAGGGCTGCGAGGATTAGTTTGTGGTTGTACAGCACATTGAGAACGTACAGCACTGTAGGAACTAAATGCAAAATGGCACCCAGCTTCTTGATACCAACAGAAGTGGATGATATGGAGAGAGAAATTTTGGTTGCAAACCAAATGAAATAGTTGAAAATCTCTGTCAAGGAAAGAAATGGATTGAAAGAGGATTTAACCTGTAACAGTGCTTTCTAAAACTTTAAAGCTGCAGGTGTCTCATGCAGTGCAGGAAGTGGTTAGCTTAAAGTTCTGTTTAGACCTCCTGAGCTTACTGTATTTTTCTTGCCTTGCTCTTTCTTACCAAGGCCATTTGCATGAGGAACATGGTGGTGGATCTTTGGATCATCTGCTCCTGCTGTTTACTCCCCACTTGAAGTCATAAGCCCCTCTCTGTGAAGCAGCAGGGGCAGAGGAACTAACATGCAGACAGGCATCAGTAAGAGAGACAGAGAAACAGAATGATCTTGTCACCAGGTTTCCACAAGGCTTCAATCATTCTTTAGTGCCATACACCAAAGACAGACTTTAGACTTTGCATAGCAAGTTCAGTGTGCTACAGTGTGCATTTGCCATGGAACACACAGATTATTGTACCCAATTTAGCAGATGGTGGCAGTTCAGCTTGACCCCTTGCTACAAATGGTACATACCAAAATATCCCTCAGTTGTGAGACATCTTCTCCCCCATTCTTATAAGAGGTCACAGTGACCCAGCACAGAGAGAGCTTGGGCTGTAGAAGAGCTAAGTAAACATCAAAAATACCCTGGAATCAATGAAATACTATTCTGTATTGGATTCAAGAATTGCCAGATAGGATTGGACCATAGCCTCATCCCAGCTCAGTAGCCTGTGTCAGCTGCAACAAACCCACAGTGGGTAGGTATGAGAGAGTCTACTCCCCAAGAAATTTCCTCCTCACCCAATAGAAGTTGGTGCACGCCCAAGAGGTTTTACAGCCCTTCCAATACTTATAGGTGGGTCCGCAAAAGCCCTAGTGTAGACGCAGTGATACCCAAAGAGGAGTGTTTTTTCTGATCTAGGCCTTCTCTACACTACAGAGTTTTGTCGACAAAATAGTGGAGGTGTACACATTGAAATGCTCCTCCCGCCGATGTAACTCCTCTGCTATGCGGACATAATAAAACCACCTCAATAAGGGGTGCAGGGCTTATGTCCGTGTAGTTAGGGCAATGCAGTCTTACATGGGCTATTGGCTGACATTCTTGTGAATTTCATGGCTCCACTGGAGCCATGAAATTGACAAGAAAGCTACCTCAAAGCTGGGCTGCTGCCCAGTCTCTGCTCCAAGCCAGACTGCCGCCTGGGCTCCCCACTCCTCACCGGGAGCCCTGCCGTCCCCCGGCACTGTGGCAGCCGGCCGAACTCCAGGTGTGGATCTCCCCACCAAAGGCGAGAAGCCCCAGGTGGCTGGCCTCCCATCCACAGTCGGGAGCTGGAAGGCGAGAAGCCCCCGGGGCAGCTGGGCTCCTGGGTTTGCTGCATAGCTATACCAGCCAACACTTTCTAGTATAGCCAAGGCCTCATTTATGCACTTTTGAAAGTTTTACCTTTAAAGCTCAGAATAGCCCCATTATCCAAGCAAGCGTCTAGTCTTTTTTTAATCCTGCTAGGCTCTTGGTCTTTGATGTCTTGTGGAAATGAGTTCCACAGGCTGCTTTTTATTTTAGTGTATGTGAAAATTCACAAACACAAAAGCAGTTCTCTCTTGCAGCTAGAGGCAAATATCAGACACACCAAAGTCATATTCCCCCAGTGAAGGGGTCCCTGCCTCCTGTGCAACAAAGGTATCACAGAGCTATTTTGAGTGGCCTCCAGCCACCAGTGGACTATGGCAAAGGATAACAGCAGACAGAAGTAAAAGTAAAACATGAAGCCAGGACCATGCTTTCTTGGCCTGTAATCAACTGCACTAATGGGTTAATCAAGCAAGTTATGACACTGGAAGAACCTGTTGCTCTGGTACACTGAGCATAAAGAAGTTAAATTAAAAGTTTACCAATCAGTTTGTTGACATTGCTCTTCTGCAGATGGCCTATAAAATGCCATTTAATCTCTGGACACGAAGACATAATCTGAGAACAGAGGAAGAGAATTAATCAAGTTTGAACTGCAATTTTTTCACCAGCCAAAAAGCATTTGGGGCTGAAAAAAAACAAACAAGCAAGCCAGACACCTCTTTCTATAACATACTGAGGGAAGTTTGGCTCAGACAGTGCTTCTGGTACTAGTGAGGTTGGTTCCTGTGGGGAGGACTAAGGGAATAGAATGTTATGCAAAATGTGAGCAAAAAGCTAACCGTAAAACAATGTTTTTCAAAAGCAAGTCATTATCACTGGTCTTTAAAACCTGAGAACAGCCTGTATCTGCTGTTGCAGAGATCATTACTGGCAATGCAGGGTCCACACGCAAGCCTCACGACTAATTGTGCTCGTTGACAGGAGCTTCAAGAGTTCTGATAAACAGGCCTGAAATTAAGGATACTCCCACCCTCCACCTTGATTCCTTAAAGCATCGATGGAACATCTGCATAATTGTAAAGATACTTTGGGGGTGACGGGGAGACTATATAAAAAAACCAACAGTATACTTACTTTGGAGTCTGATGCCTTTTCTAGCAATTCTTGAACCTGAGTGAATTAAAGACATTCTCTTGTTAAAACTACATCAGGCATTTCTCCATTTTCTGCTGGAAGAGCAGAGGTGTCCCAGGAATGCTGGTTGTGGCACAGTACACTGTACACTGTACCAGCAAATACACAACTACGGACTTTCCAAGGAGTGCGTCTGGGGATGATGGTGAGATGGGGACTGCTCTCTCCTCTGTAGCACCCAGTAATGCTAATGGATGTAATACATTGGCATCACAAGCAGAACGTGCTACATGGAGTATAACAGACACGCACTACTCTGCTGAGAGTCTGGCATTTGGTAGAAGAGGACTCTGAAGTTAGGCAGTGCGCTTTTACTTCTACTGCACTTTGAACAGCATTCAGATACAGGGCACTTTTTCTCACTACTTTACCAAGAATGAACATCTGGATTTTTCCCCCCCTCCTCTACCTGGCCATAAGCTAGCATCCTTGTGCACAGGAGGTCAGCTAACAGTGCTGTTATTTGGTACAGAAATATCAAAGTTTCAAGCACTGCTTGTAGCTCTCCCTTCTTGACACCGCTGCCTGAGGTTTAATTGCAAAAACAGAGCAGGACGTAAGCAAAGGAGCTAGCCATGAAATACTGCAGCCCAGGGTTATGGCTTGCTGGGTAAAATACCCAGTTACTCCCCTTTCCATTACGCCCTGTTGTCTAGGATGGAACTATAGCATTTGTCAAGAAATTAGAAGACAAGAATTCATACAGTGGTGGTTAACCAACCTTAAAATAAAGAAAAATGCTCCAGTCCACAAAAGAAAACCTAAATGTGGATTCGAAGCAGAGTCCGCTTTTACTAGTCATCCAGGGGCTAAAGCTTAAGGGCTCACCACAAGAGAGAATGCTTGTCAGACAGTTTCTAAAAGGCATGCTGTAGTTCAAGATCAACTTCTTGAGCCAGCAGGAATTCAGTGGATGCAATTCTATGGCCTATACCATGCAGCATGATGGACTAAATCCCAACAGTCTCATCTGGCCTTAAAGCCTATGAAATAATGGAAGAAAGGTGGGGGCACTTACATAGTTTTCTCCAAAACTGCGTTGCCCTTGATTGTAGGCCTCTATAACCATGTCTGCAGGTTTGGTTTTACTGACAGCCACGAGTCGAGGCTGTACAGCAGGGAGACCCTGTCAAAGGAAGCAGTTGTGAGAAGTCAGTGGCATGAATACCAGGACCAAACCTCAAGTTTGCTCCTCAGTTGAGAGGGCTATTCAAAATCTAGTGAAGTTATCCTCATGGCCAGCTACTTAAAACAACAGCCTCTTCTCTCTCCAAAAGCCTGTAGTCTAGAGCAACCTGCTCTGTAGTGCAGGAGGTGCCACAATATGCCACTAAGGAGAAGAATTTAATAACCGTCTTGAGGAGGGTCTCTTCCACTTGCAGTCATAAGGGCCATGCTGGCGAGATGCTTCAAGGGCTTATCTACACATGAAAGACAGATGGAATAAGATAGGGTATGAATTTAAAGCAGAGTAACTATTCCTGATTAACTCTAGGTGACTGCTCTTATTCCAACGTGGAATAAACTAATCTGGAATAAAGCACTCTTATTCCAGAATAAGAGCATCCACAGATGGACTCAGTCAGAAATAGCACCCTATGTAGATAAGGTCCAGCAATCTTATCTGACAATTTGGCCACATCTACACTGAGAAAAAGCATCATGTTAGAAGATGTGTTAACTTAGGGTTTAATGTGACTTTGCACCTCATGTAGACAAGGACAATGTTTTCTCAAAAACTACTAAACCAGTTGCAGTTAACCCTCTGCTGCTCCTAAGCATAGCTACAACCAGCTAGCGTGTCATTAACCACATCTGTCCTCGTCCACATGAAGTACAAAATCATGTCAGTTAATATGTTTGTTAACTTTCCAACACAACGTTGTTTCCCCAGTGGTATGGCCTTACAGAAACTTTTGACACGCTCTTTTTACAGCTAATTCCCTACAAACGTTTCTTGACCTCTTACTGCCCAGTCGGGCATGAACTTCAGGAGAGTGAGAAATCCTCAGTATAGAAAAAGCAGGGCCTTCTTTCAAGCTCTACATTATGCCACTCAAGCAGCCAGAGCCGGACTGAAGAGAACAGCTGGGAGAAATGTATCTGGGTGCTTACATTAGTTACGCTACCAGAATCCCTCAGGGACAGCAAAAATTCCCTGATTTTTCCTTCCATTAGATACAACACAAAAATACGAGGGCTGGGATAATCCCTCCTGGCGCTTATGCTTTTAGAAGTGGGAGACAGAGAGGGACGGTTAGTAGCGCAGTGCTGGGGGTGGGATATTTTCAGAAGGCGACACGGGGTGGGGGAGCACGTCTTGGGGATGGAAGAAGGACAGCAGCCCCTAAAGCAGCGGGGGAGCTCTGGATAGGTGTAGGAGACCCCCCCACACACGTGAGACTCCTAGAATTGGGGGGAAACAATAAAAGCCGATTTCAACTGAAAGGAAGGGAAGAGAAAACCCAGCCAGCTCGGGGAGGGGGAGAGACGCTCTGCAGCCGCCTAACCAACCCCCGTTTGCCCTCCCCACCTTAAACACACTCCTTCTCCAACCCCCCCCCCCAGCCAGCCCCAATCCCCCCCCCTTTCACTCCTTAGCACCCGCCTCCCACCAGCCTTCACCCAGAAACTCACCCTACCACACAGGGCCAGCTTGGGGGGGTTGGGGGCGGGAGAAGAGAAAGAGGCCCTGCTCCCCCTCAGTGCTGGGGGGCCCAGCGGGTAGGGCAGCCAGTGGGCCCATAGGGCGGGGGACCCCGGTGCTGGGGTGGGGGCCCCATAGGGCGGGGGACCCCGGTGTTGGGGGGGGGAGGAGTGTGAATCAAGCGGCCCCACCCCCTCTCACCTGGGGCCGCCTGGCCGCCGCCTGCTGCACCCGCTCCGTGACCGCCCGGAGCGCCGGGCCCAACCCTGCACCCGCTGCCATCCCGGCTCTCCCCCACATCCCCCGCAGAGCAGCCTCTCCCAGCCCCACTTCCGCCACACACGCCCCGCCCCCTCATATCAGCCAATCGGCGCGCGCCATCCGACCCACCCGGCCAATGGCTGCGGGAGGTGGGGCCAGGGAAGCGAGGCTGCGCCCTGAGACTGGCCGCGCGCAGCGGCCATTTCGGAAAGGTCAGCAGGGCTAAGCGCCGCCCAGGAGTGGCCGTGCACCCTGCAAAGCGGGGCTGGCCCGGTCTGGGGTGCGTGTCGTGCTCCGGGTGCATTGCATGGACTACAGGCAGCTGCGGGCAGGGAGCAAGAGCTTAGAAGCACCCACATCAAATGACAACCGTTAATGAGCATGATGCAATAGGTGTAATACAAGTATGGGATTGCTAATTGCCATTACTTATCCCTGTGATGCCATTAACAATCATAAGGAAGCTAGTATTCGTAGAGAGGCATCATCAATTAACCTTTAAGTACATTGACAATAATAATTAACAATACACATACAGTATTCTGGTCTGTTCAGGTTGTTACAGGGCTCTCCTGAGCAGCTTCCAGTAGTGCTCAGCTGGCCTCTGTTACTTGTGATTCTTTCTGCCTCCCTTCCCCTTAAGGAGCAAATTCTTGTATCATTTAATATATTACATCGACACTGTGCTTTGTGTTTATGTCAGCAAAAAAGCAAGGGCAAAGATGAGTGGTGAGGGTCTCCCACCTCTGGTGAATGCTCTAACCCTGCACTAAAGGAGCATTCTTGCTCACTCTGGCCCAAAGTACACTTAGCTATTTATACACAGGGGACCAGTGTCAACAGGAGACCAGGCTGTAGGCTCTGGTTTATTTAAGTGGGGCTTGATTCGCTAATGTTTTTTATATAACACTCCCAAATAGGAGTTGCTACCTTTGAAAGTTTATCTTTTCAGAGACAATTTGTTTTTGTAATAACCTTATGATGCAACATGATCACATGATGATGCAGAACAAGTTTGAACAAGGGATGGGAAAACCCACAGAGCATGGGATTTCATGAAATATTTTATTCTCTTAGTTAAAACCCATTTATTTTTCATGGAATATTACATTTAAAAATGTGGGACATTCAACTAAATGTATGGTTGAGCTACACAGACTAAGATTCTTGCTGGAAAGATGTTTTTGCCCTGCGATGATCAGGGGAATACATTTCTTTTTTAACTCATGCAGTAATCCAGAGGCAAATAACTGTTTAAGGCCAAAGGTTTGGAGTTCCAGCCGACATAATAATAGAACAGAATTTTTAAAAAGCACCACAGATAAGAGCATAGAGAAAAAAACACCTGAGGCTGCATGAGAAATACAGGGTTTATCCATGACTCTAGGAGAGAAAACACCCTACGTTTTCCACATGTAAACATTTAAACCATGACTTCTCCTTTATTTCAAAAGGAATGTTGTTTAGACAAATTCCCATTTGTTAACATCTTCACTGCTCTACGGTAACAAGACATTTTCCACATGAATGTTGCCATATTCTAAAGCAGTGATTACCTCAATGTAGATGAAATTCACTCCTGTGCAGTTCAAGACCTATGCATCATGTAAGGGTTTAAGTGGTACATAAAGGTGAATTCGCAATTGCAGGGCTGCAGAAGAATAAATGGTTTATGATGTACAAGGCAGAAGATAATCCAGAGTTAGCTCATTTCCAACCACAGAATCTTTATTGCTGGTGCTGATGCAATGGGCAGAAAGCACAGCTGGATTTTCAGATCTAGGTAGAACTTGCAGCGTGGACAATAAGAGAAGCTGTCATGTGAGCAAATTTGATCTGGAACAACAGAATCATGAAACCCCATGATGGCATTGTTAGAGTTGCTTTTCCAACTCTGATCAGACACCACTTGTTGAATGAAGCCACTTCACTGTCCTACAGGCTCTGCACCACAGAACCACCTGGGAATTACTGAATGATGTCAACAAAGCGAGCTCTGGCCCTCTTCTATACACAAAAGAGGAGTTTGACAGGGCACTGGAAAAGGCCTGCTCTTCACTGGAAAAAGGTTTTGGTTTCCGGCTCCTTTTATCTTCACAGATATTTCTAATATAATCCCTCTCTCAAAAGCCTGGCAGCATTGTGTAACAGAAAATATTTATCCACTGACTTCATATGGAACCACATGCAACAAGAGAGAGTTAGTGATGCTAAACTCAGAGACTAAATCCTCAGAGGCTGATTTCATCTTTATTCCCCAGAAAACACACACTCTCAGTGGCTGGAAGACTGTAACTCCGGTCAGAAAGGATCCAAAGAGCACAGTTTTGCAAACTTCTGAGCACAAAACTGGACAGGAACGGAGACAGCAGAATCATAGGAGAGGCAGCTGGGCATGCGAAGGTTCTGTGGCAAATGAGACAAGGACATACGTTTGGGCCCACTTTCTTGAGAGCACCCGTACCATTTAACGGCCAATTAATATGTATTTTTGAAAATGAGGAATGGGGTAAACAGGAAGCTAAATCTTCCTTTGCCAGGTCCCTCCCTTCAGTCCCTGCTGCATTAAATGAGAACTGTAAATACTGGAGAGCTCAGACAGGCGTTTTTATTGAGAAGGAAAGCTATGGCCTGGGCAGTAAGCCCTGGCTAGGACCCAGCTATTTGTGTTGACTCCAGTGCTTATGATTAATTTCTTTTTATTTTGCTTTACTTTACTCCTTTAACTCATTTTATTTGTTTGCCCTTTCTCCCCCTCCTTACCTAATTCTCTAAGAATCATGTCCAAGTTTGGCACTGACGTCTGCTCTCCTGACTCCTCTCCACGCATAGGATCCACAAAAAGACTTAGGCACTGCAACGCTGAGCATCACGGCACCTAACTTAGGAATGTAGAAAATCACAGGAACAACACTGGGTGTAGGTGCTTATCTCACAAAACCGAGTTAGGCAGCTAGGCTGCCTCTACAATGAATTGGGGGAGAGAGCATCTAAGAATGCGATCCACACAAGCCAGCAAGGGAACAGCCTAAGCCAGCCAGCACACCCCTCTCTCCCGTTAGCAACCCATGAGCAGGAACCAGCCCAACTCCAGGCTGAGAGGTAGGAAACCCCTGTTCAAATCCAGAAAGAGGAATTGAACCTGGGTCTCCCATATCCCAGGTGAGTGCTGCTGATTACTACTTGTCCTACCTGCAGTAGACATGGAGAACAATTGGTCACTGTCCTCTTTATAACAACCCTTAAAGTATCTGAAGACTTTTCAGGTCCTCCACAGCCTTCTTTTCCCAAGACTAAACATGTGTTGTTGTTTTTTAAGCCTTTCCTCATAGGTCAGGTTTTCTAAATCTTTATCATTTTTGTTGCTCTTCTCTGGACTCTCTCCAATTTGTCCACATCTTCCCTAAAGTGTGCTGCCCAGAACTGGACACAGCACTCCAGCTGAGGCATCCCTGGTGCAATTACCCCGTGTCTGACATACAATACTCCTGTTACGACACCCCAGCGTATTACCAGTTGCAAAAAAGGCTGGCTCCAATTTGTGATTCACTATCAGCCCCCGATCGTTGTCAGCAGTATGACCACACCTAGCCAGTTATTCCCCATTTTGTAGACGGGGGTGTGCAGTGGGTCTCACAATGATTTCTTGTTCCTTACTGCAGACAAATTTAGAAACCAAGCAGCACGTTATGCAAGACAAGGTCTTGCCTAAATCAGTCACAGCCACTAATTATTGCATGATGGCCTTTTCTTTCATCCAGCCCAGGCGTATAAGTGTTTAACTGTTTTAAATTGCCTAGCTCATGTTTTGCATTCGTGACTCAGAAAAATTACAGCAAATTGAGCTATTTGGTTGCTTGGTTACTCCTCTGTTCTGACAGGAAGCTGAGGAGAGAAAAGGTACCTTAGCTTTAATTAATTCAGGGTGGCTGACTCATCCTATTGTAGACTATGGGGTTGTTGGGTAATAATAATAATACCTGGCTCTTACAGAGCGCTTTTACACGTTCACCCACCACAGTGCTTTCCAGAGGATGGTATCACTAGCCCTTTTTACAGATAGGAAACTGAGAATGTTATTTCTTATTGTTAAAAGACTGAGGACTGGATGGCCTAGAGGTATTCACAATGGGACACTGCCCTTTCAACTACACCCAGCCGTGTCCAGCCATTGCCATCAGAGGCTATTTTGGAAGGAGCTACAGGACTCAGTCTAGCCTCTTGACGTCCACATCACAAAACATCTTTTGGCCTCTTTATGGGCAGTCCCAGCAAGGAAGGGCAGGACTGCATGGTCCACAGAGACTGAGCCCCCCCTTTGGTTAGGAGCAGCTGCTCTAGAGCACAGCCTAAGATACTGAAAAAAGTTATGAAATGCACACTTAGTTCACTAAGCCTCCCTGTCTCCAAAGCTTTCTAGGCCCCAATGTCTGTTCCATGTATCCGATTTGAGCAAGTGATGAAGCTTCACAGCGCAAGGACTTAGGCCTGGAGCCATTCACAGCACTGCTGAAACAATACCAGTCGCACATTCTAGTTGGAATTGATAAGGGAGCCTAAAAGGGTTTCCATCCAGGAATTAGATACTAGGCTCCTGTAACAATCCCAGTCTTTATCACCACAAATCGAATGGTAAGATTGTCACATGGTACCCTGAACCAAAATATTTGTCTTCTGATGCAAGGCAACTGCCTTCCCCTCTTCTGATATTCAGAACAATTAGTGTTTACACAGCTGCTCTAAAAAACACACTATGCTGCCCTCTGTCAGGTTAAATGTAAAACAAGCATGTGAACGAACAAAATTATTCCCCTCAAACTCTTCCATACCCTAGAAATTTGTCACTGGCATCCAATAATTATACTCCAAGTCCATTCACTCTGCACATTGGTAACAGCAGCATGCTCCCAGTATATACATTTCTGCTCTGCACACAGCTGTCTGAACGGCCACAGTGAAGCTAAGGGACTAGAGTAGATCTCGTTCCCCTCCCACTCCTTGTCCAGGTACACGCTAACATGTTTCAAGCTCATTCATGCTTGAAAAAAATATTACAGCTACAAGTGAAAAACCTTTTATTCAGTCATAACAAATAGTAAAATAAAACAGCTTTTTTATTCCAACACATCACTTCCAACGCTTACACAGGTCAGAACGGACTCTGCCAGTGCAGTTATTTTCATGCCTCAATCAGGGATTCCCAAACATCACCATTCACATCCCCCTTATCGACCCTTCATTAAACAAGTGGTTTTAAACATTCAAATGCTCATTGCAAATTTGCATGCAAGAAAGAAAGAAAGACCCAGCTGACATCCTGTCACTATGCTCACAAGGAAGAGATGGAATAAAGAGTCAAATATAGTAGCAAATTTACTCTGGAAGGCAAAAGAGGTTAAATGTATAAAATAATGAAGAAACTGTGTCAGACGCCAACAGTGGATGCAGTCTGGTAGAGAAAGTCATGGTGTCAGCTTTGCTCTAACTAAATGATGGTAAAACCCCCCAATTATGCGAAGACTTCACTTTATCATCTCACAAACTGCAGTAACTAATGGCATGTCTACACTGCAGCAGGCAGCGAGCCTCCCAGCCCGGGCAGACAGACTCACGCTAACTCGGCTAAAAGTAACAGTGTTGACCAGCTACAATGTCCACACTGCCATTTTTGGTGCACTAGCTCAAGCCAGGCTAGCACGAGTCTGCCTAGCTGGGCTGCGCATGCTGGCAGCTGCAGTGTAGACACACCCTAAGTTGTTAACCAGGTGGAATAATTAGGTTGTAAGATTGTGTTTTAAATTAACATTGTACTAATACTGGCTACTTCTTTTTCTGTGTTTTTCCTCATTCTTTTATAGTAAAAAAAAGCCCTATTTATTCCACACAGGTTTACATGAAAGTCATATAAGAAGGTTCAACACACTTTGGCTTTTTTTTTTCCCCCTAGTAAAAAATGTTTGATTAAAAACGACGCATTAGTTACTAGATGCAAATCTTCACCACGAGTGTGAAACAATCCTGAACGAGTGAGACCGCCCTCAGTATAAACCTCAATCCCACCCCCCAAAAAAAGAAAAGTTCTGCTCTTCCCACGCTCTTCCTGTTCCTGTCCTGTCCGATTTGCAAATGCTAGTTATGTGAGAGCTGGGGTAGTGATCTAATTTTTCTGTTGCAGTATTGTCTAATGTAGTACATTGGTCTGGAATCTGAATTTATGGTATAAACCTCAGGTTTTCCAGTAAGTAAAAAAAATATATAGAAAGAGATAAAGACTTTTCTTATACTGCAAATAGAGTTATCAGTTTTTTCATGCGGTAACTGATGGCAGCTTTCATTTTACATTTTCAAGTACAGGCAAAGTAGTCGTCATTCAAGCTGTGACAATATTAAAGAGAAAGAATGTGAAAAATATAGGAGGCAGTAGAAATTCATCATGTTTCTATCTGACGGGGGCGGTGGTGTTACAAAAACACCCAGACAGGTTGAGCACTCTGATGAGTTTAGGACGCTAATACCAATGGTAGCATGTGGCAGCTCTATGGAACAACAGATTACAAATGAAATAAGCTGGCCACGGACAACTGTGTTTGCACTTAGGCTGGAGCCACCGTGTATCTGTGTGAAGGCTGCAAAATAAAACAGTGATTAATAAACAGGCTTTCCTGCCAAGTGGGAGGAAATGGCCTGGGGGGAACAGATGTTCTCTCCTGCCCTGAATTATGCTAAGCCCTTTATTTTCCCCCAGTTGATTTTGCATACTATATATATATATAAAATACATCATAAAACAATCTATGGACTCTTCCCAGCTGCATACCTGAAGACTTAAAAACAAATCAAATCACACCTTAATGGACCACATGTATTACAGCATCATTCTGGAGGGAGAGAAGGAGAAATTGTTCTCTCTGAATTGTCTAAAGACAACGGGGCACCTGTCTCTCCCTGCGACTATACAATGCTGTGTTTTGTATGCCCCTGCTAAACATGAATCAAAATGCCTACAGAAGGTCTAAATTAGCCATTCACTTCAACTTGTCTGAACATTCTCTTCCTGATAATGTATGGCAGCCACTGAACCATGCTGGGCTATTTCAAATGTAGGGCCCAATCCTACAAACACTTATGGAAATGATAGGTCAATGAGACCATTCACTTGAGCACAGTTACTCACCTGCAAAAGTGTTTGCAAGACGGGGGTCTGAGTGATTCATAATTTTTGTAAGCTACTTTTCCTAAAAGTCAATTTGCTGTTGGTGAAAGGTACCATATGTTGGCATCCTGGGAAACTGATGTCCCATTTAGCCAGAGAACAGGAACAGGGTACGCGCACACTGCCCCCACCAGAGCACCTCAACCCTGACCTGGTCGCACCACTTCTACAGATGATTTTCTAGAAAGAATTACAGAATATAGAACCTCCTTATCCCTCTACAAAATATGGACAATGCGAAAACACTGATCTCAGGACATGGGAAATTAACAAGCTCTGCCATCACATCCATGCTGCCTTGCTTAAGCTGGGATATGTAGTGTACAAAAATCCTAGCACCTTTGTCTCTTTCATAGGGCTCAAAAAAAATGTACTGGAAATCTCCAGCAAAAGAAAGGACAGCTTCCAGCAGCAAAGAAGGGCATTACCTCTCCTATTACCATTGCTATAAATGCTCACACAGAACTTAAACCTTCATTTAATCAACCTAACCACACAACAAATCATCCTGCTGGAAATTTGCAGGATTCTCCCTCGCTCCAGAATAACCAGGCCTCCAAAAGGGAGGAGTCAAGATATGGTGCAGAGCTGAACCTGGCTGTTGAGAAGTAACCAAAAAAGGGCCTGTGACTATCAAAGTATTTGTGTCTAACCCGATTTCTAGAAAAAAGGTTGAGAGGGTTAAATCTGGCTCATCTGCTTCAGCACAGAACAGTGAAAAAAATCAAAAGGGGAAACCAACTTCTCGGTTTGTTTCATTTGTTAAAAAATAAATAGAAATTTTGCACGGTCATTAGGTGTTATAAACAGGTTTCACACATCCTCAGCAGCAGGAGCCCAATTCTCTCCTCTCAGCTCTTCCACCAGTCCCTCTGCAGGCTTGCTCCCCGTGTGGTCCATGAACATGTTGGGAATATCTTTGCCAAAATAGATTTTGCTGTTTGATGCAATAGCTTTGTATTTCATCAGCTGCAAGTACTCAGGAGTTAGTTTTAGCTGCATGAAGAGAAAACAGAACATCAGCAGCCGTCCAGATTTACTGACTAACAAGCTTTTGTTGTGATCACATAGGGATCCATTTTTCCAGAGCACTAGTGTACCTGGCAGACAACCGAAAACATGAATACAAATCTTCTTCCTATTTAAAGAAACACCAGCAAACACAGTGTTCCCTTCCGGTATTTGCTGTTGGCAGTGATCCCCCTAACTCTACACCCGAGAGTTTTGTCCATTTGATTTCTCCTTCTCCCGTTTGCTGCTCCCCAGCAGGTTCATGGCTCTGCTAGATTGATGACTTCCATGGATAAGAGCAGCATGATTCTGATCTGGCCTGTAATCAGATCCTCTCATAATAAGCATCCTCTAGAGGCCTGCTCCATTTGTGCAAGAAGTTTGCCAGGCGGCACACAGAGCATTAGTTAAAACTTTCTGGCTGTAGCAGAGCTAACATCATATCCAAGTGCTGCAGCTCTAGCTCTCTCTAGAGAGGGAACCTTGGTCTCAAAAGCATTTAACAGAGCGGCCTCCATAAAGCACAAGCCAGCACATTTAGGCTTCCTCTGGACAGATTCATATTTACAGAACGTAAGAACAGCCATACTGGGTCAGACCAAAGGTCGATCTAGCCCAGTATCCTGTCTTCCGATGGGCCAGGTGCCCCAGAGGGAATGAACAGAACAGGTAATCATCAAGTGATCCATCCCCTGTCGTTCATTCCCAGTTTCTGGCAAACAGAGGCTAGGGACACCATTCCTGCCCATCCTGGCTAATAGCCATTGATGGAACTATCCTCCATGAATTTATCTAGTTCTTTTTTGAACCCTGTTATAGTCTTGACCTTCACAACATCCTCTGCTAAGGAGTTCCACAGGTTGACTGTGTGTTGTGTGGACAAAGTGCCATTCTAGTCTAATGATTAACTCTCCTCCAGAGCGAATGCCACCAAAATACTAATGTAAACACTGTTCAAACAGTGCCCCCATCAGTCTGGCCTGATTTTCAGTAACTACATTCATTTTGTACATGTAGCAGGGAGTCACTATCACAGCTGGCTTTTTTTTTTTTTCTTTCCTCTTTTAAACTATCAGCTCTTCAGCACATGGACCATCTTGTTCTGTTTGTACAGTGCCTAGCACAAAGGGACAAATAAATACCTTGTTAGCTTCTGCTATCTTCATGGCAGTGTAGCATTCGGCGTCAGCTTTTGCCTTCTCCCTAGCAAGGAATGCACCGTCTGTAAGGAAAACCATGGCAGCCATTTAAACACAAGAGAGCATGCAGCTGCTGTAACTTGTTAAACATTGTGCTCCACATTTGGACCCATCTTTGTATTCACAGTAGCATCCACACACTGCCAGGGTATCCACACCACCACCGAACTATGGGTGGCACACCTGGGCCATGGGGGAAGAAATAGGGCCAGAAGCTACAGTCTCTCCCCACACCTGAAATGTAATGGGATGATTATACACCAATGCTTCCCCTGCAAGAGAGGCAAATGGCTAATCTCTTCACCCTCCTCCAAAACGCAGTCATCTCTTGGGGAAAAGCATGGCAGCTAGCAATCCTACACACCACATCTGGACAGGACATAAAGAACACCCCATCAAACTGAAACCACAGGCGGAATTTTAGGTAGCGAATGTAATTACCCAAACTGTAATTTGGCCAGGACACTGCGGCTAACATCCCAATACTTGTGTAAGAGTCAGGGGATCTTTAACCCTTAAACTCAGGCCCCTGGATGGGCTCTTAGCTTGGCTTTTTCCAGGATTTCAAGAGCTGGGCAAACAAAGGGTTTGATCCTGCAAGATGTTGAGTGCTCAAGTCGTAGAGAACCATCTCCCGTCAGTATCAGGCAGGGATATAAGATTAAACATTTTATAAAGGTCATCTAAAGAAACCAACACTTCCCCACTGCCTATTGCATAATTCTTTTACCCAGACTTTTTGTGGTTAACCATATTTAATAAACACTAATGTTACACTGGCACAATCTGTAAATCCAGGCTTATCTGTATGGTCCACTGTGTTCCCTGGATATTCACAGGCTGTTTTAGGGCACCCAACTCAGCGAGCAATAACACTCCCCAATCCAGGCTTGTCAGAGTGCACTGGGATCCTATTCAAGCTGTTTCAAAGCAAACAACTGGATAAACCATTCCTTTATCTCCACCAATAGGGAGAACATCCACATTTAAAAACAATACCAGCAGCTGGAAGGTTGTGAATTGAGGCTTCGCTCCATTTGGCCAACTAATGAGAACACTCTGCCGACTCAGTCAGAGCAGCTGGAAGGGCGGAGGCAGGGCAAAAATTCCCTGCCTGCAGGACGCACGGGCTGCTGCCTGGTATGGAGCTGGAGTGAAGGCCTGGCACCTGGTGACATGTATTCATAAGAAATAAAAACTATTGTAGTTCTGCTGGGAACTTCTTAATGAGAAGCTGCTGATCTGTAAAACTCTAATTGGCTCCTCAGTGGGCTTCTGTAAAAACTTGACAGGGCCTATAATGAACATAATTGGAAATAGGGCCTTGCAGCTCTGAGCCAGAGAGGCAGAGCCCTTTTCTTGTCCTGGAATTTGCCTGACACAAGGCACTGCATGGGGAAAAGCGCTCTCAGTTAAGAGCTCAAGCTCCTATAAAGCACTCAGAACCATCACCTTGGAAAAGAAAAATTATTTGAGAGAGATAATTGGCAAGGAAATGCTTCCATTCCTGCCCCTAGTCAATAATGGCCCCTAAAGGAAGCAAACAGCAATTCCAGATGGGTGTGAATAACGCAGGAATCCATGACAGGAGAAGCCAGAATATAGGGCTTGTTTACTGCTGATAATGCTTAAAGAGAAACACTCACTTCTTTAGCCTAGGGAGATTCCTCCTCTCCCCCTCCCACACACACACACCATCACCTCTCTAAGACAAAAAGAAAAGGAGGACTTGTGGCACCTTAGAGACTAACAAATTTAGTTGAGCATAAGCTTTTGTGAGCTACAGCTCACTTCATCGGATGCATTCAGTGGAAAATACAGTGGGGGGATTTATATACACAGAGAACATGAAACAAAGGGTGTTACCATCCACACTGTAAGGAGAGCAATCAGGTAAGGTGAGCTATTACCAGAAGGAGAGCGGGGTGGGGCGGGGGAACCTTTTGTAGTGATAATCAAGGGGGGCCATTTCCAGCAGTTGACAAGAACGTCTGAGGAAAGCTGGGGGGGCGGGGGGGTGAGGGGAGGAATAAACATGGGGAAATAGTTTATTCCCCCCCACTTTCCTCAGACTTCTTGTCAACTGCTGGAAATGGCCCACCTTGATTATCACTACAAAAGTTCGTGCCAAAGGCTAGCAATAGCTCACCTTACCTGATCACTCTCGTTACAGTGTGTATGGTAACACCCATTGTTTCATGTTCTCTGTGCATATAAATCTCCCCCTGTATTTTTCACTGAATGCATCCAATGAAGTGAGCTGTAACTCACGAAAGCTTATGCTCAAATAAATTTGCTAGTCTCTAAGGTGCCACAAGTCCTCCTTTTCTTTTTGCTGATACAGACTAACATTGCTGCTACTCTGAAACCTCTCTAAGACACACCACCTTGATCTTTGGATCTTGAAAGCTGCAAGGCAGACCTCTGCTTATCTCAGAACTGGATAAACTGGTGAGATGGGTTTGGCCACTTTTTTTTTTTTTTCCTTTTGACTAGACCAAAGATCTAGAGCTACATTTACCAAAAACTCCTGACAGGTGTCCACATTTTAGAAAAATTCTGAAGAAAGAGGGGCAGATGTAAATTTCCATGGAACACTGTGGGTGTCTGAATGGAATGGCATGGCAGGACCATACCCTGAGAGGATTTCCTAATGAAGTTCTAGGATATTCTGTTTCTGGAAGATGCTCTGCCTGGTTCTTAGGTGTGTCCCTTTGGGAGAGTGGGAGTCTGCAGTGCTGGCTCCTGCAATACTGTTGATAATCACACTGCCTGCCTCCCGTGCTGCAGCAACAAGCGTCTCGGAGTTTGTTTGGGGCTCTCCAACTTTGGTACATTTGCCAGAGTGAACACGTCCTACTCTCCCAATAGACCTAGTCCCTCCAAGCACTCCAGTGTGAAATGCGGATGGAAATGAAGGGAAGAATCTGAGCACGCAGACAAATAAGTTTTGAACGTTGCAATGCATTTCGAGGTTCACATGAAAGGTTATTGCATCAACCATACACAGGGGTTCAATATGAAAGGCCTCTATACTTTCACATGGGGGCTCAGTCATGCTGTGGTTAGACTTTGGCCAACTCACAGGCTGTATGTGCCTCAGTTTACCCATAAAAGAAATAGGGATAATACTGCCCCACCTCATAGCAGCATCGTGAGGACTAACTAAAATATCTGTGATGTGCTTTGAAATCTTCCGAGAAGAAGCACAAAGGAATTTGTTTATTGGAAAGGTTGTTGCTCACCTTCAATCTCTGAAATTTTCTTCTCCGTTTCCTTTTCCATCACCTTCTGTCCATACGTTATTTCAGCCACTTGGGCAATTTTTTCTGCCTCTGTAGTGGTAAAGGAAACATCTCGATGCCCAAAGAGTTATGACCCGAGCTCCTTTCTCACAGAAGCAATCTCAGCCACACACCCCCTTATACTCCCTCTGGCAAACCCAATCCTTATGGGGCAGATCTACACTGCAACTGAAGGTACAACTGCAGCAGGTGTAGACCCATGTGAGCTAGCTTTGATCTAGCTAGCTCAGGTACCAATATCAGCGAAGCCCCCAGGGAGCCAAGGTACGTACTTGGGCAGCTAGCCCATGCTGCAGCCTATGCTGCCATGGCTTCACTTTTATGGATACCCCAGTTAGCTAGATTAAAGCTCTCTTAGGTATGTTCACACATGCGGCGCACACACCTTGGACTGCAGTGTGGACATACCCTATACAGGCACTTTCAGCCCCCAAGAGGTACAGCATCACATCCACGGATGTTTGTAGTCAAAGCAAGCACAGGGAAACCATCTGAGAAGCCCAGAGCTTTGCGGAGGCTTTACCTGAGCAAGAGATGGGTATCAAGCAGAAAGAGAACACTCTGCATTTTCACATCTACAAGATACAGAGCTGTTCAAAGAACTCCTGGCAGCAGCCCAAATGAGGGGGAACTCATTTTTAAACAGACTTAGTCACAGGAACCTGTGACTGCACATTTACTGTAAAATTCTGTATTTTGATTAGAGACATTCACAACGAATCCCTCGGTTCACACCTTCAGTGGTGCAGTTGTCACTGTGCTTGCTGTTAACAGACTCTGGACAGAACCAGCTAGACTAGAGATGTGCTAGAGCTTCTCTCACCCTCCCCAAACGTCAGTGCCTGCCTCTTCCCACTTCACACAAACCACCAGCGTTAATCTTGTTTATAGTCGCCTTATTTAAAATCTCTTCGAGCCACCATCGGACTACACTGCTGCTCGCACAAGACCCAGCAGAGGCACATGTGCTGCGTGTACTTCCAGAGAGGTGTTTGGGTTAGCCACCCACCCACGCCTGGAAAGTTTCTCAACCAGCCATATGTATGGGAGATGCATATACAGACCAATCAGGGCCTTCTTCCTCTCCGTCTCTGCTTCCTTCTCCACGACCTTCTGCTTCTGAGCCGCAATCAGCAGCTTCGTCTTCTCGCTCTCCCTAGTGAGCCAGAACAAGCCAGATGTACAACTGCAGCGACCACACAGGATCTGAGTTCTCGAAAGTGCAGCCATCCTCCCTAGGTGACAGCCATGCCTTCCATGCTTGTCCCATTGCAACCCGCTTGCATGACACTGGGTAAATTCTCTCTCTAGAGTGCATTTGCAGGGGCAGGTTGTGGACAGAACAATGCATACACTCACACTCTACCTCGCTAATTTCATAGACAAACACCCACTCCATTTTCCTGACCCAATAAATAAAAAGTCCTCTCCTCCCCCACAACAAGTAAAGGTGCTATTTTGCATGATCACCCAGTATGTGATGTGTACTGCTGTCCTCTGCTGGGTGAATCAGACCTGCTCCAGTGAGCAGATCACCCTCTAGTGGAGGGCAGTTGATAGAGGATATAAGCACTAATTACTCGGATACACACCTATAAATTTACCATTAGTGGAGGTATCAAATTATTAAATTAGGAACACAAAGCAGAAAGTGAAGCTATATAAAAAACCTTAGCCTTCAACATAGCCATAGCTGTAAGTTTTCCCTTTCTCACTTGGAAATTTTGGAAACTTTTCTATTTGTAAGAAAATAGCTTTGGGAGGTGTACGTGCAGGATTAAATGCTACTTTTTTTTATTTAGTAAAATGGCTCCGGATCTCTCTCACCCCCACTGTCCTACTGCCTTCTAAGAACGAAGTGAAATTAAAGAACATTCTCTTTTGAAAACATCACCCTCATGTTTTCTCCTAAAATTTCAACCATTTCAAAAACAGCACACGGAGCAGAAGTCAGGCCTGAGGAACTAGCCACTCTCCAAAGTACATCACACCCCGTGCTGTATTTGTAGTGACAGAGGAGATAAAAATGGGCTGATCGTAAAAATAAGGAATCCCCATACTGTGGCCGCATCAAACACAAGCTACCTGGATTTCTGGGGTAGGGACACAGGCTTGGGAGAGGATTTGGGGAGAAAGGAAGACCTTTCTTGATTACTCTCTCTTTGGTGGCAAAGTGCTGAGAGAACCTGTATGTTTCTGAATGGTCAGTGCAAGACAGGCTGCTGGCTTAGAAAGTGTTGAAACAACAGGATCATGTCGTCAAGTATTATTAAAACAAGTTATTTCAAAGCTTTGTGAAGTCTTCAGCCTGCTGTATCAACAATTTCTTCATTGCCATTCAAAGAGCAGGATTATGGATTATCCACCCCGCCATTTGTGCACACTCACCAAGAGGCCCTTGAAGGCATAGTGTCAAGGTCAACGGAGCCCACAAATGAACCACTTTTGCCACTCAAATGCCTGCGCACACACAAAATACAGAAAAACCTTCCCATCGGCAGAGGCATGCTTGCATGATGCCATTCCCATCACTTGGGCCTCCTGCCCATGGCAATGAGCCAGCATGAGGGTAAACGAGTGTGTCTGGCAGAGGGCACTGAAATCACAGCATACTATGAAAACATATTAGTCTGGATGACAAATTCACTTTGGTAACACAAAGGTGAGAGTCCCAGGCACTTACATGAGTTCATAATTCCTCCGAATTGTTTCTGGAATGTTTGGCTTCGTAACGCGGACTGCCTGGAAAGACAGTGAATAGGAGGAAGGTAGACAAACAGCTAACATGCCGCGAGAAACCAAAACACTGGCAACAAAACTGTGGGACTTAAAATTGGGCCAAAGATAATTAGTTGCCTCAAGGAACTCAACATGGAGTCTAGTTGGTAGAGCCGTTTTCCAGAAATGACTTACAGCTCTCCATCCCTGCCCAGCACTGCACACCCAATCTCGTAAGCATTTCTGTACCAGATGGGATTGTCCTCCCCATGATCAGCACTTTGTACAGCCCAGGTGTGACCCTGATTACCTGTATAACGAGTCCAGGGGCCATGGTGGTCAGGTCCTGCTGCAAAGCCAGTTTAAGGTTTTCATCAATCTGATCTGGTATCAAAAAAGTGAGACATGGTTAAAGAACACACAAGGCACTTGGCTCTCAGATCATCTGTGGAGTTATTCAGGATAGGCTTTGATTTAGCATTCTTGGAAATGAAACACAAGTTGAGGTTAGATACACAGAGGCTACATATCCCATAGGGGAAATCAAGACACACCTGTGTGCACTTTTTTTTTCCCCTAACAAAACCCCAGTCTTGAGCCAGGCCCTGAAGCCTTTGAGTAAATCAGGTTTGATTTAAAATTTCAGGCGGAAAACAAGCAAAACAAGATGGTATCACAAACAAGATGCAAGACCAGACAAAACTGGCGGTGAAACCAAAATACCGTAATTGGGGTGAGGTGGGGAGGACGAATAGTGGACGGGTGGTCTGTCTTGATGGTGAACTTGCACCACCAATATCTACAAAAGAAGGGTATTTACAAACTCCTGCAACCTTCCACAGCTCCAGTAATATACCTTTGGGATTTATGGACCCCGGAGGTACTCTCAGAATCCACATTACTGGGAATAAATGGACAATTACTCAGTCAACTGGCAGTATCTCAAGGGATAACTGGGATTGGATCCTTATCCACTGTGCCTACCACTCAGATGCACAGGGCACCTCTGACTGCCAAATTCAGAACCAGGGAAGGAATATTATCTCAGGATATCATACCAGCAGGGACCTCAAGGGACTTTCATCTTTCTCCGAGCACTGAGCAGGTGTCATGTTATGAGATCAGGTGGACGTACACAGCTTGGCAAGTTTCCTGTAGTGTCAGGGGTCCTCGGGCAACAGGGGATCTGGATCCTCCCTGATGTCTATTTCTGGGTTTCTTCTAAGAGTCTCTCTGTTAGAGGAACTCAGGGATGCCACAACGCTCCAGTGAGTACTCAAGGAAATGTCCACAAGCATGGTGTGTTTGCAAGTAAATTCTGAGCTATTCTAACCAATGTCCCCCAACGCTATCATTCCAAACAGGTCCTGGAGCAGTCCTGGTAATTTAAAACCTGGCCTAGCCAGGCCTTGATCTACCCAGGCTGAATGTGTGCCAGCAAGAGACAGAACAAGGAAAAGGTAGAAAGGTAAAAGGTCACATTTGTTAGTTTAATAGGTTGGACACATTTTCATCAGCAAATCCACTTGGCTCAGTGGGTAGGAATTAACTTTAGTGTAGCTGGGGAATTTCAAAAGGAACTAAAGAATTCAAAGCCCTGCTTCAATGAAAGCTTCAATGAAAATTCTATGTTCCATTGGGGCCTGCTGAGAAATGCAACAGGAAAATAAAAAATTAACAGCCCTGAAAGTGATCCAGGCTCACTCCCTCAGTTATTAGCTTTGTCCCAGTTCAGGTGTCTGGAATTCACATTCAAAACACAGTTCAGGCAGGAGTTTAGGAAACAGCTGTTATCAGTTTCCTGCACCTGCCTCCAGATGTAGAGGCAGAGAATGGTGACATAGGTCTGTATTCAATGGGCTGCACCTCATTTCTAACTCCTCAGCCAAAAAGCATCCTGCTCAGACAGAAACAATCATGAAGGAGTGCATATAAATGTATACAGACCCTTCCTTCAGAGCAAATCAGTTTACTTTAGTCTCTTTTTAGCAACTATCATCAGCAGCTGCTGATGTCATCTGGAGACACCTATGGGTGAAGAATTAATATATTTTCTGACAATTCCCCTCCTGTTTCTCTATAGAAGCGAGTCCCAATGATATATTTTGTAGCAGTGCACTGTCAGAACAGGGATCTCTTAGTCCCTTAAAAAGTGCAGTTCTGATACAGTAGTTAATGATTAGTAACCATCACACATTCCGATAGGAAGACTAGATCAGGGAGTCTCAAGGAGGAACCCGCAGGGTGTTTGTGCAAATGTCACACAGTGAGCCTGGGCTCCGGTTTGAGATAAGTATTGCAAAGACATTCTCACAATTTCAAAAGAAAAATTAATCCTGAGAACAACAAAAGAATTTATAAAGGGTAACGGTCAATTAAGACATTTTGTTTGTCCCTCTACTATCAGGACACCCTCCTGTAAGAGGTTCTCCTCGTCTCTGCACAGTCTAGTTTTAAGATGACCTGCAGTCAGAATGGAGGATAATCTGTCCAGTCCTGAGAGATTTCCCTGAGAGATTCTTCAAACACCCACATGGCATGCCTAGGTAGTATGGTAATAGCTGCTTTAGTAGAACCAAGATATAAGCTCCCCATACAGCATTTTACTTGCCCTGAATGAGTAACATTTCTTGATAGGCGACTAAGCTCTCATTTATATTTTTTATGATTGGACCAGTAAATTTCTCATGACTATTTTGCAAGGGTTAGCTAAACAGAGCCATCTACCTGATGAAGCTTCCACACCTTAGCTAGGACAATCAGCTGTTCTGTTTGTGACCAGGGTTGGTTCTGTTTAATTATAGTTACACATTCCTTATACTTCTGGCTCCAGAGGCAAGTGTAACTATAACTAATTAAACTGAACCAACCTTGGTCACGAACGGAACAGCTACTGGAGTGATCTCCTCTGAATCCTATCAGTTATGGAGAGGGGCCTAAAGGAGGCTCTGATTGTTTACTACTAGATTTTGTGTGGTAGCAGCAGAAAACCTTGCTGAAGCAACAGTAGAAAAAGGCTAATGTAGTGCCCATCTTTAAAAAAGGGAAGGAGGAGGATCCTGGGAACTACAGGCCAGTCAGCCTCACCTCAGTCCCTGGAAAAATCATGGAGCAGGTCCTCAAGGAATCAATTCTGAGGAGAGGAAAGTGATCAGGAACAGTCAGCATGGATTCACCAAGGGCAAGTCATGCCTGACTAATCTAATTGCCTTCTGTGACGAGATAACTGGCTCTGTGGATGAGGGGAAAGCGGTGGACGTGTTGTTCCTTGACTTTAGCAAAGCTTTTGACACGGTCTCCCACAGTATTCTTGCCAGCAAGTTAAAGAAGTATGGGCTGGATGAATGGACTATAAGGTGGATAAAAAGTTGGCTAGATTGTCGGGCTCAATACATAGTGATCAATGGCTCCATGTCTAATTGGCAGCCGGTATCAAGTGGAGTGCCTCAAGGGTCGGTCCTCGGGCTGGTTTTGTTCAATATCTTCATAAATGATCTGGAGGATGGTGTGGATTGCACCCTCAGCAAGTTTGCAGATGACACTAAACTTGGAGGAGAAGCAGATACGTTGGAGGGTAGGGATAGGATACAGAGGGACTAGACAAATTAGAGGATTGGGCCAAAAGAAATCTGATGAGGTTCAACAAGAACAAATGCAGAGTCCTGCACTTAGGACGGAAGAATCCCATGCACCGCTACAGACTAGGGACCGAATGGCTCAGCAGCAGTTCTGCAGAAAAGGATCTAGGGGTTACAGTGGACGAGGAGCTGGATATGAGTCAACAGTGTGCCATTGTTGCCAAGAAGGCCAATGGCATTTTGGGATGTATAAGTAGGGGCATTGCCAGCAGATCGAGAGACGTGATCGTCCCCCTCTATTCGACATTGGTGAGGCCTCATCTGGAGTACTGTGTCCAGTTTTGGGCCCCACACTACAAGAAGGATGTGGAAAAATTGGAAAGAGTCCAGCAGAGGGCAACAAAAATGATTAGGGGACTGGAACACATGACTTATGAGGAGAGGCTGAGGGAACTGGGATTGTTTAGTCTCCTGAAGAGAAGAATGAGGGGGGATTTGATAGCTGCTGTCAACTACCTGAAAGGGGGTTCCAAAGAGGATGGATCTAGACTGTTCTCAGTGGTAGCAGATGACAGAACAAGGAGTAATGGTCTCAAGTTGCAGTGGGGGAGGTTTAGGTTGGATATTAGGAAAAACTTTTTCCCTAGGAGGGTGGTGAAACACTGGAATGCGTTACCTAGGGAGGTGGTGGAATCTCCTTCCTTAGATATTTTTAAGGTTAGGCTTGACAAAGCCCTGGCTGGGATGATTTAGTTGGGGATTGGTCCTGCTTTGAGCAGGGGGTTGGACTAGATGACCTCCTGAGGTCCCTTCCAACCCTGATATTCTATGATTCTAGATGTTGTTAGGTTCGGGTGAATGTGACAATTCATCTGTAAAGGTTACAGTGACCCAGGGCAGAGATGGGGCTCACCAAACAGCTCAATGTAGACCTCCTGAAGAGTGTGAACACTGCAGAACTGGTTCAGCTCATGATGAATCTTGTTGAAGATGAGTGCTTTGTCATAGTCTGCTGTGTAGTTCTTCACTATGTCATACACTGGTGAGAAGGAGAGAGGTTTGCATTAGACCAGAATGGCGGTGGTCTTGAGTCGGGCTCCACCTGGGATACGTGCAATGGGAGCTTGATACATCTGCACTAATCACTGGGGGGCGACTCACGGCCAATGCCTGGAGCCTTCCCACTAGCAAGTGAACAAAATGGAAAGAAGATTTCTGCACTGCAGAAGCGCACTTTGTTCATTTATTTTGAGAGGGAAGGTTTAATTACTGATGCTAATACTTCATAATGTACAACCAATGTTCTGTCATATGCTTTGTAAACATAATGAAGTCTTAGTAACACCAGACCTTTCTATAGCATCTGCTATTAAATCTTTGCTGAGAAGCAGTGAGACACGGATTATGTGTCTGAACAATATGATATGTGGATTAGTGAGTTTGGGCATGTACAAAGCAATTTGTGAGACTCTCAGAGCAGGAGGAAGCCCCCAGGCCCAAAGCTGTACATGGATTTACTTTTAATCAATGGGACCTAAAATGGTCTGGTTCTGTTCCACTCTCCATGAATTTTTTGTGGACCCACGAGTGTATTCACAAGCAGAGAGGTCTGCCCTGATGTTCTTGGCCAATGTATCCACCCTTTTCCAATGTGCTAGATGGTTCCTGCACTCCACCCCAGAGGTGGCTGCATTTCAGTGGGACTCTATAAATCAGTTTGTGATGTATTTCGAGTGAAAGGTGCTCAAATCTCTTAATCTGTGTCTCACATGCCAATTCTCTGATGGTATTCTGAACCCCTTCTCCCACCCTTTGTCTATTTAGATTGTTAGCTCTTCGTGACAGTGCCTAGCAAAACACCACTGGGATTCATAGGGGCTACTATGATATAAGTAATAATAATCTGATAGGCATTATAGGTATTACAATGAAAGGTACTAGAAAAATGAGTATATCTGTGGTAGTAAGTAATAAGAACATCTAAGTGATAACAAAACACAGAGAAATATATAAAAAATAGTAAAACTGGTTCTGTCTCTTAACATTTAAAATTAAGTTTGGGCGTAAACACTTAAGTTTAAAGAGCAGAGGGCTTTAAAGGGGACATTGCTGAATTTCTGTGGCTCTTCCGGCCTCCAAAATCAATCATTGCACAAGCAGAAAAGATTTCTCAACCCCATGCTGCATTAGCAGGAACATAATGAGCTTTCAGAAGGCAAAAGCCGTACTAACGCTCAGATCTGACAGTCCTTCATACTGTAGCCTCGCAGACTCATTGGCAGAGATAACTCACCAGCACCTTGGATCAGGAAATTCACCACTTCGATCCTATCAAAATAAATCATCACTCCCCCACTGTGAAAGAAAGAGAAAAAGAAAAGGAGGGTGTAACATTCCAAATTAATAAAGCTGCTCAGAGATACACCCAGGGTCGAGGGTGGGTGTAAGATGTATGCAGTACTGGCTCTTCTAGAACAAGGCACTGCTTCTCCATAATTATTCAGCACTTAAAGGAGACTAGGATGCGGGGCAGAGAACAGAGCTCACAGCAGCACAGTCCTGCATCTGAACCCATTCATAAAAGCAAATTCTTATTTCACAATTTGCTAGAGGCTGATCATGCAACTGTCACAGACAACATCAGGAGGGACCAGTCATGGAGACAACACCCTCTAGCGGACTGAAAGGGACACTTCACAACCTTTGGTAACAGTGGTTCACAGTGGTGGGCCTGCACTTACAGCAAATCCAAGTGGATGGTTTTGGGGGAACCCCAAGAACAATGGCCCAGTTTACTCTGGATTTAGCTACATGTAAGCTAGGAATAATGGGTTCTAGTTTGGGAGGAGCAGGTCTAGTGGTTAGAGTGTGTGTGTGTGGGGGGGGTCTCTGGACTCCTGAATCCTTTCCTTAGTTCTTTGACTCTCTTGTGACCTCACACGAGTCACTTATCCTCTTTGTGCCTCTATTTTCCCACTGGCAAAGTGAGGATAAAACCTGCTTCACAGAGAGCAAGTGAGGCTCAGGATTTTAGATCCATGGACAGAAAGCGCTAAATAAAGGATTAGACATGGAAAAGGCTCTGAAGTCAATTGTAATGCAGTCTATCCTCACTTGAAATTTAAGTAGGCCAAGAATCAGGCCATGAAGACTTAGTTCCCCTCTCAAGCCTAGAGACAAGAGCAGTCACACCCATAAGGACATTCATGCCCTGGAGTGGGTAGAGTATTTCCACTGCCCCCTTCCCCAGGGTACCACAGTGGGAAGCCACAGTCAGCGTCTACCTGACACCACAGAAGCCCCACCAGTTGAGGCTGTAGAGTGGAGGCTCTGAAACAGCATGTTCCCTGCCTGCCCTGTCCATGGCCCTGCCCCAGTCAGCACAACACAATTTTCAGGCTGTGATGAGCTAATGTGTGCTCTCAGTAGAGGTAAGCTGTAGTCACCACAACCTATACCCTGATGGACTTTCCGCTCCTGGGAACCTTACATCCTGGTTTATGCCAGCAGAAGTCCTTTTTTTTTTTTTTTTTTTTTTTTGCCAGAGATGAATCAAATCAGTGGGCTTTAAGAGAACTGCCAAGTTATAGGAAGTTCTCGCTCGTTGTTACTATTATACAGTCGCATTATTGACTGTATGTTATTCTGAAGTGGTATAACCCTAAGAGCAGAGTGTTATTGTTTTCCTACTAAGAACAAACACACACACACCCCAAACATGCAGCTACAATAAGGCAACAAATGTCAAAGTATGCTGGAGCTTCCTGAAAACATAGGATCCAGTTCAGGGGCAGGGCAGGGCGGCACCTGACCAGCCTGCTAACAGGAACAAAGGGCAAAGTACATTCAACTACTGCAAGCTATGATTCAGCATGGGGAGAAACCAAGAAGAAAAACTGGGGTAACTTGATTGCTGTGCCAGATGATGGTCCGACATCTCACCTGGTACCACAAGGAACATTTTTCACCTCATCTGTCTGCAATGTAGTCTAGAGAGAGAGAGAAAGAACAAAGATTCAGTTAAGAGCCAGCCTGCTTACAGTACAAGAGTTATGTAGTTCCTTTGTTTTTCATCAGCTTTCCTGTCATCTTACAGAGTATTTCCTCTCAGGTTCCTCATTACATCACCCCTTTGTCCTGGAATAGCCTGGGGAACTGCAAAAGCCAGAACTAAATCTGCTTCTATTGATTATTCCGCCATCTGCTGTCCAGCGCTTGTCAGCTCTAGGGATAAACCTTAAAGCCACTTGTCCAAAGGTTGCTCAACAGAAAGAATGCATCACTGCATAATTCTTTGAGAGCATTTGCCAGTGATCTAGCCTGCAAGTTTACTGGACAGGTTCTAAGTCCCCACTTTGGGATGTTTATTCCCCTGCTTGAAAGAAAAACTGGGGAAAAGAAAGATGTACCATCCCAAGAGAAAGATCATGGGGAAAAAGCCCAGAAAATTCAGAGCAGGCCTGGGGCAACTCCAGTGATGCAAACCTTGCAGCAGTCTGTTGTATCTAACCGAGGCTGGAGTAGGAGGAACTACAAAAAGGGAGAACGTAATGCAAAAGACCATTTACAGTGCAGGGTCTCTATGTCCCCTGCTGCTCTGGCCCCATGCAGAGGTCCTACACAAGCCTTATGTACCCACAGGGCTTTAAGTGGTACATATGCCTTGCATTGGCCCTCTGCACATAGGCCATTTTCACCCTTTGTGGAAGTAGAGTCTGACCAGCTCCCACTGACTTCAGTGAACATTGGATCAGGTTCATACTGAGCATAAGGGCATTTCCCTCTCCTGCCTAGATTCTCCTCTGGGAGGTTTCTGAGAGTGCCATCATCAGTCTTGTGCCAGCAACATCACAGGTTGTTGCCCTGGAAAAGATTGTGATGTCCCAAATGTAGCATTCTCTGACCAACTTGGTGGGAAAACACTAATGTAAGCAGACAAATGCAAAAATACCTGCACTGATTTGTAGGAAGTTATAAAGGGGAGCATAAGGTGGAAGCCAGGTCCACTGGTGGAAGTCAGCAATGCGCCACCTCTGCAGGAGAAGAAACAAAGAGAAGAATGGTACACAGTTTATTCACAAGTATCTGCAGATCCTTTGACTATAGGAAGGCACGGAAGCATTAAAGATTAGATGCACTGAAAAGGTAAATAAACTGACATTTATTTGCATTTGTCATCTGCATTTGTCATCTGTGCTTGGACACTTTTCTCCTTTAATTTAAGTGCTTGATACAGTTTGTGTACCCTGAATTCAGAGCATATTGAAGACACTTTAGATAATGAGCACATACTAAAACCTTACAAGCTCTTCCCATCTCTGATAAGAAAAGGAAAAGTTGTTCTCTGTGGTTGTGGGGGGTTGGTTTTGCTTTGTCACAAGCCACATCCAATTGCCAGTTAGGATATGAAAAGTCACCAGCTAGCTAAGAGTCAGACACACAGCATGATGATTGCAGATTTGAAAACCTTTTCAAAGTTATGATGAATACATGAGGAAAGACTTTAGCAATTAATGAACCCGAATGACACAAATAACCCAAAGCAGCTGGAGAGCCCGCCAGTCTCAGAAAACAAATGGAGACGGAATAAATATACCCTAAGACTAAACAATTGAAAATCAGTGCCATGGGATTTGGACCTTTCACCTCCAGGTCACTGGTTCAAATCCAGCCCAGGCTGATAGTAATCAAAAGTTATCACCCAACAGCTAGTCAGTAGCTTATGTGGAATGAGTTGGTGAGAAGGCCCTCAATCCAGTCCCCAGTGGACAGCTGTCCATATCACAAAAACATGCCCTTACATTTGTCACTAATCACTCCCCTAGTTGGCAGGCTCAGTAGTGGTGCTAAAGGTTGAATAAGCCATGGAGACTGAATTACTCTCTCTCGCACATAGAGATGGTCTCTTTAGGTCAGAGCACATCTATGAGCAGGGAAGCTGATGCTGTCAATGTTTTATCTTATCTGAGGATGAACAGAGGACTTAAATCCTCATGGCTGTCAGGTCTGCACCTTTCACCAACATCTCCATAGTCAGTCCCTCCTTCACCTGCCAACCAGCCAAGACCATACATTGAACTTCTGTTTCTCGCCTAACAGAGCTGATATCATCACAAGCACCTGAAGCAGAGCAGAGAGCTGCAGTCCTTATTTCAATATCAGGGTTATGGGGTGTCGTCAACTCTTCTGGGGAAAACACAGAAGCTCAAACTCAGACTTTACATCCAAGTGAAGGAGGATGAGTCACAAGATATTTCATACTAAAGTGGAATTACTGATAATTTCTAAGACTGCTTGAGTGTCTTCTGTTACCAATCTGGGATCACAAACTATGTCTTTCCCCAACTCCACTCTCCTTTGACAGAATATTGGCGTCTGATGGGGAAGCCATTGGGTTGTGGTTTCAAAATACCGTGAATCCAAACAATATTCCAGATGGATGTCTTACCTATAATAAACACCAATATGTCCTTCTTCAATTTTGTGTACTGCAGAGAAGAGAGCTGCAGCCAGAAAACTAACAGACAGCGCCGCTATCGCACCTAGTTGGGCCATTCCTGAGAGCACAGCCTAGGGAAAGGGAATGTAGAGCACATGAGATCAAAGATTGAGGCAAACTGAGAAATATTTAACTAAATGTATTTAGCCTACTACTGACACCAGCTCGAATAATAACTATACTTCCAGCAGAGGATCTCAAAGTGCTTCACAAAAATTAAGCCCCTCAGGTATTCCCAGGAGGTAGGTTTTACTCCCATTTTATAAACAGGGAAACTGAGGCAGAGAACTCACATGCCCGTTGTCACAGAGTGAATCTGTAATAGAGCTTGGAACTGAACTCAGAAGTCCTGACTCCAACTCTCCCGCTCTAGCCACTGGATAACATCTCAGCTCTGTCTCTCTCTCTGTGTTTAGATTTACTAAAATATTAGTTTTAAGACATAGCCTACCAGTGCATTTGGGGTACAGTTAAAGGAACCAGAAAGCCAAGAGCCTAGTGCAACTTCCACCTCACGTTATCAGTGTAGATATCCTATTCTCCAGGCTCAGTCTCCGTGGAGTTTAAAGCTGTTTTGCTATAGTAGCAACATGCACAAGTGGCACACGCAGTCTGTGTGATGTGGGCACATTAACTCCAGGAGTTACACATGCCCCTCCACAGGAGGGGAGGCCTCTTGCAGTCCTGACCAAATTGTACAGGCTGCCCAACAAAGCAGCACGTGCAGCTCTGCCACTGTAATTTTGACCTGCGCCCACAGAATGGTCATTGCATGTTATTTCCCAACAAACCATTATTTACGATTTGTGAATATCAGAAAGAGCGCACATGGGAGCGCATATGATCTTAAGGAAAGGTTACTTAGAACCGTAAATCCTTAGATGTTATACAAAAAACACCACGTCTCTTTCCTTTTCCGAGGAAGGCTTTGAGCCACGCTATAGACACGGGGTATAATTCGTAACCACAAACACAAGGCCAAACATATTTGCCTGTTAAGTAGCTCGTACCCTCAGGCATTAAAAGGAATCCTAATACCCAATCCAAGCTGCTGCCATCTCCTTCCCTCCTCCCCCAGCCGCACCCTTCCCACCCTTTTGCTGCTGGTTTACTCAGACTCTGGTCTTGGGTTAGATTGTAAATTACGCTGGGGAAGGGACCTTGTCTCTGTCTTTTCACCCGTGCGGTGCCTGCCTGACCTGGGGGGCTGGATAAACCACGGTCACCCCCTGCCTGCCCCTGGGGATGAAGCAGCCATAAAGGAAACCTCAGACAGCAAACTCCAGGAGGAGCTGTGCTTAAATGAGCCTTCACCCCGCGGAGGCTGAGCCCTGAGGAGAAGGGGGGCGCCAGTCCCAAGCTTGGGGGCAGCGGGGGGGGGGTGAGCCCTGAGGAGAAGGGGGGCGCCGGTCCCAGGCTTGGGGACAGCGGGGGGGGAGGGGTGAGCCCTGAGGAGAAGGGGGGCGCCGGTCCCAGGCTTGGGGACAGCGGGGGGGGAGGGGTGAGCCCTGAGGAGAAGGGGGGCGCCGGTCCCAGGCTTGGGGACAGCGGGGGCGGGAGGGGTGAGCCCTGAGGAGAAGGGGGGCGCCGGTCCCAGGCTTGGGGACAGCGGGGGGCGGGAGGGGTGAGCCCTAAGGAGAAGGGGGGCGCCGGTCCCAGGCTTGGGGGCAGCGGGAGGGGGGGCTGGAAAGAGTCCAGCCCTGGTGTGGAGGGGCCCATCAAGGGGAGGGGGTCTTGGGGGGGACGGGTCCCCGAAGAAGGAGTGGGAGCCTGGGAGGGGGGCTGGCCCTGTGGGGGAGGGGGCAGGGATCCCCAGGGTGGGCGGGCCCTGGGGGCAGGAGGGGGAAGGGACAACCCTGGGGAGCAAGTGGGGGGATGACCCGGCGGAGCGGGAGCAGGGATCTAGGCCGGGCGTGGGAGGGAGGGTTCCCGCACTCACCGCCTGCTGCAGCGACTTCCGGGTGTCGCCGCGGTGACGCTGATACCATCATCACTGCGCGCCGCCCCCGGCCGCGCGAGCCCTGCAGTTCCAGCGGCGGCTCCGCCAGGGGGAGCTAGAGACTCACGCCCTGGCTTGTGCGTGGGGTCCGCACCGGCCTGCCAGTGCCAAGGAGGGGCGGGCTCCTGGGTCCTATTCCTGGATCCCGCACCGACCCACTGTGCAGCCCCGGACGCCTGGGTCCTGTTCCTGTACCCGGCTCCCACACCGACCCACCGTGCAGCCCTGGACGCCTGGGTCCTGTTCCTGCGCCCGGCTCCCACACCGACCCACCGTGCAGCCCCGGACGCCTGGGTCCTGTTCCTGTGCCTGGCTCCCACACCGACCCACCGTGCAGCCCTGGATGCCTGGGTCCCGTTCCTGGGCCCGGCTCCCATACCGATGCACAGTGTAGCCCCAGACTCCTGGGTCTTTTTCCTGGCTCTCACATTGACCTACCATGCAGCTGTGGACTCCTGGGTTCTATTCCTGGGCCTGGCTCCCACACCGACCCACTGTGTAGCCCCAGACTTCTGGGCCCTTTTCCTGGCTCCGATGCTCACTTGTTATGTGGCCATCAGTTTGCCATGGTCCTATGCCTCTTCCCAAAACTGCCTCACCCCTGTGGCCCATGAGTCCTGGGTTCTGTTCTCAGCTCTGACACCAAGGCTTCTTATAGCATATAGTCTCTCTATATATGTATATGATTTATAGTCTCAGCTCTGTCACTGACTTACCAGATGAACGTGCACAAGTCATTTCGTCTTGACTTGAAGTCATTGACTTTCAATAGGCTCCTAAATCTCTGGTGAAGATGAGAGATTAGATCCATGAATGGCTATTAGCAAAGATGGTCAGGGATGCAATCCCATGCTTGGGGCGACGCTAAACCTCTGACTGCCAGAAGCCAGGCATGGAAGACAGGGCTGGATCGCTCCATAATTGCACTGTTCCATACAATCCCTGAAGCACTGGTACGGGCCACTGTTGGAGACAGACTACTGGGCATGATAGACCACAATCACCCAGCATGGCAGTTCTTATGACTTACATGCTTTTGAAAATTTTACCCTTAGCGTTTTTGCACCTCAGTTTCTGCATCTGCAAAATGGGGGTTGTAGTGAAAGTCTGTGAATTAACATTTGTAAATGCCTTGGCTGAAAACTCTATATGCAGCCAGCTCAGGTAAAGTCACGCTCAGCTGACTGGCTGCAAGCACAATTCCATACTGGAAAATTCAGTGCACACAGTACTGCTGATAGTTGGCATTGCAGAACCAGCTAGCATCCCAGGTGTCTACAAGTTGATGGACACAGTCACTCTTGAAATACAGAGACAGGATGGGTGAGGTAATATCCTTTATTGGATCAACTTCTGTTGGTGAGAGAGACAAGCTTGGAGCTTACTTAGCCAGAGCTCTTCTTCAGGTAGCCTGAAAGCTTGTCTCTTTCACCAGCAGAAAATGGTACAATAAAAGCTTTTTCCTTAAAACATGGCTACAACAACACTGCAAGCAACTCTTGAAATGTACAGTTTTTAGCTTTCTGAAAGGAACCAGGGCTCTGCCGCTTCCCTTCTTTATCTGTTACCAACACCACGTGACACACAACAGCATGGACTGCTGTCGGAGAACTAGCAGTAGCCACTTGGCTCCATCAAATTAGTAAATTACATTCACACACAGGGATAGTTTTCTACAAATGCAAGTGTGCAAAAGATTTCTTTAGCCCTCCGTGGCCTGGAGCCATTGCTCCACTTTGGGAGCTGCCCTGCTGTCAGAGCTCATGGCTGTGACCTCAACACAGTGAGGGCTGGCCAGTCGAGGCCAAGGAAAGCCAGATGCTGAAGAGTTAGCTTGGATTGCCCCCCCCCCCCCCCCCCCCCCGTGATGGTACTATAGGGGGTGCTGTGCAGCTTGGAGGTGCTGTCTTTTGGATAAAATGTTTGTTCTTTTTAGGTGTGGGTGAAAGTGACTGAAACCCACCCATAATGCTGAGAAGTAGCATTAGACAGGTCTTTGGCTACAGGGGGTTCAAAATGTCAGGGAGGAAGGTGTGGGCAGGAGCAGACTAAAGAGGCCTTTTCCCTGCAAAGGGGCTAGCAGCAATGGGGGGGGAGTTAGATAGTTGGACAGGGGGGCAGTGCTGGAGAAGCCTTTGTCCCACAGTGAGGCTGAGACAGATACATTTCTATTTTACCTGCCTTAATTTTCTTTCTGCATGGGAAAGATTTCAGCAAGTTTCTTTGAAAATCAAAAACTCCTGAACTCCACCTGACTGACACTAATCCAATGTCAATCTCAAACTGCAAAGTGGCTGTTAGACCATGTCACAAATTCTTTGCCTCTCTTATTCCTGGTTTGACAAATCTGTAGGTGATTTAAAAAATCTGTTTCCTATTCAGATGCACGTTTGGCCAGACTGAGGAGTAATAATAAGAAAAGTGACAGACCATGCAAAAATATATTAAATCTTCAGCATCCATAATTGTTGAAGGGGACTTAAGAAATATAGAAAAGACATATAAAATGTCAATAAAGGAGAATAATTTGATCTTTACACTTGATAGATCTCCCAGGGTATATATAACAAACCTGTCAGAAGAATTCAGCACCATTTAGAAATAAGGAATGAAATATCTGCAATATTTGTCAATTCAAATTTAACAGCTCTTAAATAAGTGCAAAGGGGCACCTGGGATGAAATATGCCCTGGATTAGATTTTTTAAATGCTTGCCCAGATTTAAGGCCTTGATAAAATGTATTAAATCTTTAAAGGTTTTAATGAATCTAGTGTGTGTTTCATAAATCAAGAACTGCTGTCCAGCCACCTCTTGGTTTAATAAGAGTAAACTAGGAAATTGCTCTGAGCTGAAACAAAATACATATAATATTTAGAAGTAATAGATTTTTAAAAGCAGGGTGTTTTTTGGCTCACCAATGGGGTTTTGCTTCATAACGCTCAAGCTATATTGTTACTCTAAATGGGAAACCATCTGTGGCCATGTGTTTAACAGTATCAAGATGTGAACTAGCACAAAGGTAAATATTACTTGTAATAATCCTGGGGGGGGGGGGAGCCAAGAAATCATTATTTTTAGACCCGGGGCCAGGAACACGAGGTGCTGTCTGTGCCGCTGCTCTCTGTTTTTTAACAGCAGAGCCTTTTTTATATTAACAAATGGTTTACTACATCCACTTCTCTCTAGTGCTTGAAAACTTTTTTTTTCTCTCCTCCTCCACCCATCTTCCCTGGTCTGGTGAAGGGAAGCCCATATACAAATATTTTGCAGGTTTTACTGCAAAGTTAATTGAGATGTTTGAAAGTCTTTGAAATATTCTTGTTAACGCCATTGTCTCCTGCCTGTCTGCAGTGTGAAGACCAGGAAAGTCTTTCCCCTTTTAATAAAGGTGCAATATTTTATTTCATTACCTTCCTCCTGGCCCTTTACAAGCCCTGGCTACAAAAGCATAAAAGGGAATGACTGATAATGGATTAGAACAGGTGGACAAACACCGTGTTAAAAGTGAGCTGGCTCTTTGTCCATTGTCTTTGAGGAAACCAAACATTCTTTGCTCTTTGTGTACAAAAGCTTGTGGTGTTGTTAAGCTCTGCAGGAGACAAATCTGTGGCCCCCATAAAGTGCTGTGTAAAAGTCTGTCTAACCTCATTAACTGTCACAAGTAACAATACTGAGCTGGCAAAAAAGGCAATTTTGGGCTTGTTGGTCATTAATCACTGCTTGACAGTTGTGAATAGAGGTGGAAAAACTATGTCCCCATGGCTCCTGCTTTGGAGTTTAAGGTTAGCCCAGTATGTACCATGTTACTGGGAGATGTGGGGCTTTGGGTTAATAACAACACCACAGTCATGGGGCAGGAATCTCACACTATCCAGTGGGCCCTTAATGAGGCTTGTATGTTACCTCTCAGTTGTCATGTCTGTGCTGCAAGGATGTAGCCCAGATATGACTGACATGGTGCGTGTCGCTGCACCCCGCCCCAAGGAATACAGTCTACCTTTGCAAGGAAGGGCTGCAGCCAATGGGCGTTCCAGGGGACATAGCATTCCTGGTAACAATGGGGAGCTGGAGGACCCTCTTTAGGGGCTCCAGGGGGGAGTGGCACAACTCCCATTGACTTCAGTGTGAGAGTGTCACAATATGTAAGCTATATAACTGGCTAGAGAGTTTTCCATCTCTTCATGAAGGGAACTGGGACCTAGCTGCTGCATGGCTGCAGGCGCTGACTAGCTAGATCCAATGGAAGTGTAGGATCCCGGTGACTGGATGACGTCAGGGACTGTTAATGGGATGAGGAAGGCTTTAGCTCCATCTCACCTCTTTAAAGCCTCATAGAGAGTTCTTAGGATCCGACACCAGCTGTTTCATGGCTGGTGTAAAGGTCTCAGCCAAGTTCCCGGTGGAGAAGCATCCCTGTTAAAAAGCAAAGAGGAGAACACCTCCAAAGCTGGTACTGATGCCCTTGCTGATAGTCCCAGAGGGAGGGCCGGGACTGCAGGGAGCATGAAGACTGAGCTGCCCTCTCACATCTACAGGTGGTCTGCACTGAACTGGAAAGGGAGCCTGAGGGGAGCTTGGGTTGTATCTCTTCTGTGTAGAGGAGACTTCAGATTCCAGAAGCCCCGGTCCCATTACATGGAACTACTGCTGTGTTCTCTGCTGCACACAGAGCAAGGCACTACTGATACCTGATTTTCTAGCCCTATGTCTGAATCCTTGACTGTCTCCAGTAATGATGACTCCACAGCTTACCTTTATCACTGCTTGCTGCATTGCCTGAGGATGCCTTAGAAGAGTTATGAGGCTTGTTTGCAGCCCTACCCCCTCAGACTGTGATCTCATCATCAGCTGAACAGGCCTGGCCCTGGTCAGGATTTGCATGAGAGAGCTCAGAAAAGCTTCAGAAAGGGCTGTTAATGTCTGGGTAGATGGTGCTCTCCAGTGGTCTGGACTCAACCCATACCCCACCATGATGTGAAGGGAGTGCTCCGCTGATGGAGGAGTCATCCTTAAGACGAGCCATAAAAATCAGGCCTTAATTGTTCATGATCTTTAATGATCCCCTGGCATTTTTATTATTTGTACTGTGGTCGCACCTGAAATGAACTAGACACTAGAGCTGTAGCTCACGAAAGCTCATGCTCAAATAAATTGGTTAGTCTCTAAGGTGCCACAAGTACTCCTTTTCTTTTTGCGAATACAGACTAACACGGCTGTTACTCTGGAACTAGACACTGTACACCAGGAGTAGGCAACCTATGGCCCACGTGCCAAAGGCAGCATGCGAGCTGATTGTCAGTGGCACTCACACTGCCCGGGCCCTGGCCGCCGCTCCGGGGGGCTCTGCATTTTAACTGAATTTTAAGTGAAGCTTCCTAAACATTTTAAAAACCTTATTTACTTTACACACAACAATAGTTTAGTTCTATATTATGGACTTATAGAAAGAGACCTTCTAAAAACGTTAAAATGTATTACTGGCACGCGAATCCTTAAATTAGAGTGAATAAATGAAGACTCGGCCCACCACTTCTGAAAGGTTGCCGACCCCTGCTGTACACCCTTATCAAGAGGCCCTGCCTCAATAGCCCTCTAGTGCTAACCCCGCTGTCCTGGCCAAATTCCACATGAGTTCTGTCTCCTTAAATTCTACATCACGCTATTTCTCCCTGCCCATGCACTGCCCATTGCAGCTACTCCTGCCTGCAGGACCTTTCCCCATGTCTTATGCTAAGCTGTTGGGAGTGTTGCCAGTACCATTAAATTGATTGCCAAATTCCCGACAAAAGACATTGGTTATTTTCTGGGTGGTACTGAGTTGGTGCCCTCAGCTCCCTGTGGTGACACACACGCTGGGGCCTGGATGTAAAACCGAACTGTCAGCTGGAGGTGTGACCAATTAATGTACCCACTCCTCTGTTGTTCTGGAGGAGGAGATGGGGCCAGAATACAGCCAGACCACCAAGGAAAGTGCATTGTTTAGTTCTGGGGAACGGTAACACCTTAAGAGCCTCGGAGACTAATATCCTCTACTCGTAGAATAAGTACAGCAAAGGCAAGGGCAGTGCCCTTTTCTGCCCCTTTCTCCCACACTTCTCCACCCACCACTGTGTGGGCCAGTCTGAACCAACCTCTGAGTGTAAGAAGGGAGTTCAGTCTCCCTGGCCCAGCCATTCCTTGGCCCTTCTGCTGACACTGCCAATATGGCTGGGTATTAACAGCCCCCACAATGACAGCTCCAGCTCCTGCTTTCTTGCCAGGCGGCTCTTCGGTTCCAACTCGTTTGGGCAAAATTGCTGGGGAAAAGAAATGAGGCATTTCTCTAATAATGATGCCTAATAATTATTTAATAAGTTGTTTGTAAGGCGCCTTGAAGATGAAAAGCGCTGTGTAAGCATTATTATTATTTACAGACGGCTCGGCTAGTACTTCTACCCTGGAGACGTGATCAACTGGAGTTGAAAGGCGGATGTTTTCACATAAGTAGTTTGCTTGGATCTGAACATCTTTTATTGTAATAATAATTACTATTATTATTGTCATGTCTTCCCTAGGGCTCAATCCTGCAACACAGGAGTTGTCTTGCAATGGAACTACTTGCTTCCCATGCATTAGGGATGTAGGATCAGCACAGCAGACTGTAAGCTCTTTGGGGCAAAGACCATGTCTTTATTCTTTCTGGGTGAAATTCACGCATATGTAGAGGGCTAGCACAGGGCTCCACATCAGCTAAATCCTAAGATTTAAGGGTGCACTGGCCTTCGGGTGAATTTCAGTGCTAAGCACCCTTATGGCATTATACACAAAGGCTAAATCCAATAATAACCATGCAGTGCCAAAGATGCAAGAAAAGGCAAATTAACAGTTAGAAGGACGAGGTACCGCTGGCTACACTGAGCCAGATTTTCAATGGGGAGAGGTTTCATGAGAAGATAAATGGTTCATTGTTAAAATGGGGCTAGCGAAAGTAGTCCCTTCTATTCAGGATGCTGTTCCTGTGATACCAGGCCAAGGGAAACAAATCCAGTGGAAGTATGGGGTGCTGGAACTACGGGTGTGAGGGGTGCTGCCACACCTCCTGGCTTGAAGGGGTTTCCATCACACACAGTTTGGTTCAATGGCTCTCAGCACCCCCACTGTACAAATTGTTCTGGCACTCCTGGCAGAAGGAGATGGCAGGAGAAGGAGCTTTCTGCAAGGGATGTGTGAACACTCAGTGACAGCATTACAGTAACAGCCCATGTCCAGAAATGCAAAAAGGAAATGCACCCCTTCATTATTCCTTCCCAGAGCTGTCACCCGCACAGCTGCAAAAGGCTAAACTTGGTAAGCAGGACAGCCTGGTATTTCAGGGCTTGGAGGTAATTACAAAACGGCTCTGTAACATGTTACAGCCCCTGAAACACAGAGTCGTGAGCAAGCCTGCCGTTGGAAACAAAGAATGACCATCCCATTGTGTTTGGGTCAGAGGAATGTGTGCCTGGCCATCTATCATGTTATTTCGATTGTATTCATGTGTGTGTAAGGTTTCTGTCACATGTAGTTCACATGCATATGTGTATGACCATTATGCCACGGTCATATGCCTAGTCATGATTTTGGGATGGAGTGAAGTGATTTGGAAACATTTCCAGATGTCGTGAAATCACTTAGCTGAGTTGAGACTGGTTAAGATGGAGCAACTCTGGAGGGACCTGAGAAAGCTTAGCTGGGCAGGGTGTTGACAGATGAAATTCAGAGTTGACAAGAGCAAGGTAATTCACATTGGAAGGAACAGTTTGAACTACTCATTCCCACTGCTGGGTTCTAAATTGCCTGTAATCATGTGCGCCCTTAACTCTGACCATAAATATACACCAACACTCACAGATTGTAATTCTATAGATACTGATTTGGCATGGCAGTTCCCACCAGATGTTCTTAGATCACATATATATATATATATATATATATATATATATATGTAAGACCATCTCATCACACTTAGGTTATATGTATGTGTATGTCTGCTGTTATTTAAAGCAAGTAACCACACCAACCAAATCCCCCCTTCATTGAAGGGCTTGTTTCATAAACTGGATCCAGGAGGCTTGCATGATTTTGCAGCCTGCCTGTAGTTTCAGGAGCTGGCAGAGATAAAAAACACCTGGTTTAAAAATCAAAGTTTTGTAATGAAAAATTGCATACGGGTGGGGCTTGCAAACAGCTATGTAAAAATAACCCTATTCAGTTGTAGAGTAGGTAAAATACTTTAATTTCCCTGATTATACGATAGCTTCTGAGCCTGTGTTTGCATTCCCAGCACAGCCAAAATGCCCACTGAAGCCAATGGGCGTATACTCAGAGTCCTCTGCTACATGAAAGCAGGCTAAGGCTGCTGCATTTTGCACCAACCTGCTTCCTCAGCAGAAGCCAAGGACTTTGCAACACAAAGCTCAAATTTATGGGCAGCTGGTACCACCGGGACAACAGAACACCAGGCAAAACAGGACAGGCATGAATACAGCAGACAATGGGTCTTGTTTCATAACATTTTAAATCAGTTCTGCATAACAGCATGAACCGGTTTGCTGCCTGGGTACATATATGTTCCCCATCACCATGGTATCTGAGTGCCTTGCAGTCATTATTCATCCTTGCAGCAGTCCTATGAAACAGTGCTATTATCCCCATTGTACAGATGGGAGCCAAGGTACAGAGAGACTAAGTGACTTGGCCAGGATCACACAGGGAATCTGTAGCAGAGCAAGGAACTGACTGCTGGTCTCCTAGGTTACAGGCCAGTGCCTCAACCTGTAGACCATCATCTTGGCCAAAGCTGGCTAGGCAATTGTGTTGCCTGGCCCCTGGAGGAGGCAAGCTCTCTTCTGCTGTTCCCTCCAACAGACGGTTAGAGGGCCCGTGAGGGATCATTAGCCCGCATGACAATCCAGTGCCTCTTAGCTTGGTCCCTGGCAATTTTGTGACACACTTTTGAAAAACAAGGTAGGAGGGAGGGGGAGAAAAAAATACGTAACAAATTGAGTCTATTGAACATTATTTGCAGATTATGGTGCAGAATTGTGTTAAAGTATGTCTGAGCTCATTAAATGTCAGCATTAACAATACAGCACTTGGCAATCAAGGCAGTTCCCTGGCTGTTAGTCATTAATCACTCTCTGACACTCCTGAATTGGAAACTAGGAAACTGTTCTCGTGTTAGATGTACCTATTTTCCTTCCCTGCAATCACGGCATGAAAAGTTTTCTTTGACTTTCTGCCTACCAGAGCCTCAGTCATGGTGATAAGGAGAAAGGGTCCTTATTTCATTTAATAGGTATTTATTGGGAGCTTAGGGCATATAAAGAACTGAGTTTATATTTAAGTTTTTCTAGCCATCATTATAAAATATTTTACAACACAGACAAATTTTACAAACCCAAGTAAACTTTCAAGGGGGCATTACAACTGTGTAGATGTTTTCAACACAAAAGGATTAAAAAGAGAGTTAAAATACTTTACATTTCAAGAGCACCTTTCATATCTCTCTATTGCTGTCCCCATAACATGGTATCTGAGCCCTTGCAAGCATTTATTTTTAAGTGTATTTATCCTTACAGACTCCTGTGAGGCAAGGCAGTGGGATTATCTCCACTTTACAGATGATGAACTGAGGCACAGGGTCATATAGAAAATCGGTAGAAAAGAACTAAGGTAGCACCTAAAGCACCAGGCCATCTGTCCTACTATTAGAGAAAGACTGAAAGAAGATTGCAAAAAATAGGTTTGTTTAATTTGGAGAAGAGAAGACTGAGAGGGGACACTGTAGTTTTTAAGTACATAAAAGGTTGACCTGTCACAAGGAGGAGGGAGAAAAATTGTTCTTAACCTCTGAGGACAGGACAAGAAGCAATGGGCTTAAATTGCAGCAAGGGAGCTTTAGGTTGGACATTAGGAAAAGCTTCCTAACTATCAGGGTGGGAATAAATTTCCTAGGGAGATTGTGGAATCTCCATCATTGGAGATTTTTAAGAGCACCTGGGGTCAGGGATGGGCTAGATAATACTTAGTCCTGCTCTGAGATGATCTCTAGAAGTCTCTTCCAGTCCTTCGATTCTATGATATCACACCCAGTACTGCTGAAATGCAGCCATCTCTGAGATGGGAGGATGCTGCCAAAGATGGTCCATAACAATAGGGTAAAGGATATTTTGGCTGGAATATTTGGATATTTTTGTGTGGAACGGTGTTTATGTTCCTGGGCAGTTCACTCAGATGTTATGGTGAGCACCAATTTAAAAACCTGAACAGCAAGATAGCTAGAGGTATGAAAGACTGTTGACCCCACTGGGATTGGAGGCAGAGGTTGCATGGGCCTATGTAAATAGTCTTATAACACAATAGTCCTCCATAGGCTTATACTTAGAGGACAAGGAGAGGGCATGTTAATAAATGATGAATTACCATAGAAAACATTCCCTTCTCGTTGCAAAGGGATCCGTAACCTGATTGGATCTGATGCATTTGCACATCAAACATTCCAGTTTTCCATAAACAAAAAAGCTCTCTCCTGGCACCTAGTCTTTCACGGCGTGTTTGCAGTTACAGCAGCATTGTTGGCTACCAAGCACAGATAATGGCCTCTGATGTCAGCCTTGCGACCTCAGCCTTCTTGCCACAGACCATCTCGCAAAGCAAGCTAGCCTCTGAGCGCAGAACTTGGGCTGTTCCAGACCAGAAGGAAGTCCTCACAGAGAGATGTGCCAAAGCCCCTCAGAGGCAGCCTGTGAGAGAGAGAGCCACGTGGCAGGGAACAGGAACAGGCTAGGAGAGCCTGATCCATGGGAATGGGAATGTGGCGTGTGATCCTGGAGGAACCTGGATGTGGTTTAATTGATGTCTGCTCACTGTCAGACACCCCTGACTTCCTATTTGTTTTTCCCCCTTGCAGCCTGATCTCATTTTGCACTGTTTGCACTCAGCCAGTTCCCAGCAGCAGCAGCCATGGGCCGGAATGCAGCTGCCAGAATGGGAAGGGAAGCCACTTTCAATGCAGTGAGACATACCATCACTACTGGGATGTCGTAGATCCCAGCCTCAAGTCACAGGCTCCTTCGGGACAGGACGGAGCTGTATTGCTTAACTTCACCTCCCACCTTGAGAAGCACCAGGGGAAACCCGGAGCAGCGCTGGAGCTGAGCACTGGCAGGCCTATGGAATTGTTCCAGCCCTGGAATTGCAGCATTTGGGGAGCTTGCTGAGCACTCCCTGTTCTGGTGGAGGCCATCATGGCTCAGCCCAGGAGTTAGCGAGGGAAAGGAAATGCAGAGAGCTCGACACTCACTGAGGGGAACTTGCCCAGAGGCTTTTCATTCACTTAATCTTCGAGACGCCAACCCAGAGCCAGCTGCCAGGATGCCAGGTCATCTTCTCAGTAAACAGAGGAGCAATGTTCCCAGCCCCCGCTCCCGTTTTTAAGAGAAAATGATTAATGGCTCTTAGAAACCACAATTCATCCAGGGAAAGAAAGTAGATTTACCCAGAACATGCATGAGAATCAGTGCTCAGATCAGTTTCTAGGGGCAGGCGAGGGGAAGCTAATGGCAAACAGAACCCATCTGTGCAAAGAGCGAGAGAGAGAAATGCCCTTGCAAACATTCTTGCTAGAGAAGTTCCGATAAAACAGGCATGGGGGAAACTTCCAAAAATCTGGAGCCGCTTTGGGCGAAAGTCTCCTGGCAACAGGCTGCCTAGTGAGATTCCAGTCATCAGTCACTCTATCTAGACTGTTAAGATGGCTGTCATGGGACAAGAAGGATAGTTTAAGTCACTGGTTTAGGACTCAGGATTTCTATGTTTAGTTCCCAGCATTGCCACAGACTCCATATGTCATCTTTGGCAATTCACTGCATCTCTTCATGCCTCAGTTCCCCATCTGTAAAATGGGGATATCAATCCTCCCTTTGTCTGTCTTGTCTATGTAGGCTGTGAGCTCTCTGTCGCAGGGAATGTCTCACTCTGTGTCTGTAGAGTGCCTGACACAACAGGGCCCTGATCTCAGTTGGGGCCCCTCACTATCAAGCGGGGGGGTGGAGTCAAACCAGTTCCCTTCAGGGGAAAGGTGCAGTGGCTTTCAGTTTATTTACAGCGGTGAAAATATCTCACCTTCCACCATAATGGCAGGAAGAAAAACTAACACTTAATCTGCTCGCCTTCCTCCAAAGCATTGCTGTGCTCAGGCAAACCGCACAGACTCAGCTGTATACAAAGTGCAGCTGTCAGCATGTCTGAAGCCTCTTCATTTCAATGCAGTGTATGGAAAATTAAGACGTGGAAAGGGCTTTAACAAGCTCCGAGGTGAGACATGGTATGGTGAGTGATGGGGCAATGTAATTTGGACATAGTAAGAACTGGCCCAAACCTGTGCCAGAAACTTGAATCAACCCTTTTTGGAGAAAGTTTGTAGTGCTTGGTGCAAAATTATTTTTCATTTTTGCTGCTGCCTCTGCACTTCTAGGAGTACAAAGGGGAATCTCCAGAGTGCCATGGGATGTCCACCCGGGCTGGGAACAGAAAAACCTAGGGATCCCACTGGAAGCTTTTTCTTGAGAGATTTGCTGTCTGGAGAGGTTCCAAGATAGTTCCTTTATCCAAACTGTGAATGCTTTAACATAAGCTTCCTCCAGTGCTAGCTTGGGTAACATTGATCAACTCCAACTGACATTCATAGTCCTTAAGGTCAGAAGGGACCATTGTGATCATCTACTCTGACCTCCTGCACATTTCAGGCCACAGAACCTTACCCACCCACTCCTGAAATAGACCCCTAACCTCTGCTGAGTTATGAAGTCCTCGAATCATGGTTTAAAGACATCAAGATACAGAAAATTCACCATTTACGCTAGTTTAAAAAACTTGTTTGCTTCTACCCCAGTTAGTTAAAGAAGAGTCCATGGCACCAGCATACCCCTGCCCTCTACTGGATAGAATCCGAACTGCTCAACTGTGTATCATTTGCCCGATATTGCTAACAGCTAATGGAGAGTTTTCTGTAGCTCAGGGGGCTTTGGGAGCGGGCGGATCTGAGTTCTAACCCCAGCGTTGCTGCATGGCAGGCAGCAGCGTGCCAAGTGTGAAGTTGCTGGGCGAGCTTTGGATCTGTGACACGGTCACTCCGCTGGAACTGAAAGAGTCCCTGGTTCCTCTTGCCCAGGAAGCGCTGGCCATGCTGCAGCAGCACTGTCATTTATGAGCTCTCCTCGATGCTGCTGTCTCAGTTTAGTGTGCGTTGGCTGTTGCTTTACTAGGGAAACGGCCTTTCCGAGCAAAGGGAGGCTGCCCTGCTCCGGTCATTTCAGCCCAGCAGAGCTTGGAGGATTAGAGAAGCTGGCTGAATCAGTGACAAAAATGAATTTCACTTCTGATCAGATGCGAATAAAGGAATGATTCAGGGCCAGCCGCAATAACAGCCACCCTCCCGATCAGTGCTTTGTTACACGACGCTTGCATTCGTGTTGCCGTCATTCCGACTGATGAGCTCAATCACATAATCCTCTCTTGTCAGAGGGTTAGGCTGGGGAACTGGAACAGGCGATGGACTGGTTAGTTTGGAAATGCATGGAAAAAAGGTTTTGAGCATGAACGCTGACTTTAATCCAAGCAGCCGCACTCTCTCTCCTGTGCGGCTGTGTAAATGCAGGGCTGGGAGGGAGCTTCCTAGAAAGGAAAGGGCGGCTGGTGGCATGCATTTAAAAGCCAAGCCTAGAGACAGAAACCCAGGTCTCTGCTCTTAATCAAGCAGCCGAGTGACACAAAGCGACTTAACCCAGCTCTGTGCAGCGCGGTCGGGAAAGGAAGCAGTGTTGGCAGCTGACGTGGAGATGGAGACCACAGCCAAGGGCGCTTGCAGTTCTCCCATCGTGGTGAGTTGCTTTTCAGATGCGAAGAAAAACCTCCTAGGATGCTGGTTTATTTCTGGAATTCCAAGAAGGGCCAGGGAAGCCTCGCAGAGGTGCTGAAGCCGAGGTCAGAGATCAGCAGAATCTGTGTGCTTTATTTAGAATATAATACCAGCTACAGAAGATAATAAATGGAGGATGCACACACAGCTACATTCCGTTGGCTGCGGAGTTAATGGATGATCTGACCCAGGCAGTGGAGAGTTGGATTTCCCTAGTTTTTTCCCTGCAAATAAATCATAGCTCCAGAGTCCTTTAAACTCTGCAATATGATCTGTTCCATAAGGAAGGGAATGAAAGGCCATGTCCCTCTGGAAGACTCCAGAGCAATAAATCTAACATGTACAAACACATACCAGATTTCCAAATGCATTTATTTTATTGTATTGTTTTAACAGAAAAATCAAACAGCAATAAACTTGGCCCTCATTAGATGCCTCTGTGACGATCCAAAACGCTGCTAATGAATCAGCCTAGGACAGAGGAATGTTGCTGGAAGTAAAATGCCCAATGAGAATCTGACCCAGTGGAAATGCTGTTTGCTGTTGAGTTCTTCACTGAGAAGCCTGGCTGACAAGGCAAGGGGCCTGATTTGCAGTTACTCTGTCCCTGCACTTGGGAGTAAGGTGGCTTTAAACCAACTTTGCACTCCTTGTAGTCCATGGCCTTTCAGGGCCTGCCTGCCACTTGGTGTATGTTAGAGCAGCATCAGGGCAGCTCGAACTTACACCTTGCTTCTCAAGACCTTGGAAATCAGGAACGGCCGTGATGCAATGCACTCTGGCCATGCCCTCGCCTTACCCATGACATGGCCCCAACATGTCTTGTACACCGGGGGGCTGGGAACAAGGCCACTGCAGAGCCCTTACACCAGCTGTATGCCAGCCCGGAAGGCCCCAGCATAAGCACCAATCTCCGGCGGGCCATACTGAGCCACTTAAAGGCCCCTCTATGCTGACAGTGTGGGGCAGAGAGGCTGTCGCATAACTGAGAACTGGACCTACGGAATTCAGTTACCCTCTTTCGGCTCCCTTGCTGCTGCCAGGGAAGTGGCAGCTGCAGCAAGAGGAGAAAACGTTTCAAACCATTCAGTGAAATCCTGCATCACCACTTGCACTGAGGAACACAGGAATGGATGCACCAGGACACACAATTGCGCCTTTGAGTCTTGTGTCCTGCCCCCAGCAGCAGCCAACACCTTATGCTTCAGTGGAAGGCAAAACTGCCCTACAATGCCTCTGGCTGGCTATGCAATGCTGTATAGGGGGTGAAGGGAGGGTGGGAATGTCTTCCTGTCCCCGCAATAATTGGTTTACTTATGCTCTGAAGCATAGGGTTTGATTACCTCTGTTTCAGCACATACATATAAATGTAGGGGAAGATTCTATCATCCTCACTCACCTACAAGTAGCCTCACTGATTGGAGTTTATGGCACAACTGCCCACTGCTTAGCAAGAGTTGGTATCCATACCCTATGTGTGACCCCAGAGCCCATGTGTGACCCACCTTCCAAGTCCTTCCTGGGGCAGGCTCAGGTGGATAGAGTGCATGGGGTGGGGTGGTGTATGTGTGTTTTTCCCCCCTCTATCCCGCCTCATTCCACCAGAATCTGAAGCTATGAGACTAAACAGCTGCCCGAGTAAAGTGGTTTGCAAAAGTCTGTCTGAACTCATTAAGCGTCAGGCCAACAATACCCAAACTGGCAATCAGGGCAATTTCAAGGTTGTTGGTCATTAATCACTCTGTGACAATTCTGAAGGGTCCGGTCACTACAAAGAGCTCAGCTGTCTGGGGAAAGTAACTGGAGAGCCCAGGGAAGCGGAATCACATCATGCAAGTGGCCTTTGAGAAGGGGATTACTGCGCAGAACACACACTGCTGGACAGGCATGCTGTTGGCCTGAGGGGAGTGAGGCCACCTGGGAGGGGTAGGCTAAATGGGAGGTTGTAAGGATAATGGGTTTACACTAGAGATGGGATCTCTGCCCTAGTGGACTTTGGAGCAAGATCCAAATCTCCATCTGTAATGGGCCAAACCAAAACCCTAGATCAAAGCAGCCCTGGGAGAGTTCGGGTCAGGATCCACATTGCAACTTGGGCTCATCTCTTCTTGTTCTCTTCACTCTGCTAGGGACTTGGGTAAGAAGGTTTTCACTCCAAGGGCAGCACACATGTAGCTGCTTTGACTTTGGACCTTCTGTGAGCACCTTGAGATGCTCCCATCATAACAGTCACCAACGATGCGGTACTAGGGGACAGCCTGTCTCCCTGAAGGGCTATCCCTGCACCCTCGTATGGGGGCATTCCCATCTTGCACTGCGTGGGGCTGCTCCTGCTCTCTATGACACGCCAGGGCTGCTACCAGAAAGCTCCACCCTGGAAACTCAGGTGACGGGAAGCCTCATGGATCAAAGACTCACCAAGGCTTGGCCCCACTCCTTCTTTGCAGCGGTGCCTTCAGCCCAATCCTCTTTTGGGGTGGTGCCCTGCTGATGCCCATGCTGTCTTTGTCCTGTGGGTAAACAAGGCCTTCAGTCTGCAGAGCTGTTGAACTTGCATCACTCACAGGCACCAACCCAATTTAAAAATAGTTTCAAACACGCACACCCGTCCCCGAAAATTTGCTGCTCCTCCCCATCCTGCAGCAAGCTCACCAAGGGGTGAGAGTCGTGCTGGGAAGCGGCTGGGGAGGCTTAAGGGGAAACTCTGACGTGGATGCATGAGCAGCGCTCCACTGGGATCTGCAGCGGAGTCACAAGAAGGAGGGAGGGAGGCTTGTCCCTCCTTGCAGCTTTGAAGGTCTGGACTGAAGATGTCCTAAGGATGACCAATAGGTCCTGAACTCAGCTCAGAGGCAAACAGGGACCAGCGTTCTGCAACTATACACGCATGTGAACAGAGGAAACATTTCTGTGGACATTTCCACTGTGAAGGGGCAGTGGAAGCTCTCTCCAGCCAGCACAGCTGCTCCAGAGTCAGCTTGGAGGGTGATGCAGAGCCCATGCAGGCACCAACCTATGCTAGAGATCAGTCCTGCTACCCAAGTCACATCAGCAAAGCCTCTGAAGGGAAGAAGGGGAGCAGGCAGCCACTCCCCAGTGGCAGCACTGGCAGGAGCAAGCCCCTAGCTGAGCCATAGGGATGGAAGCTAGGGCACTGCAGTATTGCTGACCCCAGACATGCCAAAACCACGCCTCAGGCCTAAAAAATGTCCGGAGATTAAACAAAAAAAAAAAAACCCTCATGATTTTTAAGTCAAACAAATATGTTCTGGGCTCTTCCTGTTTGCTTTCTGAGCTTTAAGATTACTCTCGAGTCACATTTTCAAGCTTTACTCGGCAACTCTGAGGGCTAGACACTTTTTTGGGTAATGAAAGCAGGGATTCCATGGAATCTCATGCTGCCAGGGGCTGGAGCCCTGCGAGCAATACCACGTATCGAGAGACTCACACTGCACTTGCAAGAGCTGGTGACACGGGTACTGGCTTATGCCATATGCTTTGCTAATGTCCTGATTATGGTGCATGCAGCAGGTTTGCCTCCAGGATTAGCACCCATCTAATTAGGGCATGATCCTGCAAGCTGCTGAGAACCTTCTATGCCCACCCAAGCTGCTGGGAATCCAGGGTGCTCAGCACCCAGACAGGATCTGGCCTTGGTACTTTAATATTTAAAAGTGAAGTACAATGAAATGAGGCGGAGTTAAAAAACAGAGAGAAATAAAGACTCATAAGTGCACGCAGATGCACTCCCACTGAAAGACAGTCAGAAGCAGAAGCAGAAGGAGAGAAAGAAAGGCAGACAGCAAGTCAGAGGCATGGCAACACAGGCGCACAAGGAGAGAGAGAGAGACAGGCGGCTACACGCCTGCGGGCTGAGGACGGGGAGCCGGAACCCTTCTCTCGATGAAGTTATTTTGTTTGGCGCTGAAGTAAATAAATAAATAAACCCAGACCTACCTAAAAGGGGAAGGAAAAAATAAACCCAGCCTGTCTCCCAGATTTATGGAGCTGCAGTGGCAGAGTCAGTCAGAGACCTAACCAGCGGCTGAGCCGCCCCGGGTTCTGCCTGAGCCCACAGAGAAATTCTTTACTTATTGAATCACATTTATCATCTCTAAATACATATGCAGGCCCGTGTTTCTGAATCCATAAACATCTTTAACTAATGTGGCTCAGCGAGGCCTCTTTCAGCAGTAATTTATATTTAACTTTTTCCATATGCGGGGCCTGTCGCTTTAGTGTCATTTCCGGGAAAACAAGGGGGGGCGTTGTGTGCGGGGGGGGGAGGAGGGGGGCTGCAGCATGTTTTGGCCTGTTGGAAGAGGGCCTGCTGCTGGCATGGAGAGAGAAATCCACCCAGCAGAGCCAGTGCTCATTAATCATTCGAACTACTAAACTGCCAGCTCCTTTCAAGATCTTTCAAGAAGTGTTTTCACCCAAAATAGAGTTGAAAACGCACCGGGCCTTACTTTCAGAGTCTCATCAATCTGGCCATTATGCAGCGTGTCAGGCAGCTCTGACAGACAAGCCCGCTCTGTTCAAGGGGCCCTGACTCCCACAACCTGTCATATCAAGGGCCTGATCACATTTGACAGCTTCATTTGTACCTACAGAATAGATAAAAGGGCTGTTCATTGAAACAAAGGGAGGGTCGGTGAAGGTAGGGGGAACAGGATACACCTCTTGAGCTCAGCGGCAGTGCAGGGAGAGGGGGCTGCACGGAGAGTGATTGGCAGGGGAGTCCGGCTGAGCTGACCAGTGCGGGACATGAGGAATTGTCTTTGTAAAGGGATAATGGAGCGAGATGGCTTCCTCCTCTGTTCTCTCCAGCAGGGGTGGCTCCTGTTTTAGATACGAATGACAAAAATCAAGGGGCCAGGGAGATAGCAGCTGGCACGTCACCTTGCACGGATGTGCGTGAACAGGCGTTGGCTGGGTCACCATTACCACATGGCCGTGCTAGCATGGTGTGGCTTTGCCCCAGCTGCACAGGAAATCTGGGGAACCTGGTAGTGAGACAACTGACCCCTGATGTGATTCTCCTCTTGTTCACGCTGGTTTTGCACTAGTAATAAGTCTCTTAGGGGTTGTTCATATTAGGGTGGCACCTGGAGGCCCCAGTCGCAGTGTGCTAGGCACTGTACATGTGTATAACAAAGAGATGGCTCCTGAGCTTAGAGACTTACAGACTCACTCCACTGACATCAGTGTGTATACTTCCGATTTAAACTGGTGTCAGCAGAGAGTGGGGCTCTCGGCTCCAATTCATTGCTCAGACCGGACCAGACCCATGTTTGGTAACTGGGCTAAAGCCTTCCATAATAGACTGACTTGGGAACAAACACCACGCATGAGGACCAGGTGTTTCCACTGCTGCTGTCAAGGCTCCCCTTGAGTTCCTTCTCCATATCCAGCCCCTGCCCGCTCCACGTAGTGTTTCCATTCCCTGGTGACAGCGTTGCATGTCCCTCCAGCAATCTGACTGCATTTTGTTAGCTCATCCCCTGCCTCTCCCTGCTGCCACCGTTCACATCTTCACCCAGGTTCATGTACCTGCACCATTCATCTGACATCTACAATGGTAAATAAAACCTGGCTGACGCAGGGGTGAGCAGGGCAAGGAGGGACACGGAAGGGGAGAGAACATGAGGGATGAGCTGCTTGGAGAGGGAGTGGATGAGCTACAGAAAACCAGCACTTATCAAATCTCCATTAAAACAATTCTTCTTGTTGCAGTATTGCCCATCCCAAGCATTCAAAAGTCATGAGTCTGCCTCCCCACCCCCAAAATCAAGAGATTTAAAAGAATAATGTAGGTTTTCAAGCTTGTCTCTACAACCACAAGGGCTAGAGATGTCCTTTACCAAAAAAGGAGCTGAGATTCTTGGGAAAGAACATAGCGCTCCGAGCCAGAGCTTTAAGGAAAACACCAAGCATCACACAAGTTGGCAACATGGTACATCTCCTATTTTAAGTATTACCTTCGGCAAAACTAAGAACATATATATGTACCACTGCTGTTCCCTTCTACCAACAGAAGATGGTCCAGTACAAGAGATCACCTCACCTACCTTCTCTCTCTCAGATTACTCCAACAGAGGGCTAGAGAGGGAGGTGAAAATAGGGCTTATTACAGAAATATGGATGAAGCCTGAATTACCGAGTCACAACTGATTGCCCCCAGAATGAATTCGAAAGGACAGCGGGATCCTGTTCTCTCTCTGTGCCATTAACCTTCAGAAATTATCAATGCAGATGAAGACGAGTAGCATTCTGATGCTATGGCGTGAGCACACAATACGTTTGTACAGCTGGAAGCGTTAGTGAGACAGACGCCAAGAAAACATTTCCAATGTACAATTCAGTCATCACCTAAAAAATGATCTGCAACCCAAAGTGGGGTTGAAGTTCTTTTCAAGTCACTTTCCCAAAGGGCTGCAGTGATAAAAACTTTCCATTCCCACCCCTGCAAGGCCAGAGCTTCACTTTCCAGGGAGGGCGACAACACTCTTAAAGCATTAGATCAGCTTGTGTCTGTGACAAATTAGCAGTTTACTCATGACTCTTTCTACCTTGGGGGGGGGGGGTGGAAGAACCTGGATTCTTTTCTTTTCCAGACCAACAGACGTCACTGAAACTGTGCAGATAATTGGAATGAGAAGCTACAAAGGTAACAATCACTTCAGCAGAAACAATTAGTCACTTTTTATGAGCGCTAGTAAACACATGCCTCTCATCGGCATGGCTGGCTCTGCATCCAGCAATCTGATATTTGTAGGTAAGTGGACAGTCTGTTAGCCCCCTACCTACCACTGACCCATTAATTATTACCTCTGCTGGCCCTTCCATTGCATGCATTACAGCCACTCATAGAACAGGTGCAGTCAGATAGCAGGAAGGCCCTGGCAGCAAATAAATAGCTGGATTCGCCCACTCTCCCACAACAAACTACCAGCTACCGTAAGAAAGTTTGTTCCCTTCTCCCCCCCACGAAAATTAAAATCATAGACTAGGGGTGCTTTAGGGAGAGAGATAAAGGAAGCAGGAAGGGCAAACTCAGCAGTTGTAGCACACAAAAGAAGCCAAGAATTTTGCTCTCACAAAACAAACAAACAAAAAAGAGGAAAAGCAAATAAAAGCTATGAAGGCTCCAGACTCAGCACTGCCTTCCCAGGTTCCCTCCCCTGGTCCCCCAGCAGCAGAACCTGCCCAGAAGGGAGCCGCTGGCAGAAAGCAGGCCTTATACCTACCGCCGGGATCCCACCAGGCTTTGCTTTTTTTAAGCTACAGCCTTGCATTCTCACTGGGAATCACTGGCTCTTGAAGGAGCAAGTGTGAAATCTCCTTAGTGAGTGATTCATAGCTGATAAGGCCAGCAGGGACCATTCTGACCATCTAGCCTGACCCCTGCAGGCAGCGTGTGCAGCGGGTGAGCCGCTGGCCTAGGAACCAGGACACCTAGGTTCCATTCCCAGCTCTCCTGCTGCCCTGCACTGTGACTCCGGGAAAGTCCCTTCCCCTCTTCAGGCGCGTTTCCCCTCCCTGCCATTGTTCATCACCTCTGCTGAGATACCAGGCTCCTTGAAGAAGGGGCTTACTCACTCCGGCCTGACACACTGTGGCTCCAGTCCCTGTTGGGGCTGCAGGGCGCTGCAGTAAGATAAATAATAATTATTAGGTGGCATGTGCTTTGTAGCTTGTCAGCCAGGCTCTTTGTGCCCTCCAGGGGCTCCTGGCATCTCTCCATCTGGCTGCCTGTGCACCACCTGTCCTGCCACCCAACCAGGACCTCTCTGTGCCCTCACGTGAACCTCATTCCCCAAGCAGGGGCTCTATGTGCCCCCCCATTTCCATCTATGCCACATGGCAGGGGCTCTGTGTGTCCCCCATATCCCCTTTCCCTCCATACCAGGGTTCCCCATTCTCCCTACCCCCACCAAGGGGTCTGTGTGCCCCTATTTCCCCCTCCTCCTATTCTGGGGTTCCCCGTTCTCCTCCCACACTTCCATTATTGTTTCTTTTCTTTCTTTCTGGGAGATAAATCAGAGTGTCAGCATGTTAAACTCTATTGGGAGAATGGGCATTACTGAGATGGGGCTGTTGTTTACCCTTTGGGTGTTAATGGCACCAGCAGCCAGGCCATTGACCTATTCACAACTATAGACCTGGTTGAAGCTGCTGACTGCTAACCAGATGCCAGGAGCTCTGTGTGTCCTCCATTTCCTCCTTCCAGTTCTCCGATTTTCACCAAAATCAACAGGGATCTAACCACTGATGCCTAGAACATTCTTTAAAATTTTGGATCCAATTGGATGTGGCATTCAAATGTTATTGCATTACATCCCAATAGAGACATGCCATCAAATTGAGTGTAGGGCCTTGCTTTGCTCGGCTGATAATGCTCAGTTTGGCTGTCAGCGGGTGCAACTTCAGTAGACTTCTGTCTCGGGCCCCACCACCAGAGCATCTAACTGCCTATGACACAATGGTGTCTTTGAGGTTAGTACATCTTTGCAGAGGCCAGATCTGCCAGGTTTATGTAGTGTGCAAGCCCTGGTTTAGCTTCTCAGATCCCATGCTCTAAGATGGTATGAAGTCATGGCGAAGCTTCTCTGGGTAGTTTTCATAATTGCCATGTTAGAAAATACTATGGTCTGTGGAAATCTGTTTGTTATTGTGAATCAAGCTAAAGAACTATACAGTACTTTGTAAACCAAGCTGTCAGCTGAATGTCTCTCCCAGAGATCTCCAGTGAGCATTTAGCGGAGATATTTGTATATATGGAATTACATCTCTTCAGTTATTTGTCATTATAGTAAACAGAGGGATAACTATTAACCATGCATCACAATAATGAACAATATAATTTACAAACATTGCTGTGTAAAGCTGAATGAAAGCTAACAAGGCTACGTTCTGCAGAGAAACAGGGCAGGTAATGCTATCTCCATGTCTTCTTAGCTTAACCCTTTGGACAATGGCATTTTCCAGACTGCCACCAGCTGAATGACTGCATCAAAGGACAGATATCTGTTGTAGGGACTGCCATACCAGGTCAGACCAGTGTCCTGTCTAGTGCAGTCTCTTATCTCCAGGAGGGGCTAGTCCCTGATGTTTCAGAGGAAGGTGCAAGTAACCCCACAGTGGACAATTATGGATTAACCTGTCCTGCAGGCTGTTTTTCAGTAACCCTGAGATTGATTTATATCCTAACAAAAGCTTGTTTATAACAATGCTGTTTTTTCCACACATAATGTGACTGTGTTTGCAACGTCTAAAGGAACAATGGGCCAGACTCCCCATTGGTGTAAATCAGCATCGCTCCACTGAAGTCAATGGGCTAGATCCCTAGTTGGTGTAAATCGACAAGGCAGTATGACCTAGTGGTACGGCGCTGGATTGGGTTATGTTCTCCTCTCTGCTACTGGCCCGATGGATGACACTGGCCAAATCACTTCATGGCCTCAGTTTCCCTTTCTGCGCACTGTGAATAATGATGCTAATTTCCTTTGTAAAGCACTGTGAGATCACCTGATGCTAAGTGCTATTATTATCATTATCAAGTCAATGGATCTAATCCCCAGCTGGTTTAAATTGGCACAATTCGATTGACTTCAGTGCAGCTCTGCTGATTTACACGTGCCAACAATCTGTCTAATAAATCTATTTTAATCAAGGAAATGACAGTAGCCATTCCCCAACAAGCCTTGGTGAAACTTTCTTACATGCTCCGTGTTTTCCTCGTCTTCATGGCTGCTTTGCCTCCACCTTCTGGACTCTGTCCCTTCCAGTTCTCTTTGCTGCTCTTCCCTGGCTTACTCTTTGCAGTTCCTTCTCCATCCACATGCTGCGTTTGCAGCTGGAATGGGCTGCGCCCAAACCCTTGGGCATTGAATAATTCACTCTGACTGCTTTTCAGTTCTCCTCTGTGCCCGCTCCCTGCGCTTAGTGCATGGAACTTCTCTCCACCCCAGCCCTGCTTACAGTTTCCCCAGGTTTGCTCTGTACATATCCAGTCCTGCAGGGGTTTGTGCATATTTGAATCCCATTTCACTCCAAATTACAGACTCAGGTAGAACACAGGCATGTATCCCACCCACCCCCTGACCTTTCAACCCCTAAACACCTAGGAACATAGAAAATCCTTTATCAGACCAGATGAATGGTCCATTTAGTCCAGACTCCTGTCTCTGACAGTGATTGGTGTTTTGGTTGAAGATGAGCCCAGCTAGCCTTATCAGCAATGCTGTGGGTTTGGGTGGGGATTTCCTCTAGTCTCCTGCAGTTGATCAGCTTATGCCCTGAAGCATGAGATGCAATTGCCTTGATCTTAGCACATGTATAACTACAATATTATTGGCCATAAAATTATCTAAACCTTTATAACAGACACTGTGCGTGTGACACTGTCAGGAATATGCTCCCGTACCTCGTCAAACCACAGGGTTTAGTCCCCTCTCCCCAGGGCACGCACGGCTCCCATTAAGGGTAACGAGTTAAGCCCCCCCCCCCCGTGACGGAGGAACAGAATTCGGTGTGTCTGATTTATTACTGTCCTTTGAGCAAGTCCCAATGTACATGTTGGTGGTTACAGCCCCCCTCCCTGTTTGTTTGTCCCAGCCATGGCACCCTTGAGCATTGCCACGTTACCTGCTTTGCTCCCTGTAACCAGGGGTCCTAGGAGCCCAACTCCTTCTGCTACCTCCCGGCTTTTCATCAACTTCTCCAGCACAGATCGGCAAAGGACACACGCTCACTACAGCAGGTGTGGTACTGGGCCGTGCTGACCTTCTGGGTACTTGCACGGAACACTCCCCTTTGCACCACAGCATCCAAGGGGTCTTATTTCCTCTCGGGCCACCCACAGTATGTCCCTCCTGTCTGTCTTATTTCCAGGGTGCCTCATTTTGTTATATATGGCGCTTCTTCGCATCAGCTCTAGGCCACCAGGTTAAATCTAGGCCCGTGAGTCTAGCAACCAAAAATCAGTGCAACGGGCAGAGGTTTGCTGGCCTACAAAGACACCATGATGTCTAGCATGAATGTCCTCTCTCCTGGCAACATCAGTAGAGGGCTGAATGGGCCATGGCGACTGATCTGCCCTCTGCCCCCTAGAAATAGCCTTTCTAGGTCAGCACTGGGGATACCCTGGCATGGGGCTGGCACTGTCCACCCTGTCCCACTTCTGTGGATAAATGCAGGACTTTATTCTCCAAGGCTGCTGCTTCCACCATAACTAATCGCCGGGGGCGGGAAAGAAAAGACAAGCTTCTTTCTGAACTCCTAGTCTTCCCCCCCTCGCCTCTGCCCAGCATGCCCCTGTGACCTTCGCTTGGCATGTGTGTGTCGGACGCTCTTGAGGGGCACCGTAACTTTGTGCCCCGCTCTGTCCTTTGAAATGCTGTGTGTGTTTGTGGGCAGACACCGCTGCCTCATCTGAAAAACACCAGGGATCCGTGTGCAGAAGAGAGAGAAAAATACGCCTTCCCCTTTCATTCACATATTTATTAGGTGGGCAGATCATTCTGCGGTCAGCTTGACTTCAGCCTTTACCAATGGGGATATTTATAAGGAACTGCTCTGCATGTGCGTCCAAGTCACTCCTTTTCCAGCACAAGGGATAATGTTGCCTTTGTTCACTTTGGGTCGGAGGCAGAGTCAAAGCAAAAGCGCACCCTGCCTTTCATTTGATCCTCCTCCCCCTGCCCCGGCAACAAAATCTTGCATGTTTTCTGTTTAAATAGCACACAGTTGTGAAGTGTCCTGGCTCCTTCCACACACACGCTGTGGCCTCAGCAACTGCTGCAATAAATCAATAGGAAAATAGAGGCTGCCAGTTAGACTAAACAAGTGCATTTGCAAGGATTGCTAACCCTCATTAATCACTCTGACAGTCCTAAAAACACATTTCCCCTTTAATGACTGTATTTGGATAATCAGTGCTTTTTCCTCCTCAGTCAGAGTTTGAGTAACGGACAGCTGGTGTTATTATAGCCATTCATGGGAGAGAGCTGGGAGCAGGGTCAACTGAGAGTCAACCACTGGAGGTCTCCTGCAATACAGGACGAGCTGGAGAAGTTGTTGTTATGCAATAATGAGGCGAGCTGCTTGCTGCCAATACAGATCCAAACATACATTTACCAATGTCCTAACACCCACCTGTGTTATCAACATTCTCCCCCCTTCCCCCTCCAACAAAACCCACTGCTATCTGGGTTTGAAAAGCTCTTCCTTGGTTCACTGTGTTGCCTTTAGGTGGTTTTTGCTTTCAGAATAAGTTTGAAACCAGGTACATTTCTCTGTGTAAATGATGTCACACAGTAACGCACAGCACATTATGCAAACGGTAATTCAAACCCATACAACTCTAAATTAAGCCATACATTATCCGATGCACTCAGCCATATATTTTGCGGAAAGACAGGATGAAATCAAATCAAACTGAAACCGTGGAGTGCTGATTGTTAGAATAATTAATAAAGTGCATCCCAGAGCTCTTATTAGAAGATGAATTCTGCAGTAACCAGGACGTACATTCAATGGGGAGTTGGCAACACAATCATTTCCTAGCAGAGAAAGTCACAGAGTGTTGACTGGCATCAGAGGATACTTTGCAGTGTTTACACAGTCTGGGCAGGTACTGCAGTCTTTAGGAAACAACTGCCATGGAGAATTTTCCTGCAAGAAGACCAAGGAATTTAGAGAGTTGCAACCCTGGCGTATGGACGTATTGGAACTGTGCCCCAGCGGTTTAATTGCATGAGGAGTCCAAACTTGGGAAGGATCTCTTTAAGACAGCTACATTTTCAACTGGGGGCTTAGTGTCCCCCAAAGGGCAGATCTCCAAGGGAACCAGGAAAAATGGCAACTTCATTGTAGAGGGCTAATCCATCTGGCCCCACTCTCTCCATCTCATTAAGCTGGGAAATTATTCCTAAAGCAATGGAATGCTCTGGCAGGGAGATAAAGCAGCTCTGCTTGTCCTTCCTACAGGACAGATCTTTCAAACCTCCCTGCCGCCAGCCCTGGCGTGCCCCCATTGACCTCAGAAAGACAACTCACCTGCTTAGAGTTAGTTAGGTGCTTGCTTACATCCCTTTCTGAATCAGGACCCCGGCCAGTTCAGCATTTCCCTTGTCCTGCGGTGAACTCTCCTGCCGGTTGTGCTAGTCATGAGGATCATTTGGGCTTTGCACCTTCTAGGTCCTCTCATTGCCCCACTCCCTCCTGCCGTGATGAGATCTGCTGCAAATGGGATGGTGCCTTCCCTTGCAGGCTCTGGTGATAATTAAGGCACCTTTTTGTTACTGTGGGGAGAGTCAATTGAATAAAACACCTGTGGTAACAACCTGTGATGGCACCAGCCCTGGATTACGAAGCCCCTTCTCTCTTGGGGCTTTGTGCAAGCCCCCATCAGTGGGGTACCCCAGTGGCTCAACACAGAAAGGGTTAGCAAGATCATGGACTCTTCAGCTTTTGCTGGCTCCTGGAAGATGCGAATCTGTGCCTGTGGGGGTTCCACAGGGGGCAGGAGGGAGAGGCACATGGTCAGACACCACCACCATGTGCCGTGCCCGAGATGATGGAGCAAACGCTCAGACAAAGCAGTTCGTTCCTCCTTCATGCCCTTTCCTGCTCAGAGACACCCTCCTCCCACCTCCTTCAGATACTCACAGCTTCCTTATTATTTAACCATATAGCACATGCCCATTGCTGGGGCATCAGGGCATGATGATTAGACGGCATTGACAAATCATTAGCAACATGGCTCACCGTGCACAGCCCCAGCAACTCCTCCCACCTCCCACCAGATCCAGGGAAAACCTCCACAGTCAGACCAAGCTCAGGCGATTGCTCTGCTGAAAAGATGAGCCCTGCACCATGGTCAGCAAAGAGAGGTCTTGATCCTGCAAATGCCTTACCCCCAAAGGAGCAGCTCTGGTGTGTAAAGGTCAGCATATGCAGGATTGGGGGTGTAGGCTCACACTCACACACGCACACACAGACACACGCCGCTGCACCGCTCTCAAGAAGGCACCTTTGTCCAGCTGCAGGCCATGCCTAGCGCAAAGCATGGGTCTCCTTCCAGCCATCAGCATAGTCTCTCTCCAGTGCCCTAGAGGCACACCATGGAATTTGCTAATCTGAAATCAAAACTCGGACTAACGATTTGCCCTCCTTCACCCTTCCCCGACTGCAGCAAGAGATGACAAAAAACAATCAGGAAAAGTGGCAAGGCTGTAAATCTCAGCACCCAGGCCCCATCACTGAAAACTGAGCCAGGCTGGAATGCCTCCCACCCTCATGACACACCTTCTCTCTGCCCAGCCTTCTGGGCCCATGACAATCTCTTCTTTAAGAGTCCCCTTTATTTCCAGTGGCTTGGGGCCTCCTCTGTGTCATCAGGCTGGGGAAGGCAAGGAAGCAGAACCAGCAGGCAATTTATTCACCTGTAGTCAGGGCTCAAGTTGAGGGAAAGTGGGTGTAAGGGAAAATGTGAGCAGAAGGAAAGGGAAGAGAAGCCTTCCCTCCCATTAAACTGTTACCATCCTGACCTTGTGAAATGCAGCTGCAGCAGGAAATCCTTTGGGGGAAGGACTGTGGTGAATGGGGCAGGGTGGAAAGACCCACTCTGTCCTGCAGCCTCGGTGCATACACCTAACCCCCACTGATGGTAACAGCATACACATTGCACAGGACTGCAAGACCAAGTGCCGACTTGGGGTCATTGTCCCCTGAGCAGTTCTACCTGCAGCACTGGTGGTTGGCAAGTTACAGCTTCCTCTCACCTGGGCAGTTCCCTAGCTCCTTAGGCAAAGGCTTAGCAAGACAATGTAGCTCAAAGGAGGGTGGGGGAACTGCGCCACTTTTACAGGTGGGAAGCCCTGGGACTGTTGTTATTCAGCTAGCTCCTGCCCCTGAATTCTTGTAAGCACATTTAAAACCTCCGGCAGTAAGGAAGGGCAGGGTGTGTCTGGGCTCTTCCGAGCCCCAAAGGTACCATGATGTCCCTGAACAGCCTAGCGGTGGTGATGTGCCCTAGAATGAGGACATGGGAAACTGCCCGGAGTCTCTTATGGCCAGGGAGCAGGGGGAATGACAGCTTGGCCACACCCCAGCGTATCTCAAGTGCACTTCTGTGTGCTCTCTCCCTCACATGCTGCCTGAAGCACAATTTGGCTGAATAGTGGAATTTTTTTTTAAAAAGATTGCATTTGGCTAGCAGCTCCCGTTTAAGCATGTTATATTCAGCTGGAGGAACATCCAGGAATTTAAATGCAGGGCACAAGACACATATTAGAGAGAGTAATTAACTAAAATTAATTCCATGATTCACCCCATGCAACAGGATTAAAGCCCTCAGAGGGAGTGCATTGCAGGTAGAGACACTTTAGGTGCAGCAAGATAGATGTGCCTATGGAGATCCCACTACTGCCAAAAAAACTGAAGAAATCAGATAAGAAACAGGCCTCTCTCCCCCTGGAAGGGCAGAACATCCCCCCCACCACAGGAAGAGGGGGCAGCGGTAGGTGTTGCCTTCTCATCCCCGCCAACCAGCCAGGGCGAGATGGTTCACCTTGTCCCTTTCCTTCCAAAACAACCCAGGTTTCCATTTCGCAAACTGCTCCAAGCTTGACGGTGGCAAGCTCAGCGCCGTGTGAAGACAGACGCTGTTGGGTGGCCTGTAATCTTTTCTGCCAAGCAGGATGGGGATGGGAAGGATACGGATTTCAGACTCATTTTTCAAACCTGTTCTCATTCGCTCTGCCTGCATGGTGAAAAGGCAACCGGAGAAAAATCACTCTCGGCAGCACTCACATTTACCTTAGGGGAGACACTGAGCTAGGTACAGGAACAGGCATGGGTTCCCCTTTATGTTGCTTTTCCAGCCATATATAAATTCCTTCTCATGGCTGCAGTTACAGAGATGATCTGGAATTGAATAGCTAGAGAAACTCTGCGGGGCTTTGGATCTTTGCACAGCTGCTCCTGGTTCTTAACAGCATTCCCACCCCTTCCCACCATGCTTGATATGACATGAGCAGAAACTCCACACAAGCATATATATTAATAAGGAACCAAGGTACCAGATATCCCTTTCTGCACGGTTAGCTCCGTATTGTCCAATAATGACATTATAATTGGGCCAGGAATGGAAATAATGGTATCCTTAACACCCTGATGCTCTAGGAATTGTTCTGGAGAAGTTCAATGGCCTGTGTTAGATTGCAATGATCCCTTCTGGCCTGGGACTCCATGACTCATTCGATTCAGTTATCTAGTCCCAGGAGGGACTGGTCTAGTCAATTTAGGACTAAGCACTCTCACCCTGTCCTCCCCCAGCCCAACATCTGCAACGTGGGGACAATTTTCTAACTCGGAGTGCTGCTGAGATCAAAATATTTAGTGAAATGCTGTCTAGGGCCACATCGCTTGTACTCAGTAGCTGCTAGGTACCGTTATACCCAATGCCTGGCACCTGGCGTTACTCAGATGAGCAAACAGGCAGTGCCAGCAGTTCCACTTGCTCTCTTCCAGGTGCATAATTGCAATGCAGGTAAAATAGGTGTAAGTAGGGCAAGGGGTAGAGAAATAAACTCGCTACTGGGCTTCTTTGTGCCACTAGATGGTGCTGTAACCCTTCAAGCCTCCACCTCCACCAACTCTCCCCCCCCCACCCCATCCTCAAAAAACCCTCCACCAGCTGCTTCTGCAGCTCTCTTATTCCTCTTCAGTTACAGGCTCTTGCCCTTCATTTTTTGTATTGCCTGTATAAAACTGTACCCAACACCATTCGTTACGGGGAACAAAAGCCACAGCACTCAGGAGTGACATTTACAACAACATTCTGGGCTTTTCCCTTTTTCCCCCAAATCATTTGTGGCTCACTTTTCATGGAAAACCTTCTGGCTGCTGCAAAGGAAGTGCCTGGCTAATGGAGGCGATTTGTGTAAAGACAAGAAAGCGGGGGAAATGGGTGAGAAAATGCAAGAGAGAACACACCACAGGGTGAATATAACCAAGTATTCATTTATTAACAAAATAAGACTTACCAAGATGGAGCTCTATTCACCCAAAATGATCCACAGCCTTCCCTGCTGTGTTAGACTGGGGACGGGAGTGGGGCAGGCTCTGCACCCCATTCATGGTTCATTCCTGTAGGTCAAGAAAAGCTGGGGTTTGGGGACCGGGGTTTTTGGTATGTAGACTGGGCCTGTAGAGATCAGATCAAGATGGATTTGGCCCTGGGCGCTGGATTAAACGACCCAGTTGGTACCAGGCAGGGCGGCTCTCTCCGATTTCTGCGGCTGTGAAGGGTCTCTTCTCCCCCGCCCCCATCAGTGAGTTACGGACACCAAATTCATAATCCACATCTTTTAATTTTGATCAGGTGCCCTGTGGTGGGTCAGCGAGCGAAAGCAAGTCATTTGCAATGGCACAGCCATTAACACCTTATCCCAGGACATCAGTGGACTCCTTCAGTATTATCAGGGGAGTCCAGAGACCAGGCTGACTGGTGCACTAGTTATAGGTTTGTACAGGAGCCCACTGGTGCTGGAAGGCAAGGTAGATTTTCCAAGCACGGGAGAGCAGGAGACAGGATACCGGATTAGATGGAGGACCACTGGTTTGAATCAGTATGGCACTTCCTTTGTCCTTTTCCAAACTATAGAAAGAAGCAGGGAGCGTCCACCCACTGTCCCGATCAGTAGGTCTCCTTGGCTTTTGCAGACAGTACCGCATTTTGGGATGAAGAGAGCTCTGGGGTAGCACGGCCATAGATGTTCTCCCAGCGGCCCTTCCTCCCTCCCCACCGCCGTTGCCCCTTCCCCAAAATACATTACAAAAAAAAAAATTACATCTCTGTTAACTGTACAAACAAAGAGAAACGGAATTTCAAAATGATAAAACGAGGGAGGGGAAAATGTATTTGTTAAAAGAGGCATGCAAGGACTTCCTGGGGAGGGGAGGGGAGGGGGCAAAATAAAATAAAATTTCAAAAGAAGAAGTAAAAGGGAAAACAAAGGAAAAAGAAAAGCCCCACACCTGCAAAGGAAAGGATTTTTTTTTTTTTTTAGACACAGACTTTTTGCATACCATTGATTCATTGGTGTATTAATGCACTTAATATTCCCAGCTTTAAGCTAACATACAGTAAATAAATACACAGTCCAAGGAAGGGAAGGAGAGCGGGGGAGGGAGAGGAGACGGGGGTGCTTTAGTTACTGATATCCAAGCGCGGAAGCTGAAGTTAGTCTTTGGCCATACAGCGCATATGGAGAGTAGTAGGTTCCAGCTGCTGGCAAGGAGGGCACTGGCAGGGCACCGGCTGTGGGCAAGTGGCTCTTGCCATAAGGGTGGTACCTGTTTAGTCCCAAAGTGTGTGGGCTCCTCAAAGACAGGGATCCCGGTAAAGTGTTGGGGCTCCCTGGGGCGGTGGGTGGGAGGTGGAGGTGGCAGGACGCCGCAGAGCCAAGGCCAGAGGTAGGGTAGCCAGCCAAGAGTTTCTCCGCCCCGGGCAGAGCCGTGTGGGTCCGTAGGTGGGTGAGCAGTTCCTCTGAGGTGGCAAACCTCTTGTCGCAGGGTCCACTGGCAGACACCCAGTTGCATATGTGGGGAAGGGGGTCATTCTGGAGCATGAAGCCGTAGGTGTAGAGGGGGTGGCTGGGCAGGCTCGGGGTGGCGCTGGAGGACAGGGTGGTGTGGACGGAGTGCAGGGGGTGTGTGGGGTACACCAGGGGGTATCCGCTTTTCAGGCTGCCCGGGTCGTGCACACAGCTGGAGCAGTTGCTGGTGCCCAGGTGCGAGGCGCTGTGGTAGCTCAAGCAATAGGGGTCTCTGCATAATCCCTGCATGAAGGAGGGCGGGGAGGCCCCGGTCAGCGGGCTGGAGCTGGGCGGCTTGCCGGGCAAGCCCAAGGTCCCCGGCAGCTGGCTGCTCACCAGGCCGGCTTTAGTAGGATCCAGGCCGGGCACGAACTGGGACGGGTAGCCGGCGTAAGCCCCAACGATGGACCCGTGGTAACCGATGCTGGAAGGGGGCAGAGGGAAGACGGAGTGGCCCGGCTTGTAGGGGGACACTGGGGCCACGTGGCCGGCGGGCGCCAGGGCCGGAGGCTCCGATTTGCGCCCCGAGGCGGCCTCGCCATGCGCCCCGGTCTCTGCGCTCCCTGCGCCCCCGCCGGCCCGGCTCAAGCCGCTGCCCCCGGGCCCCGGCGCCGCTTCGGGGCTGGGCTTGGCCGCCGCCTCGGGCTCCTTCTTGTCCTCCTGGCCCTTGCAGTCTCCGTGCTGCGGGGAGCTGCCCCGGGAGCCGCCCGGGGAGGAGGCGGCGGCCGCATGCGGCGGGAAGGGCGGGCAGGTGGCGCTGGGCACCCGAAACCCTGCCTTGTCCGCGCCGGGGCCCGCGCCCGCCGAGCCGGCCTCCTTGCGGGGGTCCCCGCCGCCCTTGGAGTAGGGCTTGAAGCTGGACTTGTCCTCGGCCGGGGAGTCGCCGCCGCCGCCCAGCTGCTTGAGGGCGGAGGAGCTGGAGCGGGCCCCAGGCTCCTTGTCCGCGCCGGGCAGCCCGTTGGCGGTCACCGCGTTGAGCTTGGAGGAAGGCGGCGGGTCCGGCTTGCCGATCTGGGAGCAGGTCTGTGCCAGGAGCGCCAGCGGGCTCTTCTTAGCGTCCAGCTGCGGGAGAGAGGTCAGAGCGCAGATGAGCCGGGCGCAGTGATGCTGCTCCGGGGAGCCGGGGCTTGGACCCTGCGGCTCACTCCGAGCCTCGCGCAGACAGCCCCCCAAAGCCGGGGGACCCTGGGGGGTGTCCGCTAAGCCCCAGCGCAAGGCTGGGGAAAGAGAAGGGCTCAGCCCCCCAGCCCAGGGGTAGACGAGGGAGCTCAGCCCCGGGCGCTCTCAGACCCCCACAGCCCAGGGGAGAGACTGGAGGTAACAGCCCCATTGGCACCCTCCAGCGGGGCAGAGACTGGGGTGGGTGGTCTCCGGGTTCTCAGCCCCTGCTGGTCCCCACCAGGAGGAGCCCCAGCCCCGTCTCTCTCCTTTGGATCCTCGCCAAGGGAAGGCTCGCCCCAGGCTCGTCCTGTTGCTCTACCCCCGGCAGGGTAAAGAGGATTTGCTCCTTCCACCCGCCCCGCTCCGAAACTTCGCTTGGAAACCTGGCAGAGGAGAGGGACCCCGGTGCCGTGTGAGTCGCCTGGACTCCTTAGGCTCTCCCAGGCTGCCCGACCCCGAGAGATCAGAGAGGCGCAGGGCGGGGCGACCCTCCCCAGCGTGCTCCCAGGAGGGCGCAGGAGCCCGGAGCTTCCTAGCGCCGAGAGAGGGATAGAAACGAGGGAAGCGACGGGGCGCATAGTGCCATCCCCTGCTGCGGGGTGTGCGCGCAAAGGCGCACCGCACTTCGGGGAGGCACTGTGCGCCCTGCCCCAGGGCAGAGCTGCGTGGCACAGTCAGGGACCGGGGAAGGGACGAGGAGCGGCTTAGCAGAGCGGACCGGGGCGGTCTTGGGCAAGGCGGCTCGGGGACCGGTCCGGGTGCGATCCCTGCCCGGGGCAGGAGGAGAAAGGCGCGGCACCGGGACAGCGCGCTGCGCCCTCCCCGGGCAGGCAGAATGGCTGGGGCCCCCTGGCCGGGACTGACCTCGATGGGGCTGACAGGCGTGGAGGAGAGAGGCTGCAGGTATTCCGGGTGCAGGAGGTGGCCGGTGTGGGCGCTGAGCATTTTCAGGACCCTGATGGGGAGCCGGTTCGCCTGGCGCAGGGGGTCCGCCGCGGGCAGGTGCGAGAGCGCCGGGCACGCTGCTGCTGCTGGGGACGGTGCGCTCTCCCCTCCGCCGCTCTGCGATGTCCTTGGGTTAGATCCAGCGGGCGAACCGCTCATTTGGAGGAGGTTGCAGGGGGAGAGAGCCGGGCGGGGTGGGGTAGGGTAAGGGGGGAGGGGAAAGGGAGGGAGGCGAGCTCCGGGGGCTGCGGGGCGAGCTCCGCAGTGCTGCCGAGCTGAGCAGGGCGGTGGCGGCAGCAGCAGTACCGGCCCCGGTAAGACAAAAACCTTCCCCTTCCCCTATCAACACGTCAAATAGCCTAGATCAGCAGCCACGCTTCAAAGAGACCAACCCTCCCCACCAATCCGGGACCTGCCAGGGACCCCGGGGCGGGATCAGACGCCGTGGGGGGAGCTTAGCTGGGTAGGAGGGGAGATGCTTAAAGGGCCCTGGGCGGCCCTCCTGTCCCCGGCTCTAACAATGCCAGATCCAGGCTGAACCAGACCTATTTCCACCCGTAGAAGGGACGAGACACGCCCCCCTTTAAAAGCACATCCCATCCCAGCCGAGCAAGATCATGACAGCGCTAAAAGGAAGGGGTGTGGAGAGCTGCTTTTTGGCTTAGAGAGGCCCCAGGCTCATGCCTGAGACAGGTGGTGAAATATAACCCACCGAAAAGGTACAGAGCAGGTGACTGCAACAGGGCACACCCCAGACAGTGTCTAGGTTTAAGAGTGTGAGCCTTGAGTTAGTAACCGGAGCAGTGACATTCACCTCGGTGGGCTGCTAGGCTGTTATCTGCAACGCTGTGAGGTTTCTCTCTCCGAGCCAAGCCTTATTTATTTATTTATTTGCAGTGTCCAGTTTTGGTTGCCAGGTTAACTCCCCAATAGCAAATCGGTGCAGTAGTTAGGTTTACTGGAAATATCCTGTAGTGTTGTGCAATGTGGTATGGGAGTTTACATATTATAATTTGTAAAATAAAGTATGCAATCGCTGCATTTAAAGTATACTTCATAATAATACTACTTGGTGTTTATATAGCACCTTGTGTTTTCAGAGTGCTGAACAAACATTCACTAATTAATTACATTTATGTAATCATTAAATGTGAAATCATCAGGGTGTGTGCACTGAATGCATAGCCTAGTGAACCAGGGCAAAGTAACGCTCTCATCCTGCCAACACTTGCAAATTTACTAAAAACTTGACTACTTTGACTACTCCAGTGGAAATCAGGGGAACTAGTGGGAGCAGTAAAATTAAGCACATTAGTCTGCAGGACTGGGGCCTTTCTCAGTCCTGCAGAGATTTATGCAGGTGCTTAATTTTAAATAGTCCGGACTACTCACCTATATAAAGTTATGCACCTACCTAAGTCTTTTTAGAGTTGGCATTTAAGCTACACACCTGTATGAGCGTTTGCAGGATTTCAGTGAGGCCTGTGTAGAACAGAGAACTCTGGGATACAGGTGAAAAGGATTATGGGCTCATGGAAGAAAACCAGGGAGTAATTTGGGGGCTGTGGGTAGGTGAAAGTTGAGAGGCCTGCCTTGGCCAATAAAACAAAAATGTGATTTCTTTAGAATTAACTGTAAGCCACATTCTACTTATCTATCTAATTATTTTTGGCAGCCATCATAACTTATTTTCCATGTGTTTAGACAATGAAACAATCACCAAACCCACTAAAGGCCGTGTGTTCTCTGCACAGACAGGTCATGTGCTGAAAAGCCAAGGAACAACTACTCAGTACAGTGGTTTTCAACCTTTTTCAAAATGTGGACTCCTAAAACATTTTGAATGAAGGCATGGGCCCCTGTGGAAATCTTAGACAGTCTGCAGACCCTCTGTGGTCTGTGGACCACAGGTTGAAAACCACTAACTTAGTACATTTTGGGTGATGTCATTGCTGCAGTATTAAAATTGGGGTTTATCTGGAACAAATTACCTATTGAAAAACCAGTAACCCTGCCTCTCCGGTTGGCATATCACTAACATATTTATAACTCTGAATGTTTGACATTTTCATGTTTTCTTTCATGTACTTCTGGCTGAAGGCATATAATTTGCCAATAGTACATTGCATGGCAATTGTTTGCTGCATAGTTGTGGATAATGGAAATGAACAACCTTTCAGCAGTGTGTTTCTTAACTCTGTATACACGTTATTGGCCAGGGGAATTCACTGTTGGGAACCAGAGTTCTGCAGTACAGTTACACTTTTACATTTGCACACAGTGTTTTTCACATTCCAGCTACCTGGGGGAAAAGAGAGAGAGAGAGCGTGCAAGAGAGAGACGTATAATTAATCATATTAGGTCCTGGCAGATGCTTTATGTAACAACAATGTTGCTATTATTAAGTTCATACGGCCACCCATTACAGTCTGTGTGCTCAGCGTTCTGGGAAAAAAAGCTTTGCTGGATTTCCCCCAGTGGAGTGAAGGCATCTCTGTGTTACATGCCTCACTTCAAGGACCACTTTCCCAACCACAATCAATCACTCTGTTTGTCAGACCTGTCAATTCCGCCTCATTGTGAGACTTTTTTTTCCGAAGCTGACCTCAAGATTGATTCAATCCGAACAACAAAAAATGTAAAAGGAGAAGTCTGCCTTTCAAAGGAGCCATTCAAGTAAGAAGGAAATAAAAAACCTTTCCGTCAAGTAATTCAAGTTGTGTGCCAACAACAACACCACGTTTACACCCACGTCCCACCTTATTTTATTTTAGTTTGTTATGTGGGCTGGAATTCAGCAGCCATTACATCGGGCACTTGCACTTCCAAGCAAACAAAAAAATACAGGTAGGGAGCGGAGAGATGGTATCTTGAGGTCTGTATATGTTGGTCCCCAGAAATATTACAGGGCTTAGTTTGCCCCTGCTTCAACTCTGCTTGGATGCTGATGCAGCCTGTTGAAGTCAATGGAGTTATGCCATTGTAAAATTAGAGTAAATGAAGTGGTGAATCAGCCCAACCGAATGAATTACACAAGGTTCCCCCCCCCCCCTTTTTTTTTTAAATCCCAACCAGTCAAGTTAGTAGAGAAAATAAATTCTCCCCTTCCGAAAGTGAGGGTTTATTATAGAGTTGCGTTTGAGTTTCTAATGATAATCAAGGTGCGGCATTCTGACGCTTGAATCTTACTGACAGTTTTCAGGCTCAGGCAGGGGCTATTTTTCTTTCTAAAAGTTCTAAGCCAGAGAACAAGTGCAGAGCGAGGGGAGCATTTGCAGGAATAGAGTGTGGCAGTTATCAGTACATTGGAAACAAAATTGCCAGATCAAACTTGTGTCTGCAGGAATAAAACATCATCAAAAGATCATCAAGATAATGAGGAGTCCTGTTTAACATTCTAATATTATGGGGACTTATTATCTCTGATTATGCTCTTGGTTTTTAAATCTGTCTGGGTGCTATTTTCCCTAAGCAGAACATTAACGGGGGGACGGGAAATAAGACCTTATTTCATATTCATTTCAGCTCTGTAAAAAGTCACCTCGCACCACAAAAATGCCTTTCAAGAAATATATATTTTATATTTTTACAGTAGAAACGAGAACACTTGGTAAGAAAAAAAAAATCACACACGGCCTTGAATAAAGAGAAACAATGTTTTGAATAACAGTAAAACAACAAAAAAGGCTTTCTTGGGAACTTAGGGCAAGATTTTCAAAAGGGATTTTGATAATGATTTTTGGGTGCCATGATTTTGCTTGTCCAAACTCAGGTGCCTTTAAAGGGGCCTGATTTTCAAAGGGTGCCTGAATCTGGCCACCCAAAAAATGGAGGCACCTAAAACCTCTAGAAAATGTAGGCCCTAAATATTTATGTGTTTGTAATAGTTTAAATAAAGTTTCACAGCCAGGAAATATGCTCCAACAGATATTGTTCTATGATGAATTGTATTAGCTCAGGCCTCAGTTCTGAGAACACTTAATCTACAGTGCTTAACTTTATGGACATGAATAGTTCCACTGAAGGACATAAATGCAACTACCCAAAGTGTTCCCCTCTGTATTGTTTGATCTCTTCTTTGCAAATCCACAACAACACACACCTTCTAATAGCAACAACATGTAATAATATCTCCCTCTGCAGCTCTTTATATATTTACAAACTGAAAAGTATGTATGTCAAACAGGGAATTTTGTTTTCCTCTTGTGTTTAAGATCTTTCAGCAACTTGTAATTACCCTTTGGCAAGGCTTCCTTCTTAAACACATAGATTAGGGCGTCCATCACTCCTTGAACTTGTTTCCAGCCTCGTCCCAGCAGTTTAAGACGTTACCAAAAAAAAAAAAAAAAGTGCTTTCTAAAGGAAAGAAAAACATAATACATTGGACAGGGGCGTGGGGGAGAAGAGCAAAAATAAAAAAATGCAAACTGGGAAGTGAGTGATGTACAGGGACTACTGGAAAAACTCCCTGAATACCAGACCTGTCTGCAGAGTTACTAACACAGGAAGCACGTCATTTATGATGGATTGGACAGTAATCCTGACTTCCAGAAATTACTGTTTGAGGTGGTCACTCCCCACCCCCACTCTGTAGCAGTAATAAATAACTGAATTGACATAGTTCCTTACCGTGTTAACAATATTCTCTTACCTACCTGCTTTTGTAGCCAATAAGGTTGCATATTTTCAGTCTTCAGTTAACAGATTACAGAGTTTTCAAACTGGACGTTTTTGTTCTGTTTGCCCGCCCTGTCATTCAACAAAGAACCCCTGACTTTTACAACATATTCCTGTCTTGCTGATATGCAGAATGTTGCCCTGAGCTTCAAGACTTGCATCTACTACGGCTTGGATTTGTGCTAGTGAATGATGTAAGCGTTTTTCTCTGAAACTGAGGGGTGGAGTTGTGGAAAGTTAACAAGTTAGCTAAAGAGCAAATCCCAGATCTGGAACCAGGGGAAGAGGTATTTGAATGTTAGGGCTTGTCCACATAGGAAGTTATAGTGGTATGAGGGGTAGCGTATATTTAAACATCTATAGTTATACTGGTGTAACTCCCCATGTAGACACTCTTATACCGCTGTGAGTGTCTTTTTCCAATTTAGTGTGTCGCTTTGGAAACTGCTTAAGCTAAACTGGAAAAATCCACTCTCCTTGCTGAATAAGAGAGTCCACAGTGGAGTTATACTGCTCAGTTTAATCCACACCCTAAACTTATCTCAGGAGAACCTCTCATGAAGCCAGTCCCCTAGAGGTTAGAAGAACATCCAAAAGAGAAGAACTGTATTTGCCCATGGGACTGCAAAGAAAGAGAGGGTAAAGAGAACAGTATGCACGCTGGAAGATACATTGCAGTTGCCACAAAGGTCCTGATTCAGGAAAGCATTCTGTATCCAGGGAAACACCTGCTTAGCTCTGAGTACATGGTTCAATGGGATTTAGCACATTTCAATTTAAGCACATGCCTAAGAGGCTTTCCTGACTCGGGATGGACTTCAGTATGTGTTTAAAGGCCTGCTCCAAAGCCCATTGTACTCAGCGGAAGGGTTCTCCTACTGACTTCAGTGGGCTTTAGATCACACCCTAAATGTCATCCTAATCAGGGGCTAAAGTACTAGAAATATGGGGAAATGGCACTTGTAGCTTTAGGGCTAAGGTAGCCATACTGGGGCTTTGCGTGTCATCTATTTTCATTCCCTGTTCAGAGGCTACTTGTAGAGAAGGCCCAGAAGAGAAAGCGGGAAATGCTGCACCCCCATATTCCACCTCTTTGCTTTGAAGACGAAATGGTCCGACCGTGGAGAAGATCAGAGTCCAGGCTCTAGGCAGCTCGCCTGGATGAAAGGAGAGGCTCAGGGACATTGCCAAGAAAACGGGTGAACCTCCATTCTCCCTGCTAGAAATGCTGGCTTGCCCTGGAGTAAATCAGGAGTAGCGGCACTGTGGTCCATGGAGTGATGCTGGTATCAGTATGATCTGCATCAGGCCCAATGGAGAGGAAAGCAAGCAAAGGAAGGAATACCAGGATCTTAACTTGAATGAGTGTTGCAGGATAAGATCTAGGCTATCTATTGCGGGGAGGAAGCGAAGGTGGCAGTGTGTGATGTGGGGGCAGGGACAGTGAAGGCAAGGAGTGATCCATTATGGCTTTCTGACATAACAGTGAAGAAAAGGTTTGTTATGCACCTGCTATTTTATAGGTAAATCTATAGCCGCCCTGTCAATGAGATGATGGGAGCCTGTACTCAAACTGAAAAGGAGTACTTGTGGCACCTTAGAGACTAACCAATTTATTTGAGCATAAGCTTTCGCGAGCTACAGCTCACTTCATCGGATGCATTCACTGAAGTGAGCTGTAGCTCACGAAAGCTTATGCTCAAATAAATTGGTTAGTCTCTAAGGTGCCACAAGTCCTCCTTTTCTTTTTGCGAATACAGACTAACATGGCTGTTACTCTGAAACCTGTACTCAAACTGTAACAGTCCCTTTCACCTGACTTTGTGGAAGAAAATTTGTACACGTCAGCTATTTCTCCCCACAGGTTTCGAAGTCCCACCTTCCTGCGAGTGTTACACAATCGAACGGCCTCCTTTGTAACTGCAGAACAAGTGCCTAGAAATGATCTTATTTATTACAGGAGACATGTTTTAAAACAACTGACAAAATTGCAAGATGTAAAACGACAAGCAAGTGCTTTCTTTCTTTCTTTCTTTCTTTCTTTTTTTTTTAAAATCGCATAGACTTCTGGCAATGATAAAAATAGAGTTTTCTTTTTCAAAGTTGGAATTGATCTTTATTTCTAAAGCAATCACGTAGCAGGAAAAACAGCAAGACACTTAGATATTAACTGATATACACTTGGTCTTCTGCAGTTTCCACAGTATGCATCCGATGAAGTGAGCTGTGGCTCACGAAAGCTTATGCTCAAATAAATTGGTTAGTCTCTAAGGTGCCACAAGTACTCCTTTTCTACTTGGATCATGGTTACTTTTTGAATAGCCTGGTAGCTTGCTTCCCTCTACAGAGTGATTAACATTAAAGAACTGTGTGAACATTAAAAAAAAAAGGTAAGTGCCCATTCCCCACCCCCTCCATTCCCTTGATGTGTGACTAACAGCTGGTTTACTTTGTGACAAATCAGCGGGGTCTTCCTGTTGTTGATATAATGAAGTTGTTTCCTGGTGTGAAGTTCTACAGGATAAATTGCACAAGGGGAGGAGAACTTCACACACTTATCAAAGTGCTGGGTGGACACCACTCCTCTGTTCTGCAGGGATGGCCAGCAGATCAAAATACACTCTTGAGTGGCTGACACTGGGTCACAGTGATATTAGTTTACACTATTTTTTCTCACTTATTTTAAAGGGTCTTTTATGAGCAAAATGATGTTCTTCATTGAAAAGTGGTTCGTGTTATGTTGGATGACCGTAATTCAGATTTGTTTCCCCCAGATGATCCAACTGTATTAATACTTATATGTATTTAGGTGCTGTCCATATGTTAGTCACACCGCTGCCCTGTTACTCAGTTTCTCCCTCTATAAAATAGGTATAATGACGCTGATGTCCTTTACAAAGTGCATTGAAATGGCCTGATGAAAGCGCTCTAGAAGAGCTTGGCATTATTATTTATTGAGAAGGCAGTCCCTGCCCAAAAGAGTTTACAGTTTTACATCTTCATCTCACACGGCTTGAACTGAGTCGGGTTTAAAGGTGTGGTGTTAGCAGGTGGTAGCTTATGCATTATAAACCTCTAGTGAAGACAGGGCAAATTGTCTCTCTCCCCAATAGGTCTCAACCCAGCCACCTTAACCTGTTGTAAACTCTACACTGCCTTGTGTGTACAGCAGGTTTAGAACACATTCCCTCTCTCACTGGAAAATTCGAGTGACGAAAAGCACAAGGTGGTTTTTACTGCAATGTAGTGAGGGGAGGTCAAACCCAGGTAAGGGGTGTCGTGCTGATCTCACCTTTTTGGTCAGTGACGACATAGCCTCCATGTGACCACTTTTCCTGGACTTCACAGCAAACCCCAAACTCTGTATATTTCATATGGGCCGTATACAACTCCCATGAAGTCAACGGAAAGTCTCCCATTGACATCTGTGGGAGCCGGATCCGGCTGTAAGGGTCCGCGCAGGACTTCAGCCTCTAATACATTTTCAGCAATGTTCGGAGAAACCTTTCAGAGCATGCACCAAGGAAGAGTGTAAAAAACACCCCTTGCCTATCAGTGGTTATTTGTACCTCTCTTTAATTCATGGGAAGGCCAGGGATTTCAAGAGGGTGCTAATGGTAGTCTGCAGGGCTTTTCAGAAGGGAAACATGTTGGCAGGGGTGGTGGTGGTGGGGGGGGGGAGGAACATGAGGGATTTCCACTGAGGATCTCAGAGTTCAGATTTCAAAGCTCAATCAAGTGAGCTAAAGAGCTGAAAGTTTAACAGGCTGGGTGAGCCGGCAGGAACACTGGGCCCCTTCCTTCTACTGCTAAGCGGGCAGGCTGGTCTGCACTAGAAAACTAGATCAACCCAGCTACATCGCTTATGGGTGTGAAAAATCCACACCCTGAGCGGCACAGTTAAGCCGACCTAAGTCCCCATGTAGACAGTGCTAGGTTGACAGAAGAATTCTTCCATTGACCTAGCTACCATCTCTTGGGGAGGTGGACGACTTGCACCAACGGGAAAACCCCTCCCAGTGGCGTAGGTAGCGTCTACACTGAAGCGCTCCAGTGGCCCAGCTGCAGCACTCCAGCTGTACCATCGTAAGAGTAGATAAGCCCTGAGTATTGAACGTGTGAGAAGGCAACAGCAATTGCCATCCTTGGGCCATGTCTATGCTACAAAATTATGTTGATCTAAGATACGTTGGCATACAGTCGCCGCAGTTATTCCATCGTTTGTGAGTCCGCACACTATGCTCCGGCGGGGCATGTCCTCACCAGGAGCACTTGCACTGGGGTGCTGCAGAGGTCAGGGTAGGGCAGCTCCTGGAGGCCAGTAACAACTGACGTAAGTAACGCAGCGTCCACACTGACCTAACTACTTTGACCATGACTCTACACCACTCGGGGAGTTGGTGTTATTACATCGGCCGAGTGGGGCAGTTATGTCGGCGGGAGCAACACGTAAGTGTAGACGCTCCACGGCTAGGTTGATGTAAGCTGCCTTGCGTCGACTTAACCGTGTGGTGTAGACCAGGCTCAGTTGAAATTGTCAGACAGGCGGCGTGGAGTAGGTGGGGGCAAGAGGAAGTGTCCCTGGGTATGTGCTCCGCAAGGAGGTGCTGAGTGACAAAGGAGGAGAAGCTCAAAGTGCCATCTTAGCCTCTGAGCTAGAAAGCCTGCTGTTGCCTGAGTATTTACAGCTTTCCATATACTGTGCGTGATACATCCACAAAATGGGTTCAACTCATTTGGTTTCCAGAGTTAAGGCAACCATGCAGTACAAGCTCCCAGCTACACACACACACAATACAGCCCAGAGAGCTGCGCAAACACTGATTTCTGTTTGCTGGCAGTGACAAAAAATAACAAAGTCACCAAAATAAAATTGCTCTGAGTCAGCCTGAAATCAAAATGTGCTGTTGGGCACAAAGGAGGCATCACCGTCGCACTTTTGTGAAGGGCACCTAAGTCCACTTGGGAATCTAGTCCGAATAATCAAAAAGGTTTGGGGTTTTGTTTTTTTTCAAAAGTGTGGAAATGAGCCATTTTGACATTTCTGATTACACCCCTTTCTTCCTCCCGACCAACACAATTTGCTGAAATCTGAACAAATGCATGAAAGGTTTTGATCAACGCTAATCAGCAATTTTTGGCAAAAAAAAAGTTTCCGATGAAAAATTTCACCCACTGCTAAATGTGCAGCAGTGAGCCCTTAGAAGTTTAATTGAATGTCTCACTTTTTGGCTCAAATTCATTTCCAAACGGCCTATGCTGGTGGTTCTCCACATTCCTCACCTAATGAAAGAGCTCACCTCACATGGATCAGTTCCCCTCCCAACCCACTGTGCTTAGGAACATTGGACCCCACCAGTCCCATCTAGCCCAGTATCCTGTCTCTCACAGTAGCCAGCACCAGCCGCTTCAGAGGACGGTGCTAAGAACCCCTGTAAAGGACAATTATGGAATAACCGGCCTCAAAAATAAGTTTCTTCCTAACCCCCAGCAGTTAGGGACTGCTTACGCTTGAAGCATGAGGTTTTATATCCCTTATATATTCCCCCCATTCACCCACACACATCTAACATAAGTATGGATCCATTCGTTACCCGTATATGTCCGATCCTTTTCTGAATCCCACTGAGCTCTCAATCTCAATGACAGTTAGTGTCAGTGAGTTCCACAAGCCAATTATGCACTACGTAAAGAGAATGTTATCTGCTTGATTTTCAAATCCTTCATTCTGAGGGCCAGCGGACAGTAGTAGTTTGAGAGCCCTGGCCTATGCCAAATACAAATGTAACTGCTTGGACAGAAATCCTCTGTTTGCATAATGTGGACAATCTCTCATACTGCCATGCATGAAACCGCAATAATTTTAACATCCAAGTCTGAGAGTCATGCACAGACCACAGCACTAAGCGGATGGTGTGCTTTGGAAGGTGTCAGAGTAGCAGCCGTGTTAGTCTGTATTCGCAAAAAGAAAAGGAGGACTTGTGGCACTTAGTTAGCCTCTAAGGGGCCACAAGTACTCCTTTTCTTTTTGGAAGGTGTGTGATTATTATTTTTTTAGTGTTCATACTATTGGAATGAGTAAAAAACTGTTTCAACTTAGTTACAGTTTTACTGTTGCTCTTGAAAAACAAGGAGTGATCCTGTTCTCCCAATTAGGACAAAACTCTCAGGCTTCAGCCACGAGTCGGCCCGCTGAGTTGTCTCATAGTTTAAACTAATTATGACCCCGCTCATGCACTCAGCTCCACATGAGTGCCTGGAGTCCCTGTCTGTGTGGGGTTCAGTGTCTGCTGAGGGGTGTAAGTCAGAGGATGGTAGAATATTCCTCCCCAAACAACATCTGCTCTAGAACTTCTCTCGGATAAGAGGTGGAGTTTGTCAGCTGGAAAGCTTGAGTAGTAAAACTTGTGACATCTTGGATGCCTATTTAGGAAAATGTTGACATTTTAGATCACTCACTGAAATGCAAGCAGGGCTCAATCCTGCAAGGCCCTGATCCAGAGATGGACTTGTAGTCCCATTGAAGTCAATGGGAGTTGCAGGTCCCCAGCACCTCTTGGTATTTAGTTTAAGAGGCCCAGTGCAAAGCCCACTGAACTGAATGGAAAAGATTCCTGTTGACTGCAACGGGTGCTGGATCTGGTCCAAAGTTTGTAACGATACTTTAACAAAGTACAGTGAAAAGAAATGAAAACATTTGACTGATGACTGAAGCTGAATGAAATGCTTTTGGGGCTCTCTGATTCAGCGGGTCCCTCTAGTTTTCAGATGCAGAGGCAGTTACTTCTGGCTTTCTTTTTTTCCTTGCCAGTACTAGTTAATTGAACTATGCAAATTAATTTATACAATATCAATACCAGAGCCTTAAACCTTTTGGCATAGCTCGTCTGGCATGTTCGTTACATAAAATGTTTGGAGTGGTGCTAATAAAAATGGAAAAGGCTGTAAATCAAGTTTAATTTATTCATTTTCTGTATGGTAGGAACGCGTGCCAAAATCAGATTATTTATGAGCCCTTCATAACAATAGGCATTTTTATCGGTTGCCAATGACAAAAGAGGCTCTCAGTTGTTTTTTTTTGAATGCCTTTTCAGAAACATTTGTTTTTTTGGACTCTGTGATCTCAAAGAAAAATGTTTAATCATTGATACAGTAAAAATAATTTATATTTAGATGCTGAAAAACACATCAGACTTTAAAGCATAAATATACATAGCTAATCCTACCCCAAAGACTCAGGCATATACTGTACTGTAGATGATTTATATCTAGTTTCTTAAATTTCCCAGTAAGAGTATAATCTCCCTTAAGTCTCACATAAAGTATCTGGTTTTTTTAGCCCACATTCAATATTTTACGAAAGTGTACACATAGACACACTGCACATGAACACACAAAGTATACACGCACCATACTCATACACTTTTCTCATTTACAGATACAGTATTACTTTCTTTGTCTTTACCTATCTCTAGCTAATTCACAATATTTATTTTTCAGTGGAGTAACCAAATCCCAACAAAGACTATACATCAGATAAAACAGATTAAAGTAACTGATACATAACAAATCAGCTATAAAACAACTGCATATTGGCTCCTGCTTCCCCAGTTTCACATCCTTTAAACCATCTTTTGTTCATGATCTAATACAGATGCAACCACAAGCTTAGCCGTGTTTAGGGGGCAACTGGGTTTGTGTCAAATATTTAATACATCAGTGAAGGATGACAAAGGCCCAAGCATCTGGCTCAATTTGGTGGGCGGCGGAGGAAGAGGGTCATATTACTGAGGGCTAGAAGTTCTTGGCTAATTGCATTTTACACAGTATTTCTATGGGACATTTTTAAAGTCCCTCCGTGGGCTGAGTTGAAGTATTCACAGTGATCTCACAAACACTGCCAACTCTCCTGGGTCTCATGATATTTGGCATTTTTTTAAAGCTCCAGCTCATGGAATCATGATACTACATGGGAATCTCGGCTTGCATTGTTGTTTAAAAAGAGAAAGAATCTAGCCTTCATGGTTCTGAAGAAAAGCTTGAAAATGTGACCCCCCTAAAGGCTCAAAGACAGGAAGGCAAATAAAAAGTACACTCTCATGAGTTTTTTAAGCCAATCTCACGATTTTTGAATGTTTGGGATTGGCAATACTGGCTAGTATACACTCTTCAGGTACCTACTGTGTCCTACTGCATGAACTCTGGTTCTAAACACAAAGATGACCCCTCATGCTAAAGGATACAAACTTCTCTCAGAACAGACCTAGGCCTCTGATTTGGCTGCAGGGCTCTGGTGTGATCTTGGATTAAATATCTCCAGAGCTACAGTGAAATTGTCTGACGGGCATAAGGAAAACACATATTTACATTCTGTGCAACTCGTACTGAGCTTGAGAAGAGTCTTCAATGGGACTACTCTGGCTGCATAAGGATAGCAAAACAGGGCTCATAATAAACCCAAACCGGCAATCCCAACCCAGGCAAAGCACCATCGCTGTCAGTCAGAGGTGTGATTTGTTCCCACCCCAACCGACAGCTCTGCCCTTAAAAGCCCTAGTGTAGGCTCAACGATGACATACGCACAAATCCATTTGTTGGTATAACTAACTCTATTTGGGGAACTGGTATAAACTATACTGGGAAACAAGTTCTTTCAGATGCATCTCCACCAGGGGGGTTTGCTGGCATAGCTAGACTAGCAAACCCTTTCCAGTGCAGATAAGGCCTACCTGTACCGAAAGAAAACATTGCCCCATCGTATGAAATGAAGAATTAAGTGACCACCAAATAGTACAAAATTGAATCCTCTTTTAAAAACAAAATCAAAGAGCTGTTGGAGACAGCAAATGCCAAGACACAAGGACCTGACTGTTGGTGGTGAGAGTTCCCTGGTCTCTAGTGGAAGTGGCGGGTGCTTCGGCCCTTTACTTTTAAACCCAAAGTGACAGCCAATACTCAGAGCTTATACATAGCTCATGGGTAAAACTTCCGACTGGCCTCTTGTCCGCCATCAGAACTCTTGTGGGTATTATTTTAGTTGCAAACAAGTGGCAGCTGCCACTCCCGCTTGTGTCAAAATAAACTCACCACCCATGGGTTTACAGCAAAGCATGGCCTCTGATCATCTCATGCCACTCCCTGTCCACACATCCCTCTTGCTCTCCTAGCAGCAGGAAAGAGACACTGGGGCTTTAAAAAGGCCTCTTGGAAAGCTGACAAAAGGCTATTGCTGAGTTACAGAGAGAATGTGTTACTTTGCTAGAGGGCACTGGATAATGTGGGGGAGGGACACACCCTCTGCAAGAAAAGGGGCTTTTTCTGAATATGGCTTGGCCAATCCTGAGAACCCCCGAATAATTAGCATACAGGATCTGTCAGTCATTGAGAGCTTTCCGTAAAAGGGGGCCTCTTGTCAACTTCTCTGCCTTTGATGTGACTGGGATGGAGGTGCTCAATTAAAAGCCTATCAGTCTGTAAGTAAATCAACGCCTATCAGGCTTGTCACATCAAACAAACGATTATTACACTCACCCGCCCACCCCATTAATCTGGCTGTTCCTTCTTGACAGCTCAGGGTCAGGGCAATGTAAATCATGCACTGGATTGCAGCCACCTGGATCAGGATTAAAGCAGCCATACGACATGTGCTGCTGCGCCCAATTATTCCCCCTCGCCGCCAGGGCGCAGGGAGCAGGGCGTGCTGCATTGCCAGGCAGCTGGGAGAGCAGGCAAAACACCGAGGTGGGAGTGGCGGAGGAGAGAGCATAGCAAGCAGAGCCACTCTTTGAAAGGTCTTTATAATCAATGCCCAAGAGTCACACACTATTCTAGGTGTTTCTTTTTCATGCCAGGCTGGTCCTTGGTGGGAGTGTTAGCCATGCAGGACCGGGTCTGTGACTCACTGGATAGGTGCTGAGCCCGTGGAAATCGGCCTAGCTCTGGCGCAGTCAATGGAGCTATGCCAGCTGAGGATCGAGCCTCACTGTTTATATTCAGCACAACTTAATGTGAGCAGAGGGAGGTTTAGAAACTTACATTTCAATGAAAAATGGCAATGGAATTTTGTCCACATTTTTGCAGATTTTTTTTTTTTTTGAGGAGAACATTTTTGTAATTTCCCTCTTCCCTTCCACCCATTTCCCAACCAGCAACGCAGCCTTCCACAATGAGCCAGGAATTCCTCAGGTCTACGCCCAGTGTTGCCCTGACATGCTGTGTCCCCTTTAGCCAGACACATGCTAACCTCTTTGCCTTGATTTCCCCATTTGTAAAATGGTGATAATAATTATTTCTTACCGACCCCTCAGGGCTGCTTGGAGGATTAATGATATAATGCTTGTAGAGAGTTCTGAATGTTTTAAAGCATGATAAAGTGCTGACTATTATTATTAACACAGGGCCCAATCCTGCTCACCTTCATCCCAGGAACAATGCTAAGAAGACCGTGAGAGTCATGCAGTGATCAGGAGCTGGCAGCTTAAAATTGATAAGATGTCCTATTTAATAAGAATTGACTTTCTTAACAAGGACAATGTAACATTTGCCCTAAAGCAACCCAAAGCGAATGGTATCAAGAACTCTGCAGTGCAGAGGGCAGCATGAGCTTTGTCTTGTCTGATGAGTGACAGGGAGAGGAGATGAGAGAATAGGGCTCTGTCTAGGTTATAAATTGCAATGTTTTCACTAATGGTGGCTTTTTATTGACTATGTGCTTGTCTACACTAGAAAGCTAATTCAGATTAAGATGGGGTGTGAATTTAAGGTGCAATAGCTATTCCAGAATAACTGTGTGTGGAATCTCTCATTCTGGATTAAAAGTGCTTTGATCTGGTTTAGTTTAATCCATTTTCACATAACATTATGGAATAATTCCATGTGTAGAGAAGCCCTTGGTTAAACTGGTGAAGCTGTCTGTGTGGGCCCTGATGAGATTAGTTTAAACCTAAAATACACCAGATTTAAACTGATTTAAGTGTACATACAGATTTACCTAAAATCAATAACAAAACATTCCATTAGTGAAACTGGTGTAACTTGTAATCTAGACAAGACCTCGGTATGTGACTCAGGAATGGAATAAAGAAAAGGATTCCGGCATTCCTCAGGAAACAGCAGCTGCCCAAACTCAGCTCTCTCTTCCGCTGGCACAAATGCAGAGTAAGCCCACTGAGCTCAATGGAGGCCGAATCCATGATGCCAGGGCAAATGGGTGTGAAATGCTACCAGATCAGAATGTTGGTGTTTTAACACCCCCTTTGCACTGGCGCAAATGAGCGTGCACGGTACAGAAGGTCTTTTGGATTCACACTGGTGGAAGTGACACAGAATATGGCCCAGACCCGCATCATTCCGCTTCTGATATGGAGAAATGAAATCTTGATGCTGATAAAAAATATCTCCCCTGCCACCAGCATTCCCCTTCAGAACACCTGTCCCACTTCAGCCATGCCTGTCACTTTCCTGGAGGCTACCACTCTGCTCTGCCACACCATCAAGCAACACTCTCCGAGCGGAGAAGCTGCCAGCCCTCTGCAAAGGCCTCTGCGGGCTCTGTCTGGATTATGGGAATGAGTAACACTGTGTCTATGTCCCGCTCCAGGCAGGACAGAGTGTATGCGTTGTGATACACTCCAAACTTTGTTCTGTGTTGTTTGGCGAAGTCGATAAAACAACCTACTCTAGAATGACAGGTTTCAGAGTAACAGCTGTGTTAGTCTGTATTCGCAAAAAGAAAAGGAGGACTTGTGGCACCTTAGAGACTAACCAATTTATCTGAGCATAAGTTTTCGTGAGCTACAGCTCACTTCATCGGATGCACGAAAGCTTATGCTCAAATAAATTGGTTAGTCTCTAAGGTACCACAAGTCCTCCTACTCTAGAATGATGAGAATAGTGGTCTCAAATCATGATACCAGCCACTGGGTAAAGTATGGCAAGCGATAAGAGCATTTAAAGTTGCAAGGATGTCTTTTCATGTTGATTAGAACCTATATAAACTTCCCAGCAGAGGAAAGGTGCAGTCTGTGAGCAAAAGCTTGTTTGGCAGGTGACCGACATTCCAGCCAAGGGATAACGAAAGCACCTGGGAGATGTCTCTGTTTGCTTTGGGGGTGGAGATTATCAAATGAATTGATTTATACTTTCCTGTAGCAGAGTGTTCAGTCCTGTTCAGGTGTGTGGGTATTTACAGCTATCTGTTATTTACTCTGGTTTATTACTGCCCCTCTCAAGTTCTTCCAGCACTTACAAAAGTTTTAAAAACGTAATCCACAGAGCAACAGGAACGTTTGCAAAGGGATTCCTGTGAAAAGCCTTCTGAGTCAGGAGACTGGCCGCTCCCACAGCCATCTGACACCCCCAGCTCTCTGAGCACAAGGGAGTTATTATTAATTATTACTATTTATTATAGATATTATGGTCGCGTCCAGCAGCCCCAGTTATTAACCAGCATCCCATTGTGCTAGGTGTACAAACACAGAACAAAAAGACAGTCCCTACCCCAAAGAGATTACAATCAAGAGACAGATGGAGCTAGATGAGGGAGCACAAGGAAATAGTGAGAGAATAATTAACTAATGCCTTCAATAAACACCAAGGGTATAATTGAAATCAGTCCCAGGGCAAGTCTCCATAGCACAAATTCCTTCCAAAATCTCCACCCCAGAACCCCAGTAATCCTACTCAGCCCCACCCAACCAGGAAAAGCCTGGGAGAAAGGACTGGATTTGTAGGGCTGGACTGTCATGCAACACACACCAGAAGTGCTGAGCATCTCTGGAAAACGGGCCACTTATTTAAGTGCCTAAATGGGAACTGAGCTCTTCTGAAATCTGGCCCCACGTGTGGGTTGCTGAGCACTTGTGAAAATGTTGGCCAAATGGTCCAAATCACCACTGACCTGCACCTTGTGTTGTCGTGCAAAGGAATGCAAAGACCTACCAAATCTGAACGGTACAGCATTTTACACCCAATTTATACTGTGTAAATGATGATTCAAGGTGCAAAGCAAAAGTGGTATGTGTCCACATGGGGCCCTGAAGGTCACCACGCACACATTCTGGTGGCTCAAGGTAAGAAGCAAGTACCAAAGCAAAGGAACCTTAAACCCTGACAACCAGTTGTGTGAATATTTACCCCGGTGCTCAGAGATTTTGAAATGCTACCTCTGATTTGATGCCCATTCTGCACAGATGGAAATACCTCCGTAGGGAGTGGGGCAATGGAAAATCTGGCCCATATCCTTTATCTACCATGTATGAGTTTCAATAAGGTTTATTGGTATCTGTAATTTAATATGACATATTTCTAGCACCAATTACTTTGAGATCATCGCATTCATAAAATGTGACAGAATCTTCTAAGTGCAAGCGTAAGTTCTCAGTTAATACAATAACTGAGATGGAAAATGGAATAGCATTACATTTAATATTATACATAATGCTCCTTCATTTCGTTCACCTGCTTCTGGCATCACCGGATTTCCCTCCTTCCCCATTTACAAACCTCTCAGCCCCAGTTGTTACGATGGATGCCTGCTTTCTGGCTAGAGCAGACTGAATGTGGCCTCCCTTCAGAAAGTGTGAAGACTGCTCCCAATTCATCCTGGATGAATGCTCTGGGTGTGCGCCTTCATCTGCAGCAGCATCATCCCTCTCCTGCGACCTGGGAAGCCAAATGAACCCAGCTGTGAGGCAGAGTTGTGTGACTGTGTTATCCCCATTTTACTAAAGGGGAGACTGAGGCACAAGGAGGGCAAGTGCTTTGCCCAAAGTGACACAGTGAGTCAGTACCAGATCTGGGAATAGAACCCAGGAATCCTGCTTCCCCAGCTCAAAACATTCAACAACATGGCTTCCTGGCAGATTGGAACATGAATCACCAGGCCACACCAGGAGGCTTTCTCCTTTACACTAATAATCTCACCCCTGAGCTGGTCAGTAGCAGATGCTGGGGTGGCCTTACAGTTTGGTTTTCTGGTGGAGGAGAAATCAGTGATATGGAATCTGGGAATTTCCGTAAGAACATAAAAATGGCCATACTGGCTCTGACCAAGGATCCATTAGCCCAGTATCCTGACAGTGGCCAGACGCTTCAGAGGAAATAAATAGCACAGGGCAATTATTGAGTGATCCATCCACTCCCAGCATCTGGCAGTTGGAGATTTAGGGACACCCAGAGCATGGGGTTGCATCCCTGACCATTTTGGCTAAAAGCCATTGATGGACCTATCCTCCATGAATTTATCTAATTTTTTTTTGAACCAGCTTATACTTTTGGCCTTCACAAGATCCCCTGGCTACGAGTGCCAGAGGTTGACTGTGTGCTGTTTTAAACCTGCTGCCTATTAATTTAGTCGGTTGACCCCCTAGTTCTTATGTTATGGGAAGGCGTAAATAACACTTCCCTACTCGCATTCTCCTGCACCATTCGTGATTTTATCAACCTCTATCATATCCCTCTTCGCCATCCCTATTCTGAGCTGAACAGTCCGGGTCTTTTTAGTGTCTCCTCTTATGGAAGCTGTTCCATCCCCTGTATTTTTGTTGCCCTTCTCTGTACTTTTTCCAATTCTAATATATCTTTTTTGAGATGGGATGACCAGCACTGTGTGCAGTATTCAAGGTGTGGGCGTACCATGGATTTATATAGTGACATTATGATATTTCCTGTTTTGCTATCCCTTTCTTAAAGATTCCTAACATTCTGTTTGCTTTTTTGATGGCCGCTGCACATGGAGTGGATGTTTTCAGAGAACTCTCCACAATGACTCCAAGGTCTCTTTCTTGAGTGGCAACCGCTAATTTAGACCCCATCACTTCGTTTGTACAGTTGAGATTGTTTTCCAGTGTGCATTACTTATCAACATTGAATTTCATCTGCCATGTTGTTGTCCAGTTATCCAGTTTTGTGAGATCCCTTTGTAACTCTTTGCAGTCAGCTTTGGACTTAAATACTTTGAGTGGTTTTGTATTGTCTGAACATTTTTCACTGTTCACCCCCTTTTCCAGATCATATAGGAATATGTTGAACAGCACAGATGCCAGGACAGATCTTTGGGGGACCCCACTATTTACTTCTCTCCATCGTGAAAACTGATAATTTATTCCTATCCTTTATTTCCTATCTTTTAACCTTGTCTTCATCCATGAGAGGGTTTTCCTCTTATCCCATGACTGCCTACTTTGCTCAAGAGTGTTTGGTGGGGGACATTGTCAAAGGCTTTCTGAAAACCCAAGAACAGTATATCCACTGGATCACCATTGTCCACTTGCTTGTTGACATCCTCACAGAATTCAAGTAGATTGGTGAGGCATGATTTCCATCTTACAAAAGCCGTGTTGACTCTTCCCCAACTTATCATGTTTATCTGTGTGTCTGATAATTCTGTTCTTTCTTAGTGTAACTTGTTTATTTACACTATATACACTAGTCCTGGAACAGATGTGGTCACAAATGACACCCAGGCAATCCCCTCTCTTAGGAATTTCAGGCAAAACACCAATGCCTGGCACCCAGGAAGCAACTCTGCCCCACGAACTGAACAGTTGGGGAACTAAGGCAGAGAGCAAACTCTCCTGCTGTTTGCAACGGCACCTTCCAGTTGATGCTGTAAAAACAAAACTAATAACGATACAGCCTTTCTTCAAAGACTGGACAGTGCTTGCACGCTAAGAAGAACTTGTAAGACTATATGTTACAGTGCCACTTGGTGACTCCTACCATAACAATACTGCAGCAAGCATAATTTCTGACAAGCAAGGAGTTAAGTGAGGATTTTGCCCCCACTGGGCACATACCCCAATTTTTTTCTATTCTTTGCATCCCTGACTGCTGCTCCTCTTCCATCAGCTTTTGCCCTGTTCCTTGTTGGGTCCCCCCATGAAGTAGGAGGTATGGCCGTAGACTTATAGGAAAGATCAGGACCCTGTGTAGGAGGACTGAGTGATAAGTTGCTGCCTGCTTCTGGGCAAGGTGGAACCAGACAGTGGGAAGCCTCCCTAGAGGTAAGGATTGGATTACGTGGGATCCCCAAACAGCCTCTCGTCTTGCAGGTGCTGACGGCTATCTGTGAGGCAAAGGCAGATGAAGGGTTAATTCGAATCACGCAGCCTAATTTACCCTTCTTCTCAAAACTCTGCCTCAAGAGAAGGACGGAATATAATTGCCAGGCAAGGAAAGGCTACTTAACCTTACAAGCCTGTCCCCTGTAAGTGTCTTGCTCTTGCCTTCCCCTCGTGGTTTCAGCTCTGCTCCCTTTAGCCCCTGCCTTCTCAGCGTGTCTGGTAAAGTGGTTCTCAATGTAATTAGTGAAAAAGCCAAACGTCAAACCCGCAACACATCTGACGGCTCCGAAACAGCAGATAGAAAACTGAAACTGACCTACTTTTGTGGGAACATAGCCCAGTGACAGTGCTGCCCAACACCGTTCACAAGCTCGGGGTCAAACCCTGACCTACCATGGCTTCAGATACATGTCCATTCCACCATCACTATGAAAGTTCTCGGTACATCGAAAGGGCAGGGCCAGAGCCTAGCACTCATTGCAACAGCTGCTCTTGACAAAGCATGAAGTATTTGACTTCTACCCACCCAAAATTTTCTACGATGATTTGAATTTTTGGGTTCCCAATCTGGGACACCTTAAAGAAGCTTGCTTTTCAGAGGGTCAGTGCTCAGCATTGTCTGCAAATCAGTCCCCTTTAAGTTGCTTCATTTTGGGTGCCCCAAATCACCAGACACTTTGTTACACAAATGCTAGTGTTGATTTTCCGGGGATAAGAAAATACCCTCAGTGAGATGGAGTGAGCATTCCAGCATCTTTACATCACGATGGGGTCCCAAGGACATCTCCTGCAGGACTGTGGAACAGCCAAAGAGACCATCCCTGCCAGGGCTGGGCACAGTATCTTGGAGGTTAGATGCTGGTGCATGAATGCCCATGGGAAAAGCTCATAGCCTTGTATCTGACTATGGAGTCTTTGTGCCCCAATTTAAGTAGATGCCAGTAGCTTAAACATCACCTTTGTGTGCCAGGTGTTAACACAGACTCACAGAAGTTATAGCTGGGAGAGATCGAGTATGTCCCACTTCCGCCAGTGCAGGATTGCGTCAGGACCCTTGTCTCAAATCCAGGCCTGCTGCACTTTCAGAAAGCAGGCTTAGCCACCGTGCCAAATCAACACATTAGCTTACCAGGGAATTCACAGACGAGGCTGGTCCAGCTTCCGGGGTTCCATGACCCGCTTCCTGATTGGCCACATGGTCTTGGCCTTGATTGGCTGGTGACTCTACATAAAACTTCCTGCTTATCTTCTGCCCTTGTCTGAGCAACAAGCCATTGCCTACTAGTTGCTGCGTGGACCCCCTGACCCTGCCAGCTGCACCTTTCCCTTGGATTGGATCTTCTGGCGATCAGACCCCTTGCATGAACTCTGACCACTGGGTACGACGGCCCTGCAACCCGCCTGACTCCCAGGCATTACAGAGCAGTCCCTACAGTCCACGTCTAGTCTAGTTCAAAGTGTTCCTATGGATGTTATAAAAGTAATGTGGTTAGAGAGAGATTGTAATTGGGGGCTAATGTGGCTAGGCTAAAGCAGCTCTTTATCAGAGAGTAGCAGAGCCTGATAGCATTGCAACTCTGTTCTTCTTAATGAGATGAGCTTGCAATAAACCAAGCAGCACATTAGAAGTAACTAGACAAAATGGCAGGGTTTTGAAAGGCCAGCAAAAGCAATAATACAGCCTCTAACAGAGAGAGCGCTCAGCTTACCTCTGGCTGTTGGAAGCCGTACAATGTTTTTGCAGTGCTGCCAGAACAGTTCTTTCCTGAACTTGGAAAGTCTCACATGCAGGTTTCAACACCTCTGTCTCGCGCCACATAATGCAAAAGCTAATTCTACTTTCAGGCTGATGTCAACATTCCCCTTTACTGCCCCAGTGAAATGTGAAGACAATGTTAATTTGCATTTGCTGTGTGCAAGTAACACATTCCAGATAAGCGTGGTAAGTCCTCAGAGGTATAGAGGAGAATTTCTTGGATAACGTGCTGGATGGAAAAACCCGATGGGATCCAGGAGAAGGAAACAGCATTGTGTGTTTTCATAACGCCACCTGGAATAGGCACAGCTTAGAAATACATACTGCAGGGCTGCAAATACAACGGCAGACCAGTAGCAGCAGTAATAACAGAGAGGCTGCTGCGCTCCGTAGGAAACCTTAGGGTTGAGGCAGTACTAATGGGGACAAGGGCCAGTCCTGCACATTTGCTGGGGAGGGAAGGGGCAGCGCGGATCCTCTGATCAGTGAGCAAATTTGATGGGCTGGATCTATACATGATTTTGCACCCCACATTTGGCTGCGAAGCAATATTATTTCTTTATTAGTATCACCCTGACAGGACCTTCTAGAGACCCTGTGACAGGACAGTGCGGTGTTTTGCAGGTTGTATATGTGGGGTGGAGGAGGGTGGGCAATCAACCCAGTTGGGGCCCCATTGTTCTATGTGTTGTATGTACACGGAGCAAGGGGCAGTTCCTGCTCTGAGACATTATTAATTATTATGCAGATGAGGAACTGAGGCACAGAATAATTAACTGTCCAAAGGTCATACAGGAAATCGGTGGCAGAGCCAGGAACGGAAATGCAGATTTTCTGATTCTCAATCCAGTCCTTTAACTATAAGACCATCCTTTCTCTGTTACACAAATATAGCTATATGAATCCAGGATAGCTATATAAATGCAACACATCAAATAAGGCTTAAAATATTCCATTAGGTGGTTAGAACATGTATGTCTATAGAAACAGACGCTATAGACCCTATGGAGATGGGCGTAATTAGATTAGCTAGTTTACTTTCTGGTGGCACGTGTATGCACTCGGTGTCTGGAATATCTCCTGGTGCCCAAAGGAATCCGAGTTTAAGAAACAAAGATTCAAAAGCTTTTGGAAGAGGTACAGTTGTATCAATAAACTTCTAATCCTCAGTTACAGCATGCAGCCTCTTCTCCGTAAAACAAATAGCCCATCACTGACAAGCACTTATTGCAGAAGTGAAACAATTATTACTGTAAGCAACAGGCTGAAAATATAGACACTTAAGATGGGGATAATAATGACCATTTGTCTATGAATCGGAAAAATGTGCTAGTTTTTTGTTTGTATGTAACGAGCAAAGAAACTTGGCTGATGCTCTGGAGTAGATTAACCAGTTTGAACTCAGAGGAGTCTATTGCATTTGGTCAGTTCTGTCAGGGTATATGGGCTGTTGGAATGGCTTTTCCATCTTTACTCCTGTATTGTACACTCCTTATAATGACAATGATCTTGCATTTCTATAGAGTCTTTCATCCTGAAGGGTCTCAAAGAGCTTTTCAAACATCACAGTCTGATAGACCAACTCTACACAGGATCACCCTGCAATGCAGCTATGTGTGGGGTGGAATGAGGCAGCTGTTTGATGGCTCACAGGGGTTTAGGATAGTCAATGAAGGAGAATACCTTATTCAGCTGAAACTTCTGGCCTAAGATTAGCAGGGAGAATGGAAGTTGGTCAGGACATGGGGCTGGCAACCTTGTTCTTTACAAACTTTAACAACCACAAGTGTCCAAATCCTTTGTTTTATATTCCATCCAAAAGACGACGTTTCCAGCAGCGCAATATCCCCCAAACTTGCTGGGTGTCTGTGTCCGTCCATCTGAGATAAAACTGTGTTCAGGGATCCTGCAGTGGCACGTGAAGGCAATGAATTCATTTCCATTTATGATCTGTTATGATGATACCCCTGAAGGATAAGTCTATACATAATAATCTCTCTCTTCAGCTTTGTTAACAACTTCAATTAACAGAGAGCTGTGTAATGCTTCATCAGCCATTTGGATTACAGATGAAATTAAGCCATCATATTTATGAACTACTCAGTGAGTTCTAGGAGAACTCCACATATTTTAGATTTAATAACTTGCCCTCTCATTTTATTTATAATGTTAATAATGATTTGGTGGCTGCTGCGGGGGGAGAACATAAATGACAAAGAGACCAATTCACAAAGGGACAGTAACCGGAGTTATGCTTTATGGGAGCAGTCTACTGTCAATACATGGCTACATGCTTCCTCAGTTCATTTTGTATTCTCTTTTATATTTGATTGACTAGCTCTGCGAACCAGGAGACTTCTGCCTTATAATTGCTTTCCACTAAGCACTTTGAAAACATGTAAGTGTCTAGTGTTAATAATTAAACCTGGGAAAGTGGATCTGTTATGTCTACAAACTAGTGGGTCTGTGAGTGGACCTAGCTTAGCAGCAGAATTCCACCAGGCCAAGATTTTCAAAAGAGGCTTGTGATTTTGGGTGCCCAACATGAGACACCTTAAATAGCCTGATTTTCAAAGTGTGGGTGCTCAGCACTTTCTTCTAGAGAAATCAGAGTCTGGAAAAATATGCTGTAGCTTAACATAATTGATCCCACTTCACTCTAAGCAATTTCTGCCAGGTGTTCATTTTGTGCTGCTTGATTTTGTCCCATGCCCATTGTTATGTATTATTTGTGTATTAGTAGCACCTAAAGGCCTCAACTGAGATCAGGCCCATTGTACTAGGTGCTGTACAAAGAAACAGTAGGAGACAGACCCTGCCCCAGAGAGCTGACCGTTTACGTAGCCATGGGGAGTATTATTATCCCCATTCTACACATAGGAAGCTGTTGCAGAGGAGATGAAGTGATATGCTCAAGGTCACCCAGCCAGTCTGTGCCAGAGTCAAAAACTGAACCTAGGTCTCCGAAGTTCTATGGCAATGCCTTATTCACAAGCCCTCCCTTTTTGTCAAGGAGTTTGGCTTCTGCAATCAAAGGGACTAATCCTGCCCTGTTAAATTCAACGGGAGTTTCACCCTTGACTTTCTGGGCTGGATTCTGCTTTGCAGCCCACTGCCAATGCAAAACCTCTCTAAAGCTGGCAGGGCAGGCCCTGGGGTGGGGTGGGGAATCATCCCTGGCCAGCAGCATCTATTGCACCCACCCACCTTTCCTGCCAGAGTAGAGGCATGGCTGGGGAAAAGAGGGGATGCTCAGGGCTCCTTTGCACCTTGCAATGCCATTGCAAGTTAGAACGGCCACTGCTGTAACTCACATTAGAGACCCAGCCTGATTCACAAGCGACCCAGGATTAGTGGAGTGCAAAGGTAACTTAGAACCACCGGATGCTCCTAGGCTGCAGCTGAGGATCTGGGTGGTCAGTTTTTACATATTTGGGAGAGGTTGTGATGATAGGGGCCATACAAGTACCTAGATAGACTTCAGTGGAGGCAGGACTCGGGCCATAAGAGAGATGGTGCAAATGGAAGTGGCACCTCTAAGTACCACGGCTGAACTGATCCTAAGTCACTATCCTGGGCAAACTTCTTGGGGATATAAAACTGTTGTTCCCTAGGTGTAAAATTATTAGTAGTATTATGGTAATGCCTAGAGCAGTGGCTCTCAATCTTTCCAGGCTACTGTACCCCTTTCAAGAAACTGATTTGTCTTGTGTACCCCCAAATTTCTTGTCAGTATTCTTGTCAGCAAGATAACGAAGTATGGGCTAGATGAATGTACTATAAGGTGGGTAGAAAGTTGGCTAGATTGTCGGGCTCAACGGGTAATGATCAATGGCTCCATGTCTGGTTGGCAGCCGGTGTCAAATGGAGTGCCGCAGGGGTCGGTCCTGGGGCTGGTTTTGTTCAAAATCTTCATAAATGATCTGGAGGATGGTGTGGATTCCACTCTCAGCAAATTTGCAGATGATACTAAACTGGGAGGAGTGGTAGATACGCTGGAGGGCAGGGATAGGATACAGAGGGACCTAGACAAATTGGAGGATTGGGCCAAAAGAAATCTGATGAGGTTCAATAAGGATAAGTGCAGGGTCCTGCACTTAGGACGGAAGAACCCAATGCACAGCTACAGACTAGGGACCGAATGGCTAGGCAGCAGTTCTGCGGAAAAGGACCTAGGGGTGACAGTGGACGAGAAGCTGGATAGGAGTCAGCAGTGTGCCCTTGTTGCCAGGAAGGCCAATGGCATTTTGGGATGTATAAGTAGGGGCATAGCGAGCAGATCGAGGGACGTGATCGTCCCCCTCAATTTGACATTGGTGAGGCCTCATCTGGAGTACTGTGTCCAGTTTTGGGCCCCACACTACAAGAAGGATGTGGATAAATTGGAGAGAGTCCAGTGAAGGGCAACAAAAATGATTAGGGGTCTGGAACACATGACTTATGAGGAGAGGCTGAGGGAACTGGGATTGTTTAGTCTGCAGAAGAGAAGAATGAGGGGGGATTTGATAGCTGCTGTCAACTACCTGAGAGGTGGTTCCAGAGAGGATGATTCTAGATTATTCTCAGTGGTAGAAGAGGACAGGACAAGGAGTAATGGTCTCAAGTTGCAGTGGGGGAGGTTTAGGTTGGATATTAGGAAAAACTTTTTCCCTAGGAGGGTGGTGAAACACTGGAATGCGTTGCCTAGGGAGGTGGTGGAATCTCCTTCCTTAGAAGTTTTTAAGTTCAGGCTCGACAAAGGCCTGGCTGGGATGATTTAATTGGGGATTGGTCCTGCATTGAGCAGGGGGTTGGACTAGATGACCTCCTGAGGTCCCTTCCAACCCTGATATTCTATGATTCTATGATTTCACCTCACTTTTAAAAACTTACAAAATCAGACATAAAAATACAACAGTGTCCCATCACGCTATTACTGAAAAATCGCTGACTTTCTCATTTTTACCATATCATTATAAAATAAATCAATTGGACTATAAATATTGTACTCATATTTCAGTGTATAGTGTACAGAGCAGTGTAAACCAGTCATTGTCTGTGAAATTTTAGTTTGTACTGACTTCACTAGTGCTTTTTATGTTGCCTGTTGTAAAATTAGACAAATAACTAGATGAGCTGATGTACCCCCTGGAAGACCTCAGAGTACCCGAGGGGTACATGTACCCTGGGTTGAGAACCACTGGCCTAGAGATCCCAGATGAGATTTGAGCTCCACCATGCTGGGTGCTGTACAGACACACAGCAAGAGATAGTCCCGTCCCCCCGAAAACCAGCAGTCTAAATAGAGGACACGAACAAAGGTGTGAGAGGGGAAACTGAGGCCCAGAGAGGGGAAGTGACTTGCCCAAGGTCAAACAGCAGGTGGGTGGCAAAGCTGGCATAGAACCCAGGTCTCCTGACTAGTGCCCTATTTGCTGCCTTTCATTATTTATTTATTTATTGGGGTTCATTTCCAGCCTGCAAATGAGCCATTGCAGTGCGCCCTGTCTCTGCTGTACTAATTCTGGAGCACAGAGAGCCTCAGCAAGGTTAATTAATTTGAGCAAAGGCTGAAGCCTAAAAGGCGGGGAGCAACACACAGAGATGATGGCTGGCAAAAATCATTACAGCATCTTTCAACAATCTATATACCGTTATCGATCCTGTTATAGATCATGTTTCTTCCCCCCCCCCTTTTTTTTTTTGCAGGATATTCTGGATCGATATGGCAAGTGCATTGAGACTGCAGCAACACATTTAAAACCTTATAAAAGGTTATTTAGTTGCTAACAGAGCAGCAGTTTCTGCAAAGCCTGCCAAAAGGTTACAGCTTTTTGGGCATCATAAATTACAGACGACAGGAGAAAAAAGTAAGTGCGGTTTTCTTTATTGTCTCAATGATGGATGGGCTCCTGAACAAGACACAAAATACATCATATCACCTTTAATGGGTCCACATTTCTGTAGCCATAACTCACAATTTTAAAATAGAAAATGGTGAAATATGGCGTTGTATATTCCACTCCTGACATATTTATGAGTCCTTCCCTTCTTATAAATACAGTGATTGCTATTTCAAAGCACCGTGTCAGGTATGAACAGAACGCAAACAGCTGGTGCGGTTGAAAAATTATAGCCAGAGTTGGACGTTTTCAAAAACTCTCTCTAACAGCAGTAAATTTACAATGTTTGCACTAACTGTTATTAAAACCAAATCCATAGCTTGGCAACAGGAATCCATTGCTGTGTAACAGCTGGAGTGACAGTGCAGCATGACAGCTGGGGTGAGCTGGAAGGCTGGTGCTACACCAGTGTGAAAACCCATTTCAAGGGGATCAACGGTCTACGTCCCAGCCTGTACTGTCCCCAGCAGTCTGTGTGCTGTGAGCTGGACTGTTCGGAGAGTGACAGCAGCACTGTTTATCTTCTGCCTGACCCCATGTTTTTTAATCTTTTTCTTTTCAAAAGCCTTTCCTCTGACGGCTGAGACTCGCCTTATCCCAAACCCGTGGGCGCGTCTGACTCGGCCTTCATGCAAATACAGCCTGACTAGGTCCCAATCCTGCAAGCTGGGGCCCAGCACCCTGAGACAGAAGTGAAGTCACTTTCGACAGGTTTGGGATTGAACAGCTACATTTTCCAACACACCACTGATTGTCGTTACCTAAAGTGAGGGACCGCATTGAGGGCAATGTCTATCCTGCACCTGGAGGTGCGCTTCCCAGCCCACTTAGACAGACGTGCTAGGTCTGTGTGAGCTAAAAATACCAGCATGGTGGCGGCTTGGCCTATCTTCCTGAATACGAACCCAGGGTGCTGGGGCGTGTTTCCACTTGCATGGCTAGTCCGAGCCCTGGCCTGTGCTACCCCACCTCCCCGGCTATTTTTAGCACAGTAGCTCAAGCAGAGCTAGCCGGTTTCTGTCTACCCGCACTGGGAAGCCCACTCCCAGCTGCAGCATAGATGTAACCAGTAGAGACTTCCACTGACTCTCCTCAGCCACCCAAACTTGAGGCATCCAGTTACAGACCAGCTGCCCTTTATGGGGAGTTAGTGCCCAGTCTGCCCCTGACTGCCTTATGAAGGCCCCACCTAGGGGTAATTGACTGCCCCAGGTGTCTGGTTAGTAATCGAGCACCTGGACTTAATAAAGGTTCCCCAAGCTCAGTTAGAGGGGAGCCCCCAAGGGAGACATGACGCTCCTGTTCAGAGCAGCTCCCAGGAGAAGTTGCTGATGAAGAGCCTAGAGTGAGAATTATCTGGGGACCCCACAGACTGGTACTGCAGAAAGGGCGAACTTCCTAGATGCAGGACTGCAGTCAGCGGGCATCCAGGAGGGCCTGGTCTCAGCCATGGATGCCCTTGACGCCATCTGGAAGCCCAACCTGGCAAGGATCAGCCACTATCCATGGAGAAGAGCGGCAGTGGACAGACCTCCCTAGACTCCTGACTCCAGAGACAGGAAGCCTAACACCAGGGGCAGAGACTGGAACTGAGAGATCCCCCGGAGAAGAGCCTGGCTGGAGGCAAGAACTGGACGCAGGTGGGGGACAGATGGATTAAGAATGACCTGGTCACCAGCTGAAATGTTGGGGTGAAAGCTTTGTTTGTGTCCTGCGGCAGCTTTTCTGTTGATAAATAAGGGCCTCCAAAAGCCGGTGGAGGTGCTCTTTAGCATCTGTCGGGACCAGTTAATACCCTGGGAGAGGGAAAAATCGAGGAAGGGCTCACCCACAATACCACGCCCACCAGCAAGGGGGTGCACTGGGTCAGCCAGGAATGAAGACACACCCCAAATCAGGGACTGCTAATGAGAAGGCTGGACAGACAAGGAGCTCCCACGTGGCTATATTGCGCACATTGCCTTTGTGTGCACACGATATTTTCACTGAATGGCTTTTCTGTTTCCGCTATCAGCACAGCTCCTCTAAAGCGCCTCTAAAAGGCCAGATCCACAACTGGAGTGAATGGGCATTTCTGAGAATCATGTGCTAAATATTTTCCTAAGGGCAAGGTCTGGAATAATCTCAGAAGGGAAGTGGTAAAAGCCCCATGGCTAGATTCATTTTAAAATGGACTGGTCAAAGCACTGGAGAACGGGAAGGAAGGATGGTCCAGTGCTTAGGACATTAGTCTAGGAGACTCACGTTCAATTCCCTGCTCTGCCACAGACTTCCTGGGTGACCTTGGGCACGTCACTTAGTCTCTTTGGGCCTCAGTTCCCTGCCTGTACAATGGGATGACAAGTCAGTGCTCAGAGTCTTTAAATACATTAAAGGCTGCAAAGTACTCAGATGCTATGGTAATGGGGAGCCAGATAGAGTACAGTGTCGGGACCGGTCTGGTGCGGGCCAGAGAGGATGGGCAAGGTGTCTAACTATCTCTAACATCAATAATGGTGACTCCCATGCTCTATACTCAATACTTCCAGCCAAAGGTCCAGCTTTGGCTCTGGCCTCTCTCTAATTCATCCTTCAATCCATAATGGCTACAGTAATACACATTTAAAACTCTTGCCATTTCTGTGTCATTATTTCCACTCACTTTGCAAGCGTGTTTTACTAGTAAATACCTCAGGATGGAATTAATCCTGCCAAGAGCCCTCCTGAACATCAAAGCTCCTGAGAGTACACAGAATTCTCCTTCCTCATTTACACACACAAAAGGCCTCTAATTAGCTTTTTGTTTAGTCCGATTATGAATGGGAGTTTTGACCTTTCAAAGTGATTAGCTTTTTAAGCAAACTAATTTGCATAATGTCAGTTTCTAAACTATATACACCAGCCAAGGCTGAGGTTTGAAAGAACAGAAGCCTACAGTCAGGGCCTCAGATCCATATTTAGGTACCTAATCTACGCCCTGATCCTGCAGATATCTGCGTGCAAAATTTCGTGCAACCACACAGTCCCATTACAGTCATTGGGACTCCTTGTGTGCAAAGTGAACCATGGGTGTCAGTGTTTGCAGTGTTGGGGACTTTCCAAATTGCTCAGGACCAGATTTTCAAATGTTCAGCACTGGAAATTGGGGCCAGATTTTCAAAAGAGTTTAGCATCCAGCATGCAGCTGCTGTTTGCACTAACTGCTATACTGAGCCCTTGAATATCTGGTCCTACTGGCTGTAGGTTCAAAAACACTCCGCACCCAGAAGCTTCCATGGAGGCCAACTTTAGGTCCTTAATTTTGAAAATCCTTGCCCACTGTTTTCAAAGATGGGTGCAGGCGTAGGCAGCCAGGTTTGAAAACGTGGACTAGGGTAGCTAACACAGGCCAGTCTAGTAAGGATGTATGTATTTCTGCACATGGATTAGATATTTTTTCTAGATAATTTACATTCTCTTGTATAGGCTTTGCTTGGGACGTTATAACCCCATTTAATTTTGGCTTTAACTCTGTCCCATCATGGTCTCGTTAGCAGTGAATTTTTCAATGCTTAGTTTTGCTTCTTTTCCGTTTCAGCGACTTTAAATTTCTTATGCTTTTAGCTTTGATTTCAAATGACCCAGCATTGATTCCTCTAAAATAAGAGAATGGCAGTAACTAGTGGCCCTGTTTCCTGCTGCCAAAGCAGTAACAGCAGGCATGTCACCCCTATCTGCAATCTTCCTGAAAAGCTGGCTTGATGTAGTCTGCCGTGATGAGATGTTCCTGCTAACGTGACTTGTATATCCAGGGCAGAAGGATGAAGTGGTTTTAGCTTTGACTGGTGCCCATGACAGTGATGGGCAGAATGAAATATCAGCCAATAGCTCCATATATATATATATCTACCTGCATTTCCTGCTCTTCTCCTTTAGATGGACAATGACCAGTACCCTGTGCCAACCCTGTAAGATGTGGTTCATACAGGTGTCGGGGAGCAGAGCCCTGCACAGCTTGGAATCAAATCAAAGCATCCTCTTCTGGTTCGTTTGGCAGTCCAAATCTCGTGAGCTTGAACCTCCACAGCCTATCCCTCCCTATGTCTGCCTCACAGAGCATCCTTCCTGTCACCCACACAATCCCCAGGATTGGCCCTCCTGGTAGCATCTGTGGTTGGGCTTGCTGGGGGGAGGGAATGGCTGTTGCTGGTTTCGTCACTGGGGGAAAGTCATCCCTGTACAGAAGGCTAATGTACCACTTAAGTCCTACATAAACCTTATGGAGGATATCCTGACTCCCTTGAAGTCAACAGAACCATGATTAGACCCTCTGAGTGTACAGGCATACAGGGTTGAATTTTACATTGTATTTACAACCTCCTTAGTGCATGTTTTCCAAACATTTGCAAGGGCTTAGGTCAATGAATGCATCAGACCCCGAACGCAAGATGTATTCAAACTTTTTTGCTGTTTAATATGACTATTTTCCCAGAGCCTATATCAGATGTGGGCATGTGTGTGTCATATAACACGATAGGGGCTGCTTTCATCATCCATAGATCATTCCTCGCCCTAAGTCACCATCCCGGATAGATTTGGTTTCAGCTTAAGGGACTTTGGCCCTTCCTATGTGATTTACTTTGTTTACTTTTTCATGTGGATTCATGCTGGCGAAAGGTGCTGGATTGACATCCCTGGAGACTTTTGTCGTCCGCTGCCAGGACAGGGGTAGCATGGACAGCAACACAAAAAGATGCCACCAACACATGTGCGCGCACACCCCCACAACTTCTCCTGCCAGTGTGGCCCAAGCTTGTCCTGGAAGCACACCCAGTGCCCTTGTTTATACTCGGATAGCAAGACTGGGTTCCCTATTGCAGGTGAGGGGTTTTAAGCCCCATGTTGTGGAGACCTGATATGAGCAGGATTAGATGACGTGGGGTGAGATTTCTCAAAGGAGTTTAAGAGATTTAGGAGCACAAGCCCCATGGAATGTCGGTGGGACTATATAATGCTGTATCTCAAGGGAAGTCCCTGGGACTGGTGCTTCTAAATCACCTACATGCTTTTGAAAATCCCACCCTGGGAGGTGCAGATGCCAGTGGCTGCCCGGACCCCTGTCTCCAGTGGAGTTCCCTGCTAGTGGAGCCGAACTGGTGGTGGCAACAGGAGGACATTTTAGACGAGAACTTCTATCACAGAACACTGGTGGCAGACGGCTGCTCGCATTGGGCTTCCCTTCACTAGAAAGTTATTGTCACGTTAATACGACCTTGAGGAGTAGAGCTAACATAACGTCTAGCATGACCTGGCCTTGCCTACACTGGCTGCAAGGTTGTGCTGGTTAACATGACTCCTCCGGGGCGTCCTCTAAACATGACCTAATTTTCTAGCGGCGAGGAGCCCGTTGATTCAGCACAGCTGGGTGAGTAACTGAATGTTTGGGTCAGTGGGCGTTCCGAATCTGACAATGATCAGAATTTTTAGTGAATTGAAAAAGTCCATTTCAGGGCTGTTCCAGAGGGGCATTTGAATCTAGGTCTCCCCCAGGCCCGGTGAGTGCCGGAACCGAAGCTTCTGGGGGGAGCAGTGACCGCACCAGCACCTCTCCCTCCAGCAGGTTTGCGAACGGTCAAAACAATTTGTGTCAAATCTGTGAGTAGTTTTGGGTCGACTGATGCTGCATTTTTCTTCCAATAAACTGTTTGTCAAAAAAGGTCGCCTCGCTCTCCTCTGCAGGTCACTCAGGCTGGCCCCTGGATTTTAGCAAAAACCCTCTTAATGCAAGCCTGACCCCAGGACGCTAAAGGAAGAGCTGGAAATTGTTGTAACCCCCTCGATGATCCAAAGGAGAACAATAGAAACAATAGAAACTCTTTGTGGTAGCTAGATTCAAAACTCTTTATCACTGATTTGCATTCCTTTACCTGTGCAAAGCCCTCAAGAGGTGTATTTTATTACCCGGGATGATTAAACGAACAGTTATAGATAACGAAATGTTAGGGTCTTCCCATTTGTTCTTAAGCTTGGAATCACCGTAATGGAGACCTGCTTTTTTCTAAGCTGGCTTTATCAAGGCACAGATGCTATGTTGTTCTAACCCCTTTTGCCTCTGCACAGGTTATCAGAGCCAGGGATTTTATGTCCATCTCTGGTTATTATTAGTCAGTCATGCTGGTAGATTTCATGTCTCTGTGGAAGAGGAATAATAGAAGATAAATTGTTGCTTTGGGTAGGTCCTCTTGGAAGATGGCTCTCATGATTCAACAGCTCTTTGGTTCAGGGCTTTGGAAGGGGGAGAACCATTGCATTTTAATTTTATTTCAGTAACAGTTCCCCTCATCCCATGCCACCTAAGAGACAGAGAGGTGACCTGAACACAGGGCTGGGAGTGAGTCTAATCCTGGCTTTAAAACACACTCCTTATATGGCCAGGAGCAAAATCACTTAACCTCTTTGCCTCAGTTTCCCTGTTATATGGGGAAGATACTGCTCAGTAACATGCAAGGGTGGTGTGCGGATTAGTGAGCGCATTACAAAGAGCTTTGAAGATTGGAAGCGTGATGTAAATGCTCAATAGCACTACCAGATCAGAGCTGAGTAAGCAGCTGAAAGAGAGTAAAGGCCAGATTGGGCCTAGGAAGAAGTGTCCTAGCTAATGCGCAGCATGGGCTTAACTCCAGTGTGGTGTCTTCATAACAGTGGGTGTTCAGTCAGCAGGTATTAAAGCTTGTATCCTACTAGGAATTGTACAGACCATATTTAGCCCCAGATATATATGATCCAGCTTTGTTCCCCCCAGCCCTATCTTCTGGATTTATATGAGCCAAGTCCAAACCAGGCAGATTTGATTGTTCCCTCAGCTGAAAAGCTTGCTTCCCAGCAAAGGGTGCTGGCCAGACCCTTATAAGAGTGCTTCCTACTGGACAATTGTGGTTTGACAGTGCCATGGAAGAAAGCACTCTCAGCTGTCCTCCCGGCCAGGGCATAGAATATTGCTTGCTCTCTGGTGATTTGCTGTTCTGTAGGGATGTTTGGGGAATATAGAGGATGTCGGAGTTGTGGTGAGGTATGTGTGGGGAGGGAGACATAAACCAAGAATTAGGAGATAACAAAAGACTCCTGCTGTTTGTGTGTGTTGGTTCCACATTCATAATCCTACATTGTCAAGGAGATGGACTAGATCAGAGGTTCTCACCTCGTGCCCCCCATTTCCATTCTGGGGTCACCCTGGATCTCCCCCCAACTAGCAATACAAGAAGGGCCAGGTGGCTGTGACCCCTTGATACCTGTTTACAGCCCCCAGGCCAGGAACTCTTGGATTAGATAACCCAACGCGCGCACACATCCTATACTGACATTCTGAGCACAAAGTGAGACCCTGCTGAACCCCTCTGTGTAATGCTTTCTTTCCTGCACACGTGCGAGGACCTTTGAGTTGACTGCTCTGTTTTATAACATTGCTGTTTCCTGGCCTGGCTTTATTACATCTGTTCTTTGGGGTATGGTGTTGTAAATTGGGTAGGTGATGATATGTAATCACTAACCGAAAAGCCAATACATTTTCACTGCAACAGCAGTAAGACAAATAAAGGAGAGGAGGGAGGGCCTGGTGAGGCTCCGACAAAGGGGTGTAGTTTTTTAAATGTGATTGCAAATTGAAAACAATGTTATCCTCATGTAGCTGGTTTCATCGCACAGTCACGGCTGCTGCTTTCTTTCTGGGAGAACAACTGAGTGCTTCGGGGAGGGACTGAGTTTCCTGTTGAAAATTTTAGACCTCCCTTTGATTCTCTTTTGGAACTTGGGTTACATCTTCTGCCTCTCTGCTCTGAGGCCAGCCTGGGAACATGAAAGTCACTGGGCATTGCCAGGGAACACAGACAAACTGCTTAAGGGGGGCTCCTTGTCCTTTGTTTGGGATAACCTACTGGATCCCAAGTTGCCAACTGCTTCTTTCACCTGATGAACAGAGTAACAGGAATGGGGGTGATTGTCCCAATGAAAGCAAAGGCTCCAGCAAACAAGGAGATCAGAATGGCAGAATGAGTCATCAGGGACTTCTCTACCCTAGAGAACTAGTCTGGTTGTATAGAACCTGTTTAAACACAAGCATGGAGTTGTTTCCGCGCTAGCCAGGTTGAATCTGTTTAGGATCCATTGCAGGTTTCTCCTTGTCCACACTAGAGCTGTCCTACACCTTTGCAGTTGAAGTGGCCTCTTGGGACCTATCCCTCAATTCCTAGTGTAGCTTCCAGAAGCAGTGCACTCTGGGAGATTTCACTAAGCCATTAGTGCACCATGGGACAGTAGCAGGAGGACTGGTTGAACCATTTCAGCTTGTCTGTGTCCACTAAATCAGTTCAGACTAAACTAGTATTTAGCCCTGGAGAGGACCTGTTTACACTACAGACATTTTCTAACAGGTTTTAAAACCAATTTAGCTAAACTGCTTTTAAAACTGGTTAGATCCTATAGCATAGACCTGATTATAGGTGGTTTATGGTAGTCTGACCCATTTTTACTGGACTGGTCTCAAGATCACTACTGCTCAAATCAGGTTTAAAATCCTTTTGGTTGAATGTTCCTCAGTGTAGACAGGTCTAAAATCTGCCCAGCCCTGTTTGTAGCACACTTCTGAAGCGTTTGAGGCACTTCTATGGGTTTGTACTCAGGTGGCACTTGCTACCCCGGCCACTCAGCTATTTGTTAGCAGGTGGAGCAGAGCTAGCATGTGTCTTTCTACCTGCACTGGGAAGGATACTCCCAGCTGCAGTGTAAACATACCCTATTGACATGACAATTTACACCAGCTGAGAATATGACCCCCTAGCCTTATAAATGTGCTAGGAGGTTAAAATGGTTCTATGTGGTGTGGTCAGTTTCTCAAGTGCAGCTCCGGCCTGGCTCTTGTTGTTGTGGGATAAGGAGAAGCAGCGGGGTTGGGTTGCTGTGTCAGGATGAGTTGGAGTGGCTTCCAGGATTATTGCTAACAGTCGTGATAATGGCACTGTAAATACGGATGGTGCAGATGGGCTGGGAGATAAATGGACGGGGTTAACCCGCTGCAACTTAAGATGTGCCTGTGTGCTGCTGTGCCAGTTTATCACGATGAGTGTCATAGCAAAAATCAATCCTCTGTGTTCTTTTGGGAATTACAACTATCATTTTGGTGTGATTTATTTGCTGTATAATGTGGACAGGGCTATTTGTTCATCATTTTGAAAGTTCACCTAAAATTGCTTTGAGTTCCTGGTTTTCAGGAGTGACATGCCCAATTGTTATCTCCTCCCGTGTGAAATATGGATAACGGGTACCTGCCGGACAGCACAACTCTCCTCCATGCTTACCTGGTCCAGGAATTTCATTGCAACACAGTCCCACAGGAGAAGCCTCATGGTAGCCACAGGTTCTGCTGGATGGGGATGCGGCCTGACATATCCTCCTGTGTCTTGAGCGTTCAGAATGCCATTGGCTAGAAACTCCTCTCCCACCAGGTTACGTGGACTTCAGTGGAATTACTCTTGATTTACACCATCGTCAGATCAGCTTCCTGCCTCTGCATCTTTCCTTTCTTAGGTACCACAGGACGTTCAGGCTGACATAGATTGTGGTGCTCTGCTCCTGGGAGATTATCTTCTACTAGCAGGCTCACAGGCTGATGGGATCAGTCTCCGCCACCTACATCACGGCCCAGAAACCTTGCTACTTGCGATACTCATGGCAAGGCATACAGGAGACTCCCTCTCCAGCAGCGGGGGAATGCATGAGGCCAGAGAGAGAGAGAGAGGAAATGACTTGCTCAAGGTCACACAGGGAGTCTAGGGCAAGAATAGAACCCAGTTCTCTTGAGATGTCCCAGTCTGGTGCCTTGACCACAAGACACTCCTTCCCTGTATTGAGGAATCTCTGACTGCAGGTGTTGTACAAACTTTTCTCATTATAAACTGTCCCCTAGCAGGTGGCACTGGGGAGGATAGGTCCCCACAGTGCCTCCTGCAGGAAGGCTCCTTGCTCTGCAGCTCTTACCATCTGTACCAAAGGGGAAAAGCCTCCAAAGTTAAACCTTACACTGACATAAAGCAACGCAAAACAAAACAAAACAACCCGGTGCATTTATGAGATCCTATAAACAAGGTCTCAAACAACCCTTCCCAGGCGCTGGCTAGGAGAAAATCCCCACCGTTATGTCAATTACATGGATGACTGGGGAAAGTTTGAACATAAGTAATGGAGTCGGCAGCTCTTGATTGAAGTTTTTCTCACTAGTGCGATTTAAATTGGCACCATTGACCTTCAAAGGGGGGCAGACACTACTGCAGGTGTTACCCTTCATGCCACTCACTCAGGCCTGTCATTAATACTTAAGCCCTTAACAGGTGTTTTCTGCTGCACTAGAAGAGGCCTGATATCTCGGTGTGTCCATTTTCCCCCTTGAAAGAGGCATTTTGTTGCTGGCAAACTGCCACACCGCTTGCTGATTTGTTCCTGCTCAGTGCTGGGTAAAAAGTCACATACGTTAACAGTTTCAGGGCAAAGTCCCCTGAAGCCCCCTCTGATAATTTCGAGGGAGGTAGGTACAGATTGGAGGCAAGCTGTAAAGATCCTGGGGGTGTTGATTTTTTTCTGGATGAGCCATGTTTGCGGCTCTTTTCGTGGCAGCCAAGCTATGACATAATCACGCATTTGGCTCTCTGCTGAGCGAAAGGCACATCAAGGTGTAGAAAGTGGGTTAGCTCAGCGGGATGCTAAAAGTGAGCATCTGCACCAGATTAGCTTGAGGTGCACACAGCATCTTATCCCTCCCCACTACTTTCCTGGAGCTTGTGCAACTGGGAGGGCATAATGCTGAGGACAAGCAAAGAGGGGGAGATGGCTGGTGAGGGAACGACACCTGAAATAGCTAGAGATGGGCCTGTGCCAAAAGCTGGGTGCAAACACTTCGGAACTGAAGCTGGCAGGACAGCTTCAAATGGTGCGTTCACATTTTACATGTGGGGTCCATCCCTAGTTAAAACAAGTCACAAACCTTTACTGAGAGGCCAGGCATGTGGGGAGTAGATTATGATGCAAGAGGTTTGGGTGCATTTGCTCCTGGCGTCTGACTTGGGGTGTCACTCCCTCTGGGAAATGGGAGAGGACATGGCTTGCTATGGACTGGCTGGATCCTCCCCCGTGTGGCAGTCAGGGGAAGAGATCCTGTTGTTCTCAGCTCTCTCCATCCCCCACAGGTGGGGATTTGATTGTTATCGTCGGCCGAGAATAGAAAAGAAAATGTTTGTTCAGACATTAAATGCTTCCTGTGACTCTGTGCCGCCTGCCAAGCCTGTTGAACCCGCCGTCCTGCTTGTGTGGGGAGGCCAAGAAATTTCCTATGATCAAAGCATGAGGAAACCAGTCTGCTCCCCTTATTCACACCAGCTACTCACAGGGGAGCATAGCCCTGTGTGTACATAGATCCCCAGGCCCCTCACCCTTGCGTATACACCTCCCCCGTTTAATTCTCCGGTACATCTCCCAAATGCATTCCCTCTGCATACCTGTGCTCCCTCATATACACAAAGGGATTTGGGAACTGCCATGTAGGATATGGTCCATCTTGTCCAGTATCCTGGCTCCAACATTGGCCAGTGCCGGCTGCCTCAAAGGAAGGTGCAATAAACCCTGCAGTAGGTGGTTATGGAATAACCTGCCCAGGGGACATTTCCTCCTAACCCCAAATAATGAGAGGTTGTCCTGTAGCTTGAGCGTGGCCAGGTTCTACCAAGAAGTCAGAACCTCAGTTTTACATATCCTCTGAAGATGCTGCTACGATATCCTCTTCCTTAGCCTTCAATAAGCAACTGGTGAAATCTGAGCCCTTTGGCTAAGATCATATGTGGAGTCAGTAGAACCCCTAGCACGTCATATAGTTGGGAATGGACTTTACCCTGCCTTGGAAGGGGAATAGACGTGAAGATCTCAGTGGTCCAGTGGCCAGTACCTTGGTCTTACATCTCAGTCAATAGGTCCTTCACTGACTCATGAGTAACACCTTAGACCTTGGGCTTAGATCAAGGGTAGTATCAAGATAAAATGCATCATCTCAAGCAAGGGGAACAGCCTCTGCTCTGCCCTTGCTCATCTAATGGAGAGATGGACTGGAAGGGCTCATAGGTCTTCTACATCTCTCACTATTATTGTCAACTGATATAATGTCGTCAACCACCTGTGCATACTGTAGTTAGAGTCAGAATCCCATGCCCCTTTGAAGTGAAATCACACCAAAAGCGGAAGAAGGGTCATGAAAGTTTGTGGTCTGCTTCTCCAGAGTCTAAGGCAGGAAAGATGTTATCTGAAGGGCATAGGCAGCCACAGGATAGTTTAGAAAAATCTCATGTATTCCCACGCATCCCCAGTGAAAGATGCTGCTCTAGAGGATGGCTCCCTGGTCTGGGATGCAGGAAAGGTGGGTTCAATTCCTTGGCCAAGTTACTGAATCTGCCCTATGCCTCTATTTCCCTGTGAAATGGGGATAATAGCACTTGCCTACCTCATAGGACTGCTGGGAGGATAAAATTCTATTAATAACTATGAGACACTCAGATACTAGGGTGATGAGGGCTATAGAAGTCCCTAGGTGAATACAACAGAGCTGAGCTCTGTTATCTTGTGTGCCTCTGACTTTATGTCCTTCATAGAAGAGAAATAAATGCTATTTTACATAGTATTCCCCCACCTTTCTCTTTGATGTGAAATAATATTAAATGCTGTTCATTTTGAACTGAATAGCACTGTATATAATTGCAAGGTATTATTATGAAGGGAATGATTGTTCATGGGTAACACAATGCAAAATCGTTAGCTCAAAAAAAGATTTAAAATTTTTTTTTTGGCATGTCTTTTATCTAAATGACCGATCTGTGCTCCAGAACTCCTACTGTATATTTGTTGTGCGGGGGTTGCCAGGTTGTGTTCCTTTGTCAATAGAGAGATCAAACTGATTTATAAGAAAGGAAGATTTATATTTGATACTTGGGCTTACAGAAGAAGTGGGCTCGATTTGCTTAGCTCTGAGGCTGGAATTCATCAGCTCAAGGTGTGCTGTTGATTAACTAATTCATCTAAGCCACCAGGTTTTAGAGCCTACAAAGCATCACATAACCTCATCCTCACCTACTTCTTCCTAGGTACTTATCCAACCCACTTCACTGAAGTGTTTGAGACACGCATAAACAATAGCATCGCTGGATCTGTCCCCACAACTACACTGTGAAGGGAAGATGTGTCATTATTCCTGTTTTAGAGAGGAAGAAACGGAGGTGCTGCGTAGAAGATAAGGCCAGATTTTTCAGTAAAGCTCAGCTCTCACTGAGGAATTGCACGCTGTCACTTTACCCGTGGTAGGGAGGGAGAGGTTCCTGGTCCTCTCGCAGGCTAGGGGACCGTGTAGCAAAGCATGCATTTAGAGTCAGTCTGGAAAAAGCCAGCCTCAAGCGAAGTGAGGTGAGCTGGGCCTTGCTGCGCTAGGGAGCTGCCTGCTTTCTCTTGCTCAGGTTTTGGGTTCTTGTGTGTTATCGTTCTGAAGGCAAAGAAATAAAGTTGAGTGGCGTTGCAACCTTCCAGCAAGAGGAGCTGTGTTTTTAGCTAACCTCTTTCTGTGTGTGTATGCCTGGAACCTAACACCACTTAGCCACCAAAATTCATGGTTAGGTTTTTAACCGACTGCAGCACACCGGGTGCAGAGCTCTGCTGGAATCCTGGCCCCCTATGTAGGTGCTGAGCCCTGGAAAATCTGGCCACAAGCCGTTTGCCCAGGGTCTGGGGTTAAAGTCGGGTGCAGGTAGGGACAGCAGAGCTCCTCAGGATGGAACGCCTAGCCTGGGAAACCTGCATTCCCCACTAAAGCAGCGGTGCGCTCCCTTTCTGTTCTGGATTAGCAGCATCCCATACTGCTCTCCCTGCAGTTTCAACCCCCGGGGCCCCTTCCCAAGCTCCACAAGGAGTCTGTCAGATGCAGGAACTGATCCATATTTTTTGAGCCCCAGTCCACTGCCTTACCTGCAAGATGATGAAATCCATCGTTACGCTCCTTCTTTCTGTACCCCATCCATCTATCACTGCTCCTCCCAGTCCTCTTGCCTTACTCCTGTTCTTGGCTTCCACTGTCACAGCAGGACCATGCCATTTCCCTGGCCCCACCTGCCGAGTGCCTCTGTATCCACTGCAGAATCTCTTCGTAAAGCTCACCTCCTTGGGCAATCCCTCCTCCCACTGTCTCCTCCTCATACCCTCCCTCGGCTGAATTGTGCTGGGCCTGGCCTGACTACAGGCATGCCTACCTTAGGGAGATTTGCACCTGCGCGTAGCTTGCTCTGGCTGGTTCCTGGTGTAAGTCCCATGAGCGCAGGCCCTGTTTCACACCACCACCAGGGTATGTCTGTATTCAGGGCGTGCCCCAATAGTACTCATTTCTCAGACATGCCATCGCACATGGGGCCTGGCCATGAAGCACAATGTGAATTGACAGTCCCACACATGTGTCTGATTCCCAGTAATAACCTGTTACCTAGAACCCTGCAGGGTTGACCTGGGGAAGGCATGTTCCCTTTTGTTCCAGGGGTTCCGTGCCCTGGCCTTGTGATTTCCTTCCCATGCACACCAGGCAGATGCTAGTGGGAGGAGGAGTCTCCTGGTGGAGGAGTGGTTGCGTGGGCCTGGGTTGGCCTCAGCTGGCTTGTGTTGTATCCCTTCCTTTGCTCCCAGTTCGGTTTGCCTGATGGCAGCCCTGAGGGCTATAAAAGGTTAATTGTGCAAAGTGCTTGAGCAGGTTTTGATTAAATGTTTATTTGTTAGACTCTGAACAGAAACCATATTTGATTACCCACGGGGCTGGCGCTTCTGTGTGTTTTGTTCCCTGAATAATGGGGGTGGTGGGGGGGGGAATAATCTGCGCTTGCTGATGATCTTAATGCTGAGCAGGGCTGGCTGGCATAAATGCTGTCCAGGCTTGCTCTTCTCTGGAGCGTGTGGGTGGCTATCAGCTAGATAAGAGCAGGAGTCATCTTGCTGGGAATATTCCCTCATAGCACCAGAGGGATTGGCTGAAAGTGGTTCCCATCATATACAGGGTTTAGAGTTTGGTTCAATGGCTCTCAGCACCCCCACTATACACATTGGTCCAGCGCCCCTGCATAGCACAGCATACCCCAGTACCCCACCGACAGTACCCAGCATTGCTACAACAGCAACACACGTGCTCAAGAGCCGTGTCATTCAGAGGAGCACCAGTGGAAGGTGCCTTGGCCCTCAGCACTTTGTTCTCATGTCTCATGCACTCTCCCGGGGGGGCAGCTCTCTGTGCTCAGCACCCTCTGCCGGGCAGGCAGCTCTTTCAGTGGCGCACATGCACTGTCAGGAGATAATTGCTAATGAACAGCAAATTGAGACAAACCAAGGGATGCAGGAAGAACTCCCTCAGTTCCTAGGAATCGTATGGAATAAGCTGCCAGGTAAATGCATTAGGCCCAAATAATATAAATGAGTTTGATGGACAGCTGGGCATGTTTACGAAGTGGAGGGAACTGAAAGACACAGGAAGAAATCAACGGGGGCGGGGCTAAGATGCACTTAAAAGGGACAAGTCTCCATGCCCTCATGCCTTCTGTTTCCTTTCACTTTAATTTATGCAGAAGGCCTTGACAGTCAGAAAGAAGTCTCTAAAAATAATGTGTGTGTGTGTGTGTTTTTTAAAATAGCATTTAGTCTTAATTAGATGCTTCCATTTTTCAGCTGGGTGAGTTCTTCAAAGCAAATTCAGGTTTTGTGTCCTATTTATACGGTAAGAGCAGACTTTTTGTATTGGTCACGATAAATACTGGTTAAGGAATATGCAGAAGAGCTTTCTTCTCACCATTACCAACAGGCATGAGAGTGGTTAGAGGCGGGCCTCTTAGCTTCTTGTCCTCCACCCACCATCCTGTCAGGCACAGAACCCACCATTGATGATGGATGCATTTGTGACCTTCAAGCATGGTTTCTGCAACTCATTGTGTGGAGGAATGGAGCTGCACTCCTTTGCACAAAATGCAGCTGCATCATCTCTTCTCTGCATTGGTTCTCCACTGAGTACATTGGCCAGCGAAGTGCCTCTGTCCTGATAGTCAAAAGCCTCCCTGCCAGATTGCCTCTCCTGCCATTGCTGTGACCTGTTATGACAACGACATTCGACTGGAGCAATGAAACTGTTGGCCTGTCATGGATGGGTCCTGAATGCACGTGGCAGAATGTTTACAGGAACCGGGCCTAGGCCATGGGACTCGCCAATACCTCAGTAGTACACTTCCTTTTGAAAAGACTCCCGTTCCCTCAGCAAACTTCTGTGAAACCGCAGACGCGCTGGGTAGGATTTGGAATAATCTCTGCATTTGTGTTTGCACTATATTCTCCCTCACTCCAATTCCATGCATACACACACGCACAGACACTCCCTCTCTCCCCCCCTCTCGCGTGCACTGCAAACCCTCGGGTTACAACAGGCTGGCAGCCCAGATGTCTCTGCTATGGCCAACATATGCTGTAAATTTTTTTTTGTTATATATGCAGTACATACAATACACCCCTCCAGCGTGATTGCTAAGCGGAGTCCAATTAAAAAGTTTCATTTCCTTATGTTGAGTGGTGGAATTTCAGACATCTTGCCTGTCTAGGGTAAATTGCAATGCTACACAGAGCAGGCGCCTGCTCTCGCTACCTCTGCAAACCCAACCAAGCCCTGGCTGTTTGCTTTCGGCCTGTATTAGCATTTAGATTTCCTTTTGCACATGGCGGGACTCTCTCGCTTCCCCAGACACAAAACCCAGCCACGCAGTTGGCTGGAGGTCGCCTTCGTTCTCCTGCCTGGTGAACAGATCCCTGTGGGGCTTGCTCCTCTTGCAACCCACCCTTCCCTTTGCCTGCATGGCTCTCAGGCCAGTGTAAAGAGAGACTATGTCCCAGAGAAAGATGCACCAGGGGCGAATTCTGCTCCCAGTGTAGTGAATGGCAAAGCCACCATTGACTTCAGTGAGACAGGAGTTGGGCCTAAGAGTCCCTTGGTGTGTGTAACACTTTTCATGGTTACCCCAGGTGTCCAGTGTGAATCACTACCAGCCACTCACAGGAGGAGGGAGCCCTGTTTGTGCCCACCAGTGAAAACTCTCCCCAGCCATCAGCTGCTGGTAACACAGGTGCTGTGCCCTGGGCTCTGTGAGCCACACTCTTTTCTCCTGCAGGCTTGCAATTTACACACCCCACTTTGTTACCCCCGAGTGCCCAGTCCTCGGCCTTCTGGACAGCCCAATGGACACTGATCTTCATGGAAGCAGGGCCCTCGAGTTACTGGTTTCACCTCAGTTCTACATTCTCCTTAGCACAAGGCACTTAACCATTAATAAAACCAAACTGAAGTTTATTTAACAAACCTTGAGTTAAACTTTCAAATAAAAGCAAGTGTAGGGATTTGGGAACAAAAGGTTTCAGGTAAAAGTCAAAAGAACACCATAAAATGCATTCTGTAGCCTGTACTTATTAACAGGTGACTTTCCTGTCTAACAAGGTATTTCTCACCCAGTGGTCAGTCCTTGCAATGCTTGTCCCATCCTGAGAGCTGGGATTCACCTCTCATGAGACACCCCCACTAACCGATTCTCTCCACTTGTGCTATTTCTTCTGCTCTTATACCGTTACAGGCTATTGGCTCTTAGCCCAGGGGGCCCCATCTTCAGAGAACTTTCCTGGGGTTCATTTGTCTTTGTAAATGCTCCAGTCTCCACCTGGTCCAGACAATAAACAAAATGCTGTCTCCATGAACGTACACTGTTCTTAATATTGATTGAGTTAACCCTGAGACCTGCCTTGCCTCAGCTGACAAGTCTCAATTCAACTTTTTTGCCTGGGTATGCGTGGGCATGTCTGTGTCACAGCATGCTGCCCTGGATCCACATCAGAAATCTCCTTGAAGTCCACAGATTTCCAGGTCTGAAGTCAGATGGAGTTGCACTGCTTAGCACCTCTCAGGATTTGGCCCCATGGCTGGAGCTTTGAGGTTGTTTCAAGTGAGGTTACCCAAAATTATTAGGTGCATCTCAGAAGCCTCCTATTTTGTGTTTGATTGTTTCCTGTGAAGGGCAAAAGGGGGACATCTCCTCCCTCCAAGTCTTTGTCCGTTATTTGAGAACCAGACTCAAGCCAAGCATTTCTTAATGGTTCGGAGGTGTTCAGCGACAACGTTATTCCCCACTGTGAGCTTCCAGCAAAGGACTGAAATTGCCAAAAATGCAGTGAGAGCCTGCTCTAAAGGTGCTTCCAGACTGGATTTATTTCTGGACCAGAGCAATTCAAGCTGTCTGAAATCTCATGAGAAAATCTGCTCTTGCCAGATGTCTGGCCTGGCTTTGCAAACTTGGCCGCAATGGAACAATCTGAGGCGCTTTAGAAATGCAACTGCCCATGTTCCATGGCTGCCAGTCATTAGAGCGGGGTGGTATTTTTTGGGTGAAACTTTTGGTGATTTCATGTCAATTTCAGCTAATTGTTTTTGTGGGAAAAAAACTAAAAGAAAAAAAAATCTGAAAAAGTAAATATGTGTTGTTTTGATATTTTTGAAACAAAATGGTTTGATTTTTTGGGTAACAGTGCAATTTCCTGCAGACATTTCCCCTACTGTTTGAACTTTAAAAAGTTTAAAAATGCCTGAAATAGAAACAAAAGTTTCATTCAACATGAAATGGATTTTTTTTAACTTTTCAATTCACCGAAAATTCTGAAAACCCCCCAGCAGTTTTGGGGTTGATCACAATGATTTTTTTTCTATTTTTCAGAACTGCCAGTCATCTGAACAATATATTATTCAGAGAGCACTACAAGGGATGGATCTGAATGAAATCCCCCGGTGCAAACACCCAGCTTTTTGGGGTGCTTGAAGCACAGAGTTGAATTCTGTGGCTTATGCCCATTTCTTCTTGCTGCTGAAGTGATATCAGTGAGACACCCCCTCCCCGCCAAAGGTGCAAAACTCCCCTCACTGCATTTCATTACAAGCCTGCAACTTGCTGCAGGCTCTTTGCTGGGATCCAGGACCATGCTGGGCCATATTGTGAATAAAAGTGTGCCTGCTTTATGGTTCCATGTTGAAAACAGGCTGAAATGTGGCCATTTAATCAGTTTTGACTGGAGTTTGGGGATTCCTGTTGCTATGAAAAGCCCTGTTCTCCAGGCATTAGGGCAGCAGATTTCCAGGACACCTGCATTTGAAGGAATGGACCATGTGGCTCACCTGACTGCAACAGGGCCCTCTGATACTAGAACAGCAAAGACTTTGGTTGTGCTTCCTTAGACTGTAAATTCTTTGGGGCTGGGACAGTCTCTTACTATGTGTTTATACAGCGCTTAGCCCTGATCTCAGATGAAGCCCCTAAGCATTACTGTATTATACATAAAAACAACAAGATGCCCCAACTCTAATCCATCAAGGGTTTATTAACTGTGACTAAGGGGAGAACTAACAGCAAGCCCAGCCACCCATGTGCCCCATTCTGCAAACCTAGGATTTAAACTTCCGTGCAGCTTGGCCTCTGTTTGGTTTGGGTGCGGTGAGTGGCAGCCCAAATGCTGGGGTTTGTGCATCGTTGTCAGGAAGCCACTGGCATAGTGGCAGTCCCTTTGTCCAGCTTTAACAAGGGGAACAAACATGTGCAAAGGGCCCCTCTTCTTCCTCAGAATCTGTTTAATATAGCCTGCTTCACCAACACTAATCTGGGAAATGACGGGGCTGAAGGGACTTGCTGGTATTAAGCAATCTGATCATGGCACATGTGGGGGGAGGTTTGGGAAGAGGGGAGGTGTGTGGTGTTTTGTTCCATTATTTCATTTTCCAGCACTTGCAGTCTGCTTTTTTCTGCTCCTGATTTCTACAGGGGCCTCTACTTGGCTTCCATTTTTGCTGGTGCAATTTTGCATCCACAGTAGACTCACAGGCACAAACAGGAAAGTCACGGGGGGGCTGCACATTGTTCAGCACCTTTGGGGAAAAAGATAAGGCCACTTTCTATTTAGATGGTCAGGTGTGGATTTAGGAGCCAAAATTTAAGGACCCTGCTTGGAAAATGTTGGCCCTACCTGCTTGATTTGTAGGCATGGGTTTCCTGGCTCTTATGGGTTTCAGTTCCAGTCTGATTTCTAGACCACGGAGGTTTGGTGAGGCATCTGTACTTCTGTCTCCTCCTCCAAATTGTAAGGCGATTCTTTCGTTCCACTGCACCCTGACAAGTGGACTTAGCCTCCTGCTGTCAGCATGCTTTAGAATTCATGCCGGCTTCATCTCATGGTAGTTAAGTTCAGGAAGACCATTGTTGTCGATCTCTTTACCATTGGGAAGTTCAAACCCATCCAGCATTAATCAGTTTACTTTAAAGCCTGGAGCTTGGCCTTGGATACATGGTGCTCCCATTGAGGCAGGAAGAATGTTCAGTCCCCATAAAAAAACCCCTCCCCTAATGTAATACCTATCAAGTTTCTAACAAGCCTGATACTTCTGACTTCCAACTGGCATAGTCTGCTTGAGCGGTGAGTGCCGAGTGTTGGGGCAGGAAGGGGAAAGGTGGGATGCTGCATTTCTGCTGAAAACTGACATGATGTGGAGAATTTGTAATGGCACCTTTTGGAGGTCAGAGGCCTGATTCACCGCTAAGTTCCTCCAGTTCTGTGCTGGCGGAGCACTGGGCTAATGCTATGGAGACTCAGGCCCATGGTTCACACAGATGTGATGACAATCACTTGAGCCTGGAACCCCGAGCACCAGAGGGAAGCTTCCTTGCTCTGTTTGCTTCCTAAAAACTGCATTGTGCCAACATTCTGGTGGGCTCAGCCGCTGCCTGATATTCAGCTGGGGATGGGAACATCGGAGCCAGACGCAAGCTAAGTACCGCGAGAGCCGAAGGCAGGGTGAATTTGCTCAACTTTAGTAACTCTCCTCCCATGGCTGTTAGAGTGGAAGCTCTCTCTCTCTCTCATCGTCCGGTTCCATTATGGAGGAAGTGAGTTAACTTTAGTATGGGAGCCTATGAAGGCACTGGCTGACATAATCCGAGTTATCCTACAGATGCTCTGTAGCTCCCTTGCACCTCCAGCTCTTAGTCTCAGCAGCAGCAGCGGGGGATACAGCATGATGGATTGGACACTAGTCTGCTGCCCAGGGCATTTTAATGAGCTCATTTTAGATGTGGCTCCCATGTTTTAATCTCAGTTTGAAGAGGAAGGGCTGTATGTGTACCTTTTGGGGAGGGGTGTGGACTGAAAAGGGAATTGTCATAATGCTGGGTTCAAGCTGTGATGCTAACGAAAGCTCATGCTCAAATAAATTGGTTAGTCTCTAAGGTGCCACAAGTACTCCTTTTCTTTTTGCGAATACAGACTAACACGGCTGTTACTCTGAAATCTGAGGATACAGCCAAGTATCTAGCTCCCTTTTGAAAGCCTCTGTGCTTTCCCTGGTGAAGAAAGAAAGACCGAAAAGAAAGGGGAGCCACCTTTTTATTGCTGCAAACAGGGTGCCGGAGCAGTAGAACCGGAGAAAGTGATGGGCAGTGGTGGCTGTTCGAAGCCTCTGCATCCCTGGCGGTGCAAAAGAGCAAGAGCGTGCCAGGTTCCTCGGAGAGTCACACAGCTGTACTGTCAGGCGGCCTAGGCCCCCAGTGCAGTTTGCTGTTCCCAAACTCTGCCTTGTGAATGTGGAGCCTTTGGAGCCAGCGCCCCCCTTTTGTCTTGCTCTTGGATGTGCACCTCGGTGTCACATTGCATTGCCAGCATTTAAATTGGGCTGGTGCTATATATTTTTTTACAGCTATTTATGCCAGGTGTGCGCTGCAGCATCGGGTGGGGGTGGGGGGGGCTTAATTGCAAGGAGGAAGAAATGTGCTTGGTGGTTTCACATTACAGAGTGGAGTGTAAACCTCAAATAAATCAAATGGAAACAGCTGACAGTGAGCAGAGCCTGGTGTGGGGAGAACGCCAGGCAATTATCCTTTCAAAGCAGTAGGCTGGATCAGCCTGGGGACGGTACCACAAGGCCTGAGCCCCCGTGAGCCGAGGAAAGCCAGCTCCTCTCCCACGCAGGCCTGCGTGGCTCAGGAATGGATAGATCCAGGGCAAGGTTTAAACCTGCTTCTGGATAAACTGCTTCCTAACCCAATTTGGCTGCCCAGTATGAACAGGAACCAGCTGTATTAGAATTCTGTTTAAAAATGTGCTCTCGCTCAGCTAGGGAGTGACCCTAGAAATCCAGTAGTGTCCATCTTGTGTCTCTTGTCTTATACATAGATTGAAAGCTCTTTGGGGCAGCAACCATCTTTTTGTTCTGATTGTACCTAGCACAATGGGGTCCTGGTCCATGACCGAGGCTCCTATGAGCTATTGCAGTACAGATAATAAATAATCTATCTATAATAAATAACACTAGAAAATGGAGACAGGGGATGTAGGAAGGGAAGGAGAGCAGCAGGTGAGGGCGAGGATCCTAGGATAAAAATGACCTGTCCCATCCTCAGCTGCCATCCAAGCTGTGTTAGAATATGCTGCCTCGCTCTCGGGGATCCTGAGACGATGCTCAAGGTAGCGTCCAGGATGGTTCTTGGTTCTTGGTGGACAATTTAGTCTGTGTTTTCAGACTCTTTTCCTGTGTTTGTGAGATGTTTACGATGTGCTCTGATTTGTTTGTTAATGGACATTATTTGCTAAATTAATTTTGGAGAAGGGGAAATAATTCTTGCTCATTGTGAGTCTTTGAAATTTGAATTGCTTGGTTGGTTTGGATTGAACTGAGGTCACATGGTATTGTTTTCTGTTCCCTGATTGGATAAAATGCAATGCTGAGAAACAGGAGTGTCAGTTACTTGAATGTTTCCAGTTCTGCTGGTCATTTACTGTCTGGTTACCAAGTGCTTTGCTGAGGGCAAAATGACACTGGGTTTTCTTGTGAGATTCCTTGCATGTGAACCTTGCTGCATTGTCTGAACCAGGGCTAGAGTATCCTGTGCTTCCCTTGATGACCAAACACCCAGCCCCTAAAAAAACCCTTCTAATCACTGTCCATGTGTCTTCATGGCCACTTGTGTGTATCATTGCCTGGCCTGGGGATTGCTCACCTTCCAGGAAAGCTGCAAGAAAGGAGCAGGACACTAACACATTCATAACAGCTGCACACTTCCTGGCTGCCCACGAGGTGGTCATGCACACCAGAAAGCTGGCTGGGCACTAGGGAGGCAGGAAAGATAATTTCTCTCTCCCCCATAACCTGTGGCCCATTTAGGAACCTGTCGTCCCTGGCAGGAAGAGAGCATGAAGTAAAAGAGGAGCCTTCCCAAGGCGTGAGGGCGAGCGGGCAGCAGAGGTTAGCAGTGGGGAGGGGAATCCTCTAACATTCAGACAAGGTATCCCAATGGCACCAACAATCTCCGCCCATCCCTAGTAGATGCATCCTGGTTTGACGGCCCTTTGCTCCCCAAACATTGACTATGGTAATCCAGTGGGGCAGGAGACCCTGGGCATAGAGGGCGGTGGGTGCCCCCTTGTGTTGCACTGGTGTGTGGGGTTGCACCACAGTCTCCTGCATCGGGTTGTCGAGGAATCACAGGAGGAGATGGTCTGGGCCAGCATGAGTTGCCATATGTGCTCTCGACTTTTAAACCGCCCCCTCCCTTCCACCCAGCCCCAGCCGCTGCTGTCCTTCTGGTTTTCATTATCCCTCCTCCGAGCCGAACATGAACAGCCTAATTTGGAATAACAGCCGAGTGAGTGTGAAGGGGAAAAATCCTGCTCTCTCTCTTTTCCTGAGCTAATCCTCTGACAAATTCTACACAGGCCTTTCTGTAGTCTTGTTCCAGGGCTTCTCCCTCCAACTGAAATGGAAATATTCCCCTATCCTCTCCCTTAAAGGAGAAGCCTCGCTCTATTTACAAAGCCTACCAGGAGGGTTTTTTATGATTTTGTTTTAATGGCCGGCCTTCCGTTGGTATGTAACAGCCGGCTGAATAGCTCCAGGAAACATTGCTGCCCATAAACTCTTTTCATTCAGAGTTTACTGGCTGACATTGTCATGAAACAAACATATTCCTGATGCTTATCAGAGGCCCACATCAAAGCTGCTCAGGTCATAAATCTCTCCGTGACTGTAACATGGAGTCCAAACCAAAGCAGCTTTCTGCGCTAATGGGTGTCCCTTCATAAAAACTGGTGGGGAGGGAGAAATCCCAGAGCCTACTGCATGTGTCTGAGAGATGAACACGTTAGGGGCTGGGGCCAAAGATTTATCCCTGGGAGGATCTGAAGCGGGATGATGTTGAAGAGCTCAATTCTTCTTCTCAGGCTTCAGTAAGTGCACATACCACCAGGGGATTGAAAGGTGGCCCCTGATCATGGGATTTGCAAAAGGCCTGTGAAGTATTTTCTTGGTTTGTTGCAAATTCTCTCTCTGGTTTGCGCAAAGCCGAAAGACATCATTGAAACATGGCAGCAAAAAAATAACTTTTTTTTGCATAAGACAGAAGTGAACATTTATGATTTGTTCTAGGGCAGAACTGTATGATTTCTCTTATCAGCCTAGGAACACAGGAACTGCCAGCCTGGATCAGACTGATCTAGCCTCATCTCCTGTCTCTGGCTGGTACCAGCTGCTGCAGAGGAAGGTGCAAGAACTCCAGAGCTGCAATTCAACAGGTGTCCCAAATCAGCAAGGGTTCATAAATGTTAAGGTCAGGAGGGACCACAGTGATCATCAAGTCTGACTTCCTGCAGAACACGGGCAGAGACTGTGATTCCTGCTTCTAGCCCAGTAACAGAGCTAGCCCGAAAATGGAATTTCCATCACGTAAAAATTTTCAAATCTGAAGAAAAAGAAAAATCACAAATTGGGACCAAAAAAATCAAATATTCCAAATTTCCCTTGGGAAAGAAATTCTGAGAGATTTGGAGAACTAAAATGGAATTTTTCAATTTACTGGCTGCCTGCCTGGCAGGTAGCCCAGGGAGCTGGCCAACTCAGAGGTGGGCCACCTAGAGGGCCAGCCATCCAGCTCCATGCGGAGCCAGGGAGCCAGATGCCTGGGGAGGCATGGAGCTGGGCAACCTGCCTGCCTGTCTGCCAGCTAGGCAGTCCATGAGCCGGGCTTTAGGGGAGTCAGGGATCCTGGGAGCTGGGCAAGCTGGCAGGGAACCAGGCAGGGCCACCTAGCCTGCCCTCCTTCTTCCGTCAAAAGTTTTGACAAAATCAGTTTGTTCCCACGGAATGTTTCAGTTCTGTTGAGTTAGCATTTTCCAACAGAAACCTGCTCTGTCAGGGAATTTTCAACCAGCTCTGCCTAATGACTTCTGGTTGATTCACAGCTCAGTGTTTTGAAAGACATCCAGCCTTTATTTAAATCCATCATGCCCCTAGGTAAGGTGTCCCAATGGTTAATTACCCTCACTGGTGCTTTGACTTCAGTGGGAGTTAAGCATGTTTTGGTGGATCAGGGCCCTAGCATATAGTTACAGAATTGCTCCAACACAAAGTTTCTACCTAACCCTTGTCAGTTACGCCTTGCTTTTGTTTATGCCCCAAAGCAGAAGGGTGTATATCCCTTAGTCATTTTTTTCATTCCCTTTCATTTAAATGTGGACTGTTCTCATTGTCCATAAAAATCATAGAAATGTAGGGCTGGAAGGGCCCTCAAGAGGTCAACTAGTTCATTCCCCCACTAAGCAGGACTGAGGATTAATGTCTAATCTGTTTTTTTTATTCCTACTCTGTTTATTCTTGTTTTACAAGAAAAGGTAAGTAAATTTACTTTCTCTGGCCTGTTTATTATTTTTATACCTCTGTCACGTCCCCTCTCTAAAAGTCCCAACTGTTCACCCTGTCCTATACACAGAAGGACTCTAACTAGCTTGTCAGGCATTGCTGAACCTCGGATATTCTGTCATCTCTCTTTTAGGATAGGGGGACCAGAACTGACCACAGTATTCCAGGCGTGGAGTACCATTGAATTACATAATTCCCTTCTTACCACCTCAATATTATTGTCTCTCCCATTATTTATACATCCTAACATTTTGTTGGGGTATTAATGTCATGGTGGAACCTAAACCCAGCTGAGGTTGCGGCCTCATTGTGCTAAGCTCAGTACAAACATATACTAAGAAATAGTCCCTCCTCCGAAGAGTTTACCCTCTAAATAGACAAGGACAGGCAAAGAGTGGTAGGGGAAACAATGTTACGAGTGGGGAAGTGACTTGCCCAGGGTAACACGATGGGTCAGTGACAGAGGCAAGTCGACACCACAGGTCTGAGTTCTAATCTAGTCCCTTGCTCACTAGATCATGCTGCCTTCCCAAGCACTCTCTGGTGGAAGTGGTGAAATTTGCAAAGGCTCTTATTTGGGGAGGAAGAGAAAAAGAAGGAAAGAGACCCACAGAATAGAAGCGAATCCCTTTGTTCACTGGCCTACCGGCGGATGCTCCAACACCACGCAGTATGGGAGCCGAACAGACATGAACAGAACACCAAACTTTGCAAAGCAGAACACAGAGCGTGCTGCATGCTGAGTGCAGGACCCGGGCAGTTCTCCGAAAAGATGAGGATGTTTTGGGGATGTTTTGACTTAAGAGGTATGTGTGGCCTGTTTTCTTTCTATGAAACACAGCGATGAAGTTGAAATCTCAACGAACAAGGTTTAAAATGCAGAAGCACGCAGTGAGCCAGACACTAATGTGACATCTCTCTCTAACTCTCACCATCCCCTCCCCTCCATGGCTTTGATGTTAACTTCTTACACGCTCTGAGTTGACTGGAGGATTTGATCAGTAAATCATGCATGCTAATGGAGAGAGGCTGTGGAAATGCAAGAAGCTCCTCATTTCCCATGACATATGAAGGGATACAGATATGCCATGTGCCTGGAATCCTGGGCTTAGGGCAAATATTGCTCCGTTTAGGGCTTTTCTCTTGCGGGCTTAAGCACAGTCTGAACTTGGCTGTGGCCAAATGGGGTTCTAGCATGATTTGACTCACCACTGTGGGCGGGTTATTCCTAGCTAAGAGATTACTAGGTAGGAATTGAGGCTAGAGTTTGCTCACACTCTTATTTACTCTTAGCAAATGGTCATGGCTCTGTTCACACCATCCTTCTGTACCAGGTTAGATCCCCATTTGGCTACCAAATGAGTTTCAATGATGTACAGGAAGTTTCAAAACTCTGTCGTTGCACCCACCTAAGACAGGGCCTTAATTATTTATAGCTGCCGTAGCCTTTTTTCTGAAGTCACTTGGGATGAGATGACAGGTGACGACTTTTTGTGGCAGACGGTTACGAGGCAGGTGAAGTGCACGCCGTTCAGAGGAGAAGGAAAGAAAACCCTCTTCAGCAGCAGAAGAGTGACAACAACCAAGGAAATCAAAAATACCGGGTCTCTGGAATAAGAAGACTAGTCCTCCTAAATGGATGGATACTCTGAGGAATAACTGCATTCATTTAGAATTGATTATTTAACATGTTTATTACGGTAGCATGTAGGGGCCAGCCAAGAACAGGGCCTCATTGTACTTTGTAAGAATTAGAGACAGTCCCTGCCCTGAAGCGTTTACAGTCTCAATAATGATTGTTTGCTTTGCTAAAACGGGAACATGTACAATTTAACCTGCACCAGAAGGCACCCTTATTAGACCAACTCCTGTCTTGCAAGAGACAATGTGGGCGAGGTTATATCTTTTATTGGACCAACTTCTGTTGGTGAGAAATACAAGCTTTTGGGGTGCACAGAGCTCATCTTCAGGTCCCTGTGTACTTCAGAAGTGGGTCTCTTTCACCAGCAGAAAGATATTACCTCACCCACCTTGTCTCTCTCCTATCCTGGGACCAAACACAGCTACAACACTGCAAACAAACTCTTATCTTGAGAGACTGCCCCAAGGAATTCTCAGTCCCACTGGGCTTGATCCTGATCTGGGTTACTCCAGTGGTGACTCCACTAAGGTAGTCCAGTTTTATATCAGTGTAAGTGAGACACGGTTCTTTCTCATTCAGTGCAATTCTGCTCCACCTTTATTATCTCCATTAAGCAGTCAAGCTGGGATTTCCAAAGCAGCCTTAAAGGAGTCACACTGAATTGGATTTCGGCACCAAACTCCCTGAGGCTACTTTGAAAACCCCAGCCCCGATCTTTGCCCTTCTTTGAGTGGTCTCTGAAGACAGGCCAGAGCTCAGTATGCCATTTGAATAAGGGCCCCTAAGTGTGGATCCTTCTCCTAAAGCTTTTGGATCCATGCATGTTTCCTTTGATTCCAGTCTGCGTGAGATGTTTTACCACTTGGAGGATAGCTCTGAGGTTCAGATTTGAATGTGCCCCAAAACTCTCAGCAAAAAATCACTTGAAAAGTGATGCGTTTCACCCGGTGTCCCATCAACCCAGTGTGATGATGCATGTTTCACAGAACCATAAATCAACCCCAGGATCATTGGGAATTGGATTCGGGCTCCAGAGCAAATCTCTGCCCAGTCACGGTCTGGGCTTTGAGTTTGTAACAGAACTTCAAACCAGCTGAGTTTCAGGATTCATGGCAAGTATTCACACAGCCCTAATCCAATCCCTTGGGTCTGTCTAGGTTGGAGCTCATGTAAGAATAATTAATTTTCTGGGCCTTCCTGTTCCACCCCATCCAGCATTCCCAGATGCAGGATAAACCTCTGATGCTGCTGATCTATTTTCTTCAATTAAACGCCAGTGATAAGCTGCCTCTTGCTCCATGACTGGGTGTGTTGTTTTCCCAGCTGGCCGGGATGATGTAAGGTCACCTTTGTTGACTCGCTGGAGATGTTTCATTCATTGTACTTTGAGGCTGATTCATGACTGTCTTGAGGCAGGGTGAAATCTGTCCCATAAGATTTCAAAAGCATGGGAATGGGTCATGCTGCACCCAGAGCTTGTGTTCCAGTCTACACAAACGGGGCAAGGTGGCCCGACTGGCAAAGGGCTACTGCTTGCTGTAAAACTTTCCCTCCCTAGAATACAGGACAACTCCCTTGGCTGCTAGGTGCTGCCTAAATTGTTCAGTTTTCTCAAACCCTACATCAGTCGGGGGCAAAGCAGATGGACAAAACTCAGCCCTCAAGTTATGCAGTTGGAACAACAGTTTGATCCCTGCACTTGTTCCCTGGCTTTGTAATATTTGTGGGTGGCTGTAGAATATTCTCTGTTTTAAATAATATGGACCCGAGATCTATGCTGGTTTTCACCAGTGGGGGGTCCAGCTTCCACGATGTATGTTAGTAAGCAAATACTCGGAAAGATTATTTTGGAGTGTTTATTAAAACAAATTAGAGCTTGTCAGGAATTTTTTGACCAAACATTTTCTCTTGGGAATGTAATGATCACTTTTGACTAGACTTTCGTTGGGAAGGTTTCTCAGGTCCAGGGTGGAATTTCTGGTCCAAGCCAGAGCGAGCTGACAGAATGGTCAATAGTTAGGACACCCGCCCAATATCTGGGAGACTCAGGTTTAAGTTGCTACTCTCAGGCAGAGCAGGTGAGTGCTCTAACCTCTGGGCTGGAGAGTCAGTTGCTCTCTGTCTGACTCAGGAATATTTAGTTATTTATCCAAAGTGGAACAGCTCCAGCAGGAGAGATTGACTCAATAGGCAAATTCTGAATCAGACAGAGAATGACTTCATCCTGGATCTTCCATGTTATAGCTATATGCCCTAGCCCCAGACTATATGCTATTCTGGTAATTCATAATCTCTCTCTCTCTCTCTCATTTTTTCATGGAGATTTTCTAAATGTCTTGGTTTAATTCTGCATCAGAATGAAAACAAATGCCAGAACTTTCACATTTTTCATGAAATGGAAATGTTGTTTTCCAGCCAACCCTAAAACAAACTCAAACAATGTAGCAGCTCCATTATCTCGCTGTGTTATCTCTAAGTAATATTCCTTACGTTAGTATTACTAGGTATCTTGTGGTGGACCAAAGGGCCCTGAATGAGAGCAGGGCCCCATTGTGTCAGGTGCGGTACACGCACAGTGACAGACAGTTCCTGACCCAAAGAGCTTAAGTTGACCAGACAGATGAAGGGTGGGAGAAAGGAAGGATTGTTACCTTAATTTCATAGATAGGGAACTGAAGCACAGAGAGATAAAGTGACTTGCCCTAGGTCACATAAGCAGTCTAGGCAGAGCCAGGAAGTAAAATCAGATCTGCTCAGACCTGCTCTAGAGCGTTAGCCATGAGACCACCTTTCTTCTACCAGAAGGGTAGCTGTGTTAGTCTATAAGGTGCCACAGGACTCTTTGCCACCTTTCCTCTGTCACTCCAGCTCCTTCTAGTGTAATCTAGCATGCATTGTATAATATGTTGGCTTAGTGCATGGGACCATGTCTCCTGTTATGGGCTGGCCCCAGCGGCTCTTCCTTTCCCACATCTAAAACAGTTGTTTCTTTCGTTCAAGTGGCAGGAAGCTTGTGTTTTTCATAGAATCATAGAATCACAGAATATCAGGGTGGGAAGGGACCTCAGGAGGTCATCTAGTCTAACCCCCGGCTCAAAGCAGGACCAATCCCCAGATTTTTGGGTGATGAAGGGTTCAATCCCCACTGACAGCCAAGCTGTCCGTATTTACAGGGCCAGGATTTGTTACAACTGCCTTTGCTTGTGCCTGTTGTACTGACGTGAGCCTTAGACACAACACAATGTTGGGATGAAAAGGAAAACTGCATGTTATCAAAGCAGTGGATGCTGCACATCTTCCCAGGGTGGAGCGTTAAACAAGGATATTTGCAACTATTTCATAATTACACAAGTATTAATAACATTTGCAGCCTTGACACTGAGAAGGAAAAGGTGCAGGGGTGGGCATCATCCTCTCACTTTGCAGCATCAGCTAATTATCTGGCAGGGCGGGGAGATCATGACGTCATTCCTCCTCTATGTGCTGTGGTGTGGTATGGTGGGTCAGGTGCGTTATGGGAAGGAGGCCCCTGTTCTTCTGTTAACTCCAGTACGGGAGTAGGGACCCTGGATTGGAACTGTTCTGGCATGACAAGGAGCAGGACACTGGACGAGGTTTACTATTGGTTCAAACTGTTGGGGATGAGGTTACTGCTAGTTGTTTGGTGACTTTACTGGGAGTTACAGAAGCTCAGCTCTCATCTCAGGATTTGGCGCTTGGAGATCCGAAAAGTCTCTCACTGGCCAGCCCAAGATTGTTCCCTACTGTACATTCTCCAGCATTTTAAAGGCCCTGATCACTGGAGAATCCACCATTTCCCTTGGGAGACTCTTCCCTGAATTCCTAGATTTTAAGCGTAGGAGGGACTATGATAGTCATCTAGGCTGACTTGCATAACACAGGGCAAACAATCTCACCCACAGATTCCCAGTAGCTTGTGGCTGAACTAGAGAGAATCTTTTAGGGAGGCTCCTTCCACAGTCTGATGGACCATCTCCACAACAGAAATGCACTCCGGCTGAGTTACTGCTCTGAAGGAGTTTCCTTTGGCTGGCCAGTCATAAGCCAACACCTCACTGCCTATATATGCATACGAGCAATTTCCTGGGATGCTTTGGACGTGCTCATTAGGAGGGGCGTGTTTCAGCAGTGAACTCAATATCTTCTGGATCTGGCTCCTGTCACTTCAAGGTATGACACATACACAAAGGTATCTTTTTATAGGTAGGAAATTATGGGTGCCAGGACTTCAAAGGCTTTTGCAACAAGAGCTTTCCCTTTGATAAATGACAGCATTGGTAATGGTGATTTATTACAGGGGCTATTTCGACAAACAGAAATAACCAGTTTCTTTTCATTTGGCTTCGTGTTTTTTTTGCTCTGGGCTACTCATCCTCACAAGGTGGCTGGTAACAGCTGTTTAACTGCTGGTAAGACACCTCATTTATTAACTTGTCATCATGTGTCATAAAGTTTAGCAAAATGCAAGATGATTGTATATTTAAGCTGGGTAATTACCCTGTTATAAAAACCACCTTATTTATTTATGTATTCTTTGGTGGTTTGCTCTTACCTTAGCTCTACTTACTGACATTCTCTGCTCTGTAATTATCTCCAGGCTAACCTGGCCCCCTTTCCACTCTATGCTCTTAGAGAGACATGAAAGCTGATGTCAGCCAGCTGTCACTGACTGATCCGTCTTGAAGAATCAAACACTTGCACAGTTAGGCAGCTGCCAGGAGATTGGTTTTTGAGGCTCTTGGACTTTCCTTCATAGGCAGGAGCGAGGTGAGGAGATGGGTTTTCCCACTCCCTCCTCGCTTGTGTCTGAGGGATTGGAAAGCTTGGGTGGTCCTGAGCCACAGCGCTCCTACACAGGGAGATCAGTGGCAATCTGGGCTGGAGAAATGGAGAAGAATTATGTGCCTCTGAGCAAACCCAAATTCACAGCCACTGCAGCTCCACCTTGCTTCGTCAGTCTGGCCAAGACTTCAGTCTCCTTTCTATAGTGCTGCCTATGAACCTCACAGCCTGTAATGCACTTATTCTCATAACATGCCTGCGAGGTGGGGGGCGTTATTATAGATGCAGAACTGAGGCACCAACAGACTGAGATCCAGATTTTTCAAAAGTGATTTAGGGACTTAGGAGCTATATTCTCATTTACAGTTGATGGGATTTAGGCTTCGAAGTCCCTAAATTCCCTTTGAAAATGAGATTTCAGCTCTAAATCAGGAGTTGCAATGCTGAGCCTAGCCACTCCTAAGTACTTTAAAAATCTGGGCCTAAATGACTTGCCCAAGGTCACCCAGGGAGTCTGTGTCAGAGAAGGGAATTGAAATCAGGTCTCCCAAGTTCCAGACTAACACTCTAGTCCCTAGGCTATCCTTTGAACTGCTAAAACAATGGGTGAAGCTCTCCAGGAGATGAAAAGGAGGAATGAGCTGCCTGGAGGCTCACAAGTAACAGGAGAGGGGAGTGTTGAGATGAAGGGAAAAGACACACCAAAAAAGGGAATTTTGCAGACTGGGCTGAGGGTTGTGACATGGGAGCCTTCTCCCAGCATCACATAGTCTGAAGTAAACCTCACTGACTGGCTCTTCTTTGTATGGTTGGTTTGGGACCAGGTCAGGTTACCAGGGGGAACATGGGCTGGGAATCAGGCCCTGGTTTATTCTATTCCCTGTTCTGACACTGACTCCCAGGGAAGGCTGGAGCAAGTCACTTCACTCCTCTGTGCCTCAACTTCCCAGTCTGTAGCCTAGGGGTAAAATGAGCACTCTAGGAGTCAAGGGTGGGGAAGTCTCATGTGCTGAGTGTGTCCATTTCCCTGCCAGGGCAGGATCTAGTACCCCAGTAAAGGAGATGTCCAATAACTGGAAGATAGGATTTGCCAGACTGGAACAGATCAATGATCCAACTACTCCAGTGTCCTGTATCCAACTCGGGTCAGTACCAGCTGCTTCAGGAGAAGGTGCCGGAAGCCCTGCAGCCCGCAGCTATGGGATAATCTGTTCCCAGGGAATAGCTTTTCCTAACCACCAATAGCTAAGGGTGTCCTAAAATAGGGTGGTTTATAGCCTTTGCAAAGCACTTGTTTGTTTTATTTTTTCAATATTCACTGTTATAACTCCAGATATTACAGTTGTGTTTTGAATCCTGCTAAGTTCTTGGCTTCAGTTATATCTTGTGGCAATGAGTTCCACCAGCAAATGACTTGATATTACATTCAGTCTTAGCCAGATAGTCAAGGGGTAGCAATATACTGACCCACCTGATCTCAGGCTCAACTAAGTAATGCCTGTAAAGCACTTTGAGATCTTCAGCTGACAGGTGCTAGAGCCTAAGTAGGTATAGCATTAACAGGCCTTCCAAGCCCACTGTGGAGCAGCAAGTAGATGGTCATGTGTTATAACAAACATGCAATGATAAAGATAATTGGAGCTGTTGCCTCTGAGGGTTTGTCTGCGGAGCAGCAGGGAGGGTGTTTCCCAGCACGGTTGGACAGACATGCTCTAGATCTGCTCAGACTACAGAATTAAAATAGCACTGTGGCCATGGTGGCCCAGGTGGCAACTCAGGCTACTTGCCTGAGTACAAACCTGCCCGACCTCCATGGTATGTATTCGGGCAGTGAGCCCAAGATTCAGCCTGTGTTGCTAAGGCCACACTGCTATTGTTAGGTGCTAGCTGGACCAGAGCTAGCCTGTCTATGTGGACTGATGGTGGGAAGCACCCTCTCAGCCACTGTGTAGACATACCCTCAGGCTAGTCCTCTTTGAATGGGAATTAAGCATCCAAATCCTTTAGCTTTGGAAATTTCAGCGTTGACCCCCAATCACCTAGGTGCCTTTGGAAATCTCTCCCTAAATATCTATATTGGAAGTCTTCCATGAAAGCAAATGTTTCCTAAACCCTGAGTCTGCCTCCCTCGTCCCCCTGGCAGATTCCAAGGTCAGTCACGATTACAACGGCAACAAATGATATAACAATCCCACCGTGCCACACATTTCTCACTGGCATTGCCGTGAATGTTGATAAGGGAATTTCTTCCATAAATCCATCTCAGATGCAGCAAGAGGTTTTATTTAATAATTATCGAGCCAGTACTGCACAGTAATTACAGACGAGGTAAAGATTTGATTTATATATCATGCCTACACACTGTAGTTGAGTTGCTTTGTTTTGTTGTTTTGCAAGTACACTAACAACCTAAGTGTGAGTCAGTGATACTTTGGCATAGAATGAGCCCATAAACATAAGTCCTCTCCCCTCTGTCTTGGTTTTGATCCATTCCAAGGTTGAGGCAAGATTTGGACAGTTTGTTCATGGAGAGAACTTCCCAATTCGTTTAGCGCTGGTGTTAGGGGCGTCAGTATACAGGGCCCAACACAAGGTCTATGCCTCACGTTAAGTGCCTGTTTCGAGGGATTAAGTGGCACTCGAGCAATGCATATGCCTTTTCCTGGGTGCGTTCCATCCACTGGTAAGCACTTACTCACATGAGTCGTCCCACTGAAGGCAATTGCATGAGTAAATGCTCACCAACAGGAGTAAGGGCTCCACAGTGTGGCCTGGGGAAATAGAAGTCTAAAGAGTAGAGGGTGCATTTGGCTTATTACAAGAGGTGAGCAAGGGGAAGCGGATAATCTCCAGCCCAGGTTGCAACTGTTCTGCCTCGGGTAGATTGTTTTGCTCTGGGAGCTCAGGGACCAGTAGCTGTGATAAAAAGTGCAGTCCAGCGATGAATCTCACCATTTTCATTTATTAAAATAGCATTTTTATTACAAAGAGATGTTAAAAGTGAAAATAGACAAAATACATTTTACGTCCCCCATCGATTTTTCCAAGATATTTACAACGGCAAAGATATTGATCTTTCCAAAGTGCCGGATATGCTCACTTGATACATACGATGCTGGCAGTTAGAAGGCATTTGTGGCAAATAAAGCAACAAATTTACCATATAAACTGATCTGAAAGGATTGGGAATTTAGTGGCAAAGACATTTCAGATACTTTGTTAGAGCTATTACCATGGTTCTTGACCAGGTTGCTATATTTCCATGTGTCTGTTGTGATGAGCGACACGACAATATGAAGTGGATAATGTGTTAGTGAATAAAGTTTAGAGATGGTCCACAGTCCATGACTAGCTGCCTCTGGGTGCTGCAATATTCATAGTATTTTATTTGAATTACAATAGCACTCAGATGCTCTGACTGAGATTGGGGCCTTATCGGGCATGCACTGTACAAACCCAAACCTACAGAGGGGGTACACCACTTAAGTCCCAACTAGATAAGTTCATGGAGAATAGGTCCATCAATGGCTATTAGCCAGGATGGGCAGGGATGTTGTCCCTAGCCTCTGTTTGCCAGAAACTGGGAATGGGTGACAAGGAATGGATCACTTGATGGTTACCTGCTCTGTTCATTCCCTCTGGGGCACCTGGCACTGGCCACTGTCGGATGACAGGACACTGGGCTAGATGGACCTTGGGTCTGGCGTGGCTGTTCTTATGTTCTTATGTGCTGTTCTTATGTTCTTAAGCTGTTCATCCTGTGCTGAGGGGTTCACACAAGCACTGGGCAGCATCTATTATTATTTAGGGGTTTGAGTCTCGTTTGCCATTCTGGTAGCATAAAAGGACCTTAATGGGATTGTACATGTCAATGAGAATGAGGTCTATCAATATCTATAGGGTGGTAGACCCTAAAGACCAACCAACATGGGCTCCAGTGTGCTAGGTGCCGTACAAACATACTCTAAATAATAGTCCCTTCCCCCAAGGACCTTAACTCTAAAAGACAAGACAATAGCAGGTGGATGAGACGAGCAAGCAGATCAGACATGGGGTAATGAAAATAATTGGACGTGTACAGTTTACCCAGTTAGGAGTTGTAATCACAGCTTGCAGGAATTGCAACCTACATAGCCAGTACTGGGTGGCAGTTAAGTCCCACAGGGCTTCAGTGGGTGTAAGCGATGCAAAGGTCTTCTTCTAAGCTCTTCTGCATAGGGGTGAATTGCTCCCAGGGAGAGAAGGAGGTAACAGGACAGAGTACAATACAATCTGGGACCTGTTTACTGGCTTGTCTTCATTCCAAAGTTAACTCAAGTTTTAGCTCGAGGGTTTCCCCTAATTTGAGTCCTGTCCATACGCAAAAACCCTTGCCTGCCTCAAGTGGGATGGTGCTTTTCACGCGTTGGCTGGTTTGTCAGGGGCTACAACTTGTCAGCTGCTAACACCACCACTCTGTAGGGTGCATGCTGGCAAGTGCCACCTGAGTCCTGCTGCTAGTCCTCCAGGGCTTTCCCACAATTCCCCCCCGTGCCCAGAAAGGATGGAAAAGTTCTCTCACCACTCACTGGGAAAGAATTCATAGCAGGGCTCAACTTGCAGCTGTGCTAAGACCCAGGGGATGCACCCCCAGAAGTCTTAGCACCACACAGGAGTGAGTGCCGTGGCTGTGTGGACACAGCAGCCCTAGGGCTATGGTGCTGTGTACCTGCTCTCCCTCGAGCTAGGCTAACTCGAGAGGAGTGACGGGAGCATAGAAAACTCATGTTAAAGCTGCAGTGAGGACGCGCCCTAAGAATGACCATAGAATCATAGAATATCAGGGTTGGAAGGGACCTCAGGAGGTCATCTAGTCCAATGAATATTCCTGCTCAAAGCAGGACCAATCCCCAAGTTTTGCCCCAGATCCCTAAATGGCCCCCTCAAGGACTGAACTCACAACCCTGGGTTTAGCAGGCCAATGCTCAAACCACTGAGCTATCCCTCCCCCCCAAGACCAGCAGGAGCTTGTTCTCCTTCTTCGTGCTGCCTCTGATACATATTACTGGGGCACTGGAGCGGTTTTTATAGTGGGGTGCCGACGCCTTGTATGTGATGGAAGCTGGCTATTCCATTACTATTATCACTTCCAGCCCAGGGGTGCGCTGCCCCCCCAGCAGCCTAGTTCCAGCACCCTGGCATATTCTGCAGCCCGACTGATTGTTCGCTCACTGCCCACTCTGGCAGCAGAGAACAAGGTGAGCACCGAAAGCTCAGGGTATCACTTAGCCAGACAAGGGGAGGCACCAGGTATGGAAAGGCGTTAGCTTGTCATGAGGCTTTGAGACAGGAAAGATTAGCAGGCATTGTCTCATCTGTCCATAGCCTCCCCAAGCCTCATGCTCTGGGACAGGGTGGAGGTGTGAGAAAGATTCTTTAACTCTCAATCCCACCCAGGGAGGAATGTTGTTAGAGTAACTGAGATGATGTTTTACCTGGGATTTAACACGCTGGGGTTTGTTGTGGCTGGAGGTGAGTGTGGTTGCTTAAATCTGGTTGCAGAGGGAGCTGCTGGGAGATCTCAGAGCTTGTCATGCACCCAGGCTGGTAAATTTTCTGTGTGACAGGAAGCTCCTTTCTCCCTTCCTCCACCCCCAGGTCCATCCCCCCGGGCTGTGTTGGAGTCCAGAGATGCCCTCGGCTGCTCTGAGATTAAGCACCTTGCACTGTTTTCAGCCTCAGACTGGAGCCCGATGGAAAGCCCAAGGGAAGACACACACTGACGTCAGTAGGCATTGGATCAAGCCCTTGGTTCTCAACAGACTCCCATTATCCTGCTCGGTGTTGTGTGAAGATGGAGGAAGTTGAGGTGCCTGCCCCAAGGAACCTGAGGATACTGGCTCAGAGCTTTCTTGACATAGGCTGTCTCTTATGAGCCAGTAGGACCGTTTGTATTAACAACTGGCCAAATCCTGCAGTACTGCCCACACCTTGAATACTGCAAACCAGTCTGATCACCCCATCTCAAAAATATATTTGGAAAATATACAGAAAAGGACAGCAAAAATGATTAGAGGTGTGGACCAGCTTCCGTACGAGGAGAGATAAAAAAGACTGGGATTTTTCAGCTTGGAAAAGAGATGACTGACAGGGAATATGATAGAGGTCTATGAAATCGTAACTGGCGTGGAGACAGTGAATAAGGAAGTCTTATTTACCCCTTCACATAAGACAAGAACTAGGGGTCGCTCAATTAAATTAATAGCAGGAGGTTTAAAAGACACAAAAGGAACAAAACAAACTTCTTCATGCAACGTACAGTCAATCTGGGGGACTTGTTGCCAGGGGATGTTGTGAAGGCCAAAATTATAAATTAAAAAAACACTGGGTAAGTTCCTGGAGGATAGGTCCATTAATGGCTATTAGCCAGGATGGGCAGGGATGGAACCCCATGCTCTGGCTGTCCCTAGCCTCTGACTGCCAGAAGCTGGGCATGGACAATAGGGGATGGATCACTTAACGATCACCTGTTTTGTTCATTCCCTCTGAAGCACCTGGCATTGGCTACTGTTGGATGATAGAATACTGGGCTAGATGGACCATTGGTCTGACCCAGTGTGGCCATTCTCGTGAGGATCTTATTAACTTCTTGTTCTGGGAAACTTCCACTCCAGCTATTTTGCAGTCAGTCAGAGCCTGACATAATGTTACTGTTAGGGTGTGGAAGCTAGTCCATTGCTTGAATATCCTTTCTCTCTTTCTCCCCCCTCCCTCCCCACTCCCATTTTTAACTCTTTCTCAGCTGACTTTCTTCAGGAAAAGTCCATGTCTTCCCTCTATCCAGAATATGCCATGGGCACTGCTCAGAGATCAGCCCGGCCCCACCTATTTAGTCTCTAGGCAGGCTGGCAGGTACACAGTGGGCCAAAAGCAGCTATGACATAGATGGTTTAAGCTGCATATCAGGCTCCACTGAGTCTAAAACAGGTGTGAGCATCAATCTGGTGTGACCCACCCGCACTGGGCAGTTGTGTATTTTCAAAGGGGAATCTGCTATTTACCTGAGGCACCAGAAACAGAGGTTAGTACAAAACAGAAAGAGGGGGATTACAATGCCTCTTGGGCCCTATTCTGGGGTCCTGTCACTCACTGCTCCCCCTGAAGTCAGTGGGAAATTTGCTTGAGCTGAGGCCTGGATCAGAACCTTAGAGTCTGACTGAGGGAATTTACAACTAGCATCCTGCATTTCTAACCAGCATGTTCTGACGGGGCCCTGAATCTAGTTCCCCATGCTGGTGGTGAAATATGCAGTGGCTAAGTCAGTCTTCCATAGCTTCTAAAACAAGATTAGATATGCAAACACTTGACCCCAATTTTACATGTGCAGAGCAGAACTTTCCCTTTAAACTCCAATTCCAGGAAAGAGCTAGAGACAGTGTGGTTTTGGAAACCACATGGTTTAAAGTTTCTGGAGATCCTTTTTGCTGGCATGTCACCTCTGATTACATCAGTCAAGTCACATTACCCTGCTGATGGGGTCTAATAAGAAGTGGCAGATGTGACTGGGACCGGGCGGGCTGAAAGAAGGATACCGCAGTCTCAGAGGAGTGTGGGGTTTTTGTTTTTTTAAAGCTTTCTTCTGTAGGATGAGTTTTAAAGGTAAAGTGTCAGGCATTGACAGTACATGGACATGAGTACTGCAGTAACTGCAGAGACATGCAAACCACCACCCTTCATATGTTCAGAAGCAACTACGATGGACTTCGCAGTCAGGCTTAGAGTTAGTCAACCTGTGGGAATAACCATGTTTGGCTTGTTCTATCCTCTAGCTTCTAGCTGCACCCAAGCACAGCCGGCCATGTGCTGTACTATTTAACAACCCCGTTTCCATGGCTCTGCGTTACGTGGTGTAAAAGTCCATTAACAGAATGAAGAACCAATCAGGGTGTTACCTAGTTAAAAAGATTTTCTTTTCCCCTGAAAGGATAAGGAGTAAGAAAACCAAACTTGCCCTTTTAGGGAAATCCATAGTTAGCAGCTGGTTTGTTGCAAGCCTTGGAGATACAAAACTCAGGTGGTTCTGGTGGGACAGCTCAGTCAAGTGACCTATTTCATATCTCCAATTGAACTGATCTCCTTTGCACTGGTGCATATGGGGAATAATTCCACTGGTGTCAGTGAGAGGAGAATCAGGGCCATTGATGGAAAACTGATCAGAAGAATCCTGAGGTGGGGGCCAAGAATGGAAACGCCCAGTTAGCGGAGTGAGCTTCAGGCAAAGCAGGCAAGATCGTCAGCTGGTGGGATTCATCGCAGCTCCCTTGAATCCAATGAAGCTACATCAGTTTGCAGTGGCTAAGCTCCACAAGAGATCTGGCCCCAATGGCCCCCAGAGCTGAAGAAGTAAGGACCTAACTCTGCTGGGCGGACTGTGGTTGTGTGTGTGTGTGTGTGTGGGAGGGAGGGGGGGTTGGTGTTTCAGTCACAGCTGCCTGATGGAAATGGACCGGCTCCTGTGATTTACTGTGAACATTGCAGCGGGGAGGGGAATGCACATGTTCATATTAATAATCATCCTTTAATTCTCATACAGCACTTTTCAACTTCAGAATGCTCCCAGCCCCTGCAACCCCACCTGTCTGGTACAGTAGGTACATGGTTTCCCAAATAATAATAACAAAGGCCCCGTGCTACAGATGTTGTCAATGTCAGAGCAGGGTTTAGAACCTAAGCAGAGTTCCTGGGTCTCAAACCTGTGTGCAGACTCCTGAGATTGTCATCGGCTCCATCACGTATTCTGTTTGAAATGGAGGAACATGGGGATTGCCAGGCTGTCTAGTATTCTGGCTCCATCAGTGACCAGTACCAGCTGTTTCAGAGGAAGGTGCAGGGAACCCTGAAGTAGCAGCCATGGGATAACTCACCCCTTGGGGAAATTTCTGCCTCAATCCCATTAGTTAGAGGTGGGTGTGTGCCCTGCAGCAGGGGGAGGAGTTTATAGCCCTTCTAAAACATTTAGAGTTAATAAAGTAAGCCCCCAAAAATCCTGGATACCCCTGGATAAACGTCTGGTCCTTTGGCGAATCCTGCTGAGCTCTTGGACGCAGTGATACCTCGTGGTCTGTTGTGTAAAAAAGTATTTCCTTTCATTAGATTTAAATTTTACAGGCCTGACTTTAAACTCTTTCCATTGTAGTGAAACAGCTACGAGAGCCACTTATGGAATAACAGGAAGCACTCTTTCCATGTTACAAAATGAACTGCACTCCGATAAATAATGCTCAGAATCTAAGCAGATGCAGAACAAACTCCATGCAAGAGCAGACGCAATGATGGGTGAGCCTCAACAAAATGTTGAGGCTCATTTTGGAAAAGTACCCACATTCTCATCCAAACGAATCTAAGTTTTCTCTGGGTTGGAAGCACAACCTGGTGATCTCTTGCAAATGTGCTTTTCAGTACCACCTGCCTTTCTTGCCACAATCTGGGACTTAGGTTCAAATTCAAATTCAGGAAACGCAGAGACAATCGGGCCACGGTTTTCCAAAGCGACTAATGATTTTGGCCCCCAGCTTGAGACTCCTTAAAGGGACCGGAATTGTAAGAAGTGCTGAGCGCCTGCCCTCTGAGAATCAGGCCTCTCTACAACGTCTAAAATCGGCCCCCAAAATCACTGGTCACTTGTGGAAATCTTGGCCTTGGGAATTCAAATAAAGAAACAGCAGCAATCAATCAATCAGTCAATCAAATAGCTGGCTGAAGTTGTTTTCGAGGCATAAAAGGTTCAGTGTATGGGCTGATCAGTTGGTTAGCTGTGCCCCAAAACTGTCACAGGGAGGCTTCCTAAGGGTGTTTTTAATTCATTTCCCTCCCCCCCCTCCCCCCCGTCGTAAGTGACCTTGCCTGACTCTCCTGAAGAAAGAACCCACTCAACAAAGCCTTCAAAGGGGAGCAGTATTTAGAAAGGGAAGCAACTGGTTCAGGGAGGAAAGTAACATCTCCAAGTGACGCCCCCCTCTCTCCCGGGCTCCTGACAAGAGTGTGATTAGGAACTCGCAGGCGAGTTGGGGAGCCCCTCCCCACTGCTCTTCACACATGTCTAGAAAGCAGAGGAGGCAGGGGAAGGGGAGAGGACGGTGCACATGACAGCCGAAGAAAGGGGGTGCGACGGCAAACACTGTGATCACTCACCAGAGCGGCCTGTCAGCTTCTCTTATTGAGTTGTACTTGAAGGGCTGAATAGGAAACAGACTGGGATGCTTTTGAAGTGGTGTTTCTTTGTTGTGATTCCGTTGCTGCGAAAGCCGACGGAAATCTGGCAGGGTAATAATTGCTGCGGGTGCTGTGTTTTTTACACACACACAAAAGGGGCACTGGCGGGGGCAGGTTAGAAACAGGGGCAGGCCAAAGTGGTTTAGAAAAGAATCAGAATCAGTGTAAAGTTTTCATCCTGAATTTCAACTAGCTGAAGTTTGGGAACATTCCATTAATTGTCCCTAACGTGATGTGTCCTTTTCATCGGTTTGTCATTGCATTTACGCCTCTCTCGCTCCCTCTATCTGTCTGCCTGATGATTGCATACAGTGTTCTGTTCTGGTTCTTCTATTGCACCCACCACTGTGGTACCTGAGCACTTATCCGGATTGGAAGTGGCACGGCCTGTTTCCAAGAGAAAGGTTGCTTTGGCAGGATTGCCCACGCAAGCTGGCATACCCAAGCTGTTGTGTTGGTCAATAAAAGCTTCCCAACAAGCCTTTTATTTTCTGGGTGCTTATGCAGGGTATCCTTTCTGGGGCTCAGAAGTTATCCAGGGAAGAGGGAAAGGGGTGGAAACCGAAATGGCTAGACCTGTCTGAACATGAGGAAAGCCTAGTTCTCATTTCACACATGACAACATAGCTCAGTCCTGGCTATCTGGCAGAAGGTTCCTTATATTAGCTCGCAGGCATGTAGGAAGAAATTAGGGCCCCATCTACATTAGGGAACTGGCCAGTCACTGACAATAGTTTTCAGCAAAAGCCTCCCCTCAACGGTTCTGAAAACGTTTTTTCTGTTACTGTAGATGGAACCAAATCATTTGCATTGCTGTGGAGCCCCGGGCCAATTCCATTCTCTGCAGTGGCCTTGAAATTGCTTTGACCCATATACTCTAGCATCTAAACCAGCTTCATCACCAGTCAAAGGGGCCCCCAGAGGGGACCTGTTTCTTACAGCCATTGTTGGCAACAAGTCATTTGTCTTAGTGTCTGAGGCCTGTGAGGGGCATGCTACAGGGACACTGAAGTCCCCTTCCTTCTGCCTCAGTACAAAATCCAAGACCAGGAGTTGGTGAGAAATTAGTTTGTTCACCCTAGAGTATATGAAAACCTGCCAGCTGCTTTGCAGGTCCATCTTAAGGCCAATGAGACCATAACCCCTTACAGACCCAGTCAGGAGGTCCAGGGCTTGGTGCCCCAAGAACATTCCCTCTTTCCAGCTCAAGGGCTTTTGAGGCCTTCCACAGACATCAGAAATGGGTAAGGAGCAGTGGTTTTGTGAGGCTGCGCCTTTGAACTGTCAGTGAGCAATGACCTGGTCTCTTGCATCTTGTGGCATGCCACAGCTCACTCTGGAAACTGGCAGTTATGGTGGTGTCTTCTTCCTGATTCCAAAATTCTTCAAGGCCCACCCCCGCATCTGTTTTCTGAACCACACAATGAGCTGAGTCTTGTGGGTTGCTCACACAGCCAGGGAAGGAAAGGCCGCCCTTCTAGCCTAGAAATTGTACCCAATTAATCCATCCAACAGCAGCCTTTATTTTCAATCAGTATCAAGCTACATGACCTTCAAGGTCTGTGATTATTGACATTTTGTGCCCACTGGGTCAATATGAACTTCTTAGGCCAATGGATAATAAACAGAAAATAATAAGCCATGTACAGTTAATATTGATTTATGATTATTTGGGTCCTTTGCATGACTTTCTCACGCAGGCAGGGATTACACACTTGTTAATGCCAGGAGAAGCAAATAGGGGAGGAAGATTTGTTCCAAGGTTACAAATACCTTGCAAAGAAGGTGGGCAATAAGCCACAGTTCTACCTGCCAGTGGTACATGATGATAACACAGAGTGCTCCAACAGCAACCAATAGGTCTCAAAACATGCTACATATATTAATTAATTAAGCTGCACAACCAGGGTGGCATTTAGAACAGGTAAACAACAATCCCTTTTTTTACAATTTTTTGTTTTGTTTTTCTTATTGACACTTTCAACCAGCTTTATAGCCGATAACCCCGACCCCATCCCCCGCCAAACAGGCCGAAAAAGCGAGTCACACAAGGAAGGAGTCCTGACTCCTTTAACTGCTAAGCGTGGCTATTTGTGGTTTCCCCTTCTTAGGGATTCCATAAACACATCACTGATTAAAATTAGTTTTTAAGAAAGGCACTTGGCCCCTTAAAATAGTCTGATTCAAACCCCGGTGGGGTGACCCATGATTCTGCAGCTAATGGGCACTGGAGCAGCAACTGAGGCCCAAAGAGAAGGAAATCCTGAACTTCACCTGGCTTCACTCACCAGCCTTTAGCCAAGAGGAACTTTCTCTTTCGTGCCTCCATTCTAGTCCGCACACTGCTTGGCACAGGGCGGAGCTTCTGAGCAGCTCCTTGGTAGTGGTTTTTTCCCCCCTTCCTCCAGCCCCAATGTGAGGATGTTTACAAAGCTCTGAATCAATCTGAGGCCCAGGGATTTTCAGTTGGGGAAGCATTGCGCTGATAGGGTCAAAAGGCCTGTTGCCAATATGGATCATAGAATCTGACGTATTAATTCAAGCTGTCAGAACCAATATGTGTAAAAGTGTTCACAGAGGCCCAGGCACTGCTTCTGAAAAAAGGAAGCTAACGTTTCACAGATTGCGGTGGAACAAAACCGAAGAGCGTGCAACTAGCCAGTGCCCTTCCACTTACCTGGCAGAGGAAAAGAGAGATGCACTGTGGTTTCTTTTTCGCTAACGCTAATTTGATGAATGGGATGTAATCACACAGACACACACACACGCATAGATATAAATTCAAGGAAACTTTACATTGCTTTGCAAAAACATGAGCATTCCTTTCCCCTGAGTTCCAGAGCTCCCTTGCTGGCACAGAAGCAGATCTGAGAAGCTGCAGGAAGTACATTTGTTATTGGGAACCCTTTGATATTTAGCATGTGAAATGTCTGCATGCTGGAGAAGTTCTGGCATCTGGCAGGAAATTACCATGAATCCTGTTTCTCTTAACAGTCGCACACACATGCCTTTCTCTCTCTCTCCTCTCCTCTCCTCCCTTCTCCTCATTCTCCCTCTGCCATTCCGCTCTTTCCTCCCCCGCATCCCCTCCTCCCTCACTCAAGGCCTGTTCCAAAGTCATGGGAAAGACTCTCACTGACTTCCATGGGCGCTGAATCAAGCCCCTGGTCAGTAGCAGAAAGCTCCCCTTACTTGGTCTCCCTTTAAATGAATCTTTTCTTTCCTTGTTAAACCCGAGGGGGAATCAAATTCCCAAAACAGGGTGTGAGGGGAATGCACATGCAGCTTCTTCATCTAAGTGTACATCAGCACAGGGATAGGGAAAAGCTGTGTGTGCAAATGGGTCCATGGTTACCTTGATTGCAGGAGCAAACGAATGATTTTGTGGGTGCAAAAAGTGCAGTGGAACGTTGGTCTTGGGTGGGTGACTGGCTTGTGCTCACACCACTAAGCATTGCAAGTGACTAGGACTTGGTTTTCTTCCTTTTCTTTTGCCAATACTTTCAAGCCCCATGGCCCCACTTTGTATAAAGTTCCTAAGAGCGGTCTTTGTCTGCCAGCCTCCTGATTTACTTCTCTGCTTCTCTTTGCCAAACTTCTTGGATCTGATGAAAGCTGAAGATTAATGTACCTGGAGAGCCTTCCTTTTAGCTTTCTGCAGCCAGGTATGGCCTAGCAGGGCTTTGCAGATGTCTGCCATACTGCCTTGCTTATCATTTTACCAATCCCGCCCTGCTGTGCTTTTTAAATTTATTGTTACAGATCCACTTCATCAGCAATGCTTCATAGGACTGACTGTGTTGACAGTTAAAAGGAAAACAGCCGCCAAAAAGAGAGAGAGCCCCATACAAGAAGCTTTCTGTCTGTGAGGCCAGGTTGGGATTTTAATTGGAAAGCATGTTATAGTCTTTAGAATGCAGCAGTCTGGGTTCTGAGGTGAAGAAACTGCTACATGATTCAGTTAGACTTGTATATTTCATATTAACTTGGGGAAAAAAAGAAGCAACAATCCACAGCCCTTAACTCAACAGGAGGAGATGGAAAAAGGAATCAAAGTGTCTAGGAAAACCCAAGCCTTGCTGTGAATTTTTTCCCTTGTAGTGTTGTCAGCAATCCATTCCATGATTGCTGAATCCGGGCCAGAAGTGAATAGACCCCGTGTGGTGACTGCAGAGTTGGCTGGGAAATATTTTTCAGAAAAAAGTTCGTGAAATCTTTTAGAGGTATACAAATCCTTCATTTGTTTGTTTTTTTTAGAATGACCAGACTGTCAGTTGATGTGTGAGTTCACTCACTAACAGATTTCACTATCTGGTCAAGTTCAGCTTTTGTTTTATCTGTCAGTGCTAATGAGATGTTACAGGATGCATGCATTTTTGATGGATCAGTGTGTTGGATCCTTAATGCATCACAGCCTGTGAAACACCTCATCAGATTATTTAAGAATATCTTTTTTGCATCTTTTTCAGTAGACAAGTTACATACCCAGTTGATCAACTGCATTTTCAGATTGCTCTTCAATCCAAATACATGTCAGGCTTCCACCACTTCCACTCTTTCAGTGGTACCCATTCTTACGTGAGGCTTTGCCAGTTGGGCTTATTTTGTGGCCGCTATATGTAGCAAGCACTGATTATTCTTCCTCTGCTTCTGTGACCAGGAGGAGAATAAAATAAAAGAAACTTGCAGCAACAACAACTCACATGCTGCCAGAGCCGGCTCCAAGTTTCCATTATGTTCCAAACATGGAACCCCTGATTTTTGAGTGGCTTCTGACTTTGGTGAAATGAGTTCTCCCCTTTTTGCCTGGGGTGGGTAAAGAAAAGTTAGCATAGACAGGCTGCAAAATAAGGATTTTTCCCAGGAGTTCCAGCTCCACATATGTGAAGGGTCTCAAAGCCAAGACCAGGCCCTGTATAATTTACCTTGGTGCACACATGTAAACTATTAGTTCTTATATATCTGGTGTCGATATATAAATCATACCGGTTCATTTGCACAGTTCCAGCATGCTAGGTCTTGGGGAGACCGTATTTCCCCATTTCACATAAATGCTGGCTGAATGGCAAGTGCAAAAGGAATGCAACAGGCTCCTTATGTTTCACCATGACCCTTTCCCTCTGCTCCTGCACAAAAGTGCTAATATACTAGGGAAGGCGAGTCAGCCAGTTCAGAGATAATGAGAACTACACAGAATATTTATTCACACTGGGGTGGGTTGAAATATTTTTTGGTTTAATTTTTCTTTTTTAGCATTTTCTTTAAAACAACAGCCATGAAACTAACTATTTGGGGTAGGAAGAAACCTTCCCTGGAGCAGGTTATTCCATCATTGCATTGCAGAATTTCTTGCGCCTTCCTCTGAAGCAACTAGTGTTGGCCACTGTTGAAGGAGATTGGGCTAGATGGACCGCTGGTCTGATCTAGTATAACAATTCCTTTGCCTTTCCTTTATTTCCCAACACTGATTTATTTCAGAACCAATGTGTTCTCACCAATTTAAGCAATATCAAATTAGGACACTTTTATTCTGAAATAAGACCATTCACACACGGACTGGCACAGAAATAACAAGGGGTGGGCCTTTACACTGATGGAGTTATTTCATGGCAAGTCTGTGTGTAGTCCTGTCCTAAGATCTGACTCTGGAGACACTGGAACATCCATTGCCCCATTTTTTTTAATTTAACAAAAAATTGAAGTATTTAAGCATGAAAAACAAGCAAAAGGATCCCTTCCTGCGTAAAAAATCATTGCACTTTCATCCCAAAGGATCCCAAAGATGAATTAGCATTTTATCTAATCTCACTCTGTATTTCTAATGCTCTTAACACTGTAGTATCAAGGTGATTCTTGGCTCTTATTTATACACAGGTCCCTTCACCCTACTGTGGCATTGTAGAGGGGCCTTGAAGTGGGTGTTAATGTATTTATGCCCCTTTATATTACTAGAGCAGTATAAAGGAGCGTTAGCGTAAATGAGAATCAGGTTCAAGGTGCCTAGATTTCAACTTTCTGACTTTCCGGTGAGATAGTGTAAGTCTCATTATTGTACTCAATTTTAAAGATGGGGAACCAGCAGTAGAGAGAGATGAAGTGACTTGCCCAAGGTCAAACAAAGAGTTAGTGGTGGAGTCTAGACCAGAACCCCCAGGAATCCTGATTCCCATTTCCTTGATCTAATCGCTAGATAGCACCACCTCAGGGTGTTCTCACGGTATTTATTACTTGGCCAGAGCCAGTTAGCACTTGAGATTTCAAGAGAGAGCTTGTTTTCTTGAGCTTTTCAAGTCTGGTTTCTAGACAGTAGGCTCAGCATAGCTTGGCTGGAGTTCTGAGGAGAGCCATACCCATCAGCAGACTCTAATGCGACCACACTACAGACACTGAAGCATGAGCTTTAAACTGGATTTTCATGTTGATTCCTGTTAAAAGCAGACTCGCTTTTGATTTTTCAGTTTAATCAGGCTGCTGTCAATCAGCCTCATTCTATGCCGCTTACTGTAAGCATGCGCCTTGCCAAAAAAATTATCACTGTATTAAATGGTTTTATTACAGTAAACTGCAGATTGTACAGTGTAAACACAGGTGTTACAACACAGATCTCTTTTTAACTATGTCCAGACCAGCAGAGACAATACAGAATGCAGGCACTCCGAGCAAGGATGGGAACTGCCTCTTATTTCAATTACTCTATTAAAGGAACATGACCATTAATCCGCACGGGCCACAATGTTGTTTCTCTGGTTACTGGGAACTCCTTAAAGCAATGCAGTGAGATTTGATAGTGAGATGCAGAGCCAGAGGCTTTGTAACACTGCACATGATCCACATAGAATTCACTAACTCTCCAAAGTCCCATCCCAGAGTGCACTGGGTTCAGAATAAAGCCTGGAATAGATTATCTAGTGGGAATCTCTTCTTTGGTTGTTTCAAAGTTCTGATTGGCACATATTTCGATTACAAGCTCTTTGGGGCAGGGGCAGGCTCCCACTTGGGGGCAGACTTTCAAAAGTATTCAGTACCCTCTAGAGCCAGCCAAAAAAAGAAAATTCTGCCCTGTGGAAAATTCTGAGATTTCCAGATTTCTTTTTGTTCCAAACTGGAGTGAAACCAAATAATTTCAAAATTTCCTGTGAAATGAATTTTCAAAAAAAAATTGGGTCAATTTGTTTCATTCCAATCTTGACTTTTTAAAAAAATCAATGTTATAATTTTTAATATAATATACAATGAATTTTGATATGAAAAGTCATTTTGAAATGAAAAATCGAAATGTTTCAGTCGGATAAAGTCCATGCCGTGACTTGACTGAAATTCTCGTTTCAAATGTTTTCAAAATAGAATTTAATCAAAATCAACATGTTCCTGTGGACAGCTTTGATTTCAGTGAAAGGGAAATTTCCACAGAAATTTTTCAGCCAGCTGCAGCAGCGGCTTTAGCGGTGGTCCATGTGCAATTGCACCTACCGAAATCAGGCAGGGATTAACCAATGTGCACTAGATACACTTGCACAGGGCCCCCATCTCAGGTGTGGACCCGCTGGCCCTCTGGTCAACCTGTGCTGGGATCGGGTCTGGCTGGGGTTCTGAGGCACCAGGAAGTGACCTATGGGCCTGGGAGGTTAATGTGGAGTGACCCTTGTATTTCCCAGGGGAGATGCATACGGGACATCCCCCTATTGCGCTTTAGTCCCTTATACGCACAGGGCCTGATCAAACTCAGGCGACATTGCAAAAGCTCAGCAATGGGATATCTCAGAACTGACAAATTGTTTTTGCCCGCTAGGTCCAAAGGACCCTCAAATTGGTTGTGTGTGTGAAATAGTGGGCTTTGGGCATCTCCTGTGGCCTTCATTTCTCTTTCTTTGAGAGCCCCTTAAAACAATGGGTGAAATCCTGGCCCCGCTGAAGTCAATTTAAATTTAGACATAGAGGATTTCTGCCTCACTTGGGATTTTAGGGTAATGATAGAAAGTGCACATGCAAGCAGGGCCAGCAGGATCCGAGCTCTGCAGCATGTTTTATTCAACAGGAGAGTGCGCGGCGAGAGGATTTTTTTCTGAAACACATGATGCGGCGGTTGGGATAGTCCTTTTCCCCTCACGGTCTTGTATCTCGTATGTTGCTTCCCATTCCTTGTGCAGTGTGACAGACCTTTTGGTGTGATACTGGTGTGAGCTGGTGAGCTTGTCTGTAGCAATGCTAGGAAAACAGACACTGCAATGCAGCATTTGGGCTTCTCATAAGCAGAACCTAACTGCAACCTGCACCCTGTGCTGGGGCAGGGAGCTCGCTCACTGCAGCCTTTTGGCTTGAAGCACAAGGTCTTCCTGGAGTCTGAGGTTCAACTCTCAACAATGCTGACACGCTGATGACTCCATCCAAGTTAATGGAGACTCCCACTGGATCAAGCCTTTAGACCTGCATCCCTGATACGTATATTGAGAAATGAGGCTGTTTTGATTGTGTGTGAGACCATAAAAACCTTGCCCCTGCCTGTTCTGCATGGACATTAAGGGTATGTGTACACTGCATGGTAAACCCAGGTCTGTGGGACTGGGGCTTGTGGATTCAATACTTCGAAGTCTGCACTTGGATGTCCACACTGTATTGTGAGCCTGGGCTTACAGTTGCTGGACCTGGGTCTCACAGCCATGCTAACGTGTTCATATTGCCTTGCACAGACCTTCTGACTCAGACCTGCAGCTTGAACTGTGTCCACACTGAAAAATGACAGGGCTCGGACCCGAGTCACAGCAAGACTCAGGCTCCGACTTGCCATCCTAGCAGGGTCCTAGAACCAGGGTTCTGGGAGCTTGCTGACCTGAGTCAGGCTCATTTGTGTGTGGATGGAAGGTAGGGTGACCTGATAGCAAGTGTGAAAAATCAGGACCTAGGTAATAGGCACCTATAAAAGACAAACCCCCAAATATTGGGACTGTCCCTAGAAAATTGGGACATGTGGTCACCCTAATGGAAGGAGGGCTTGGTCTCAAACCCGAGTCAGTGTGTGGACTTGGTGTGCAGTGTAGACAAACCCCAAAGCTCCCACTGGTCTTTTCATAAGAGTCGTTTATCCCAAAGTCCTTGGCCAAATTGTCCTTTCCTCTCACTTGTGTCTGCTAGGTGTGATCTCCCACCCTGCAGGTGGCTGCATTTCAACAGTGCTTTAAAGGTGTAATAGGATGTACAATATTATCTTATTCCATAAGCTTTTAAGCTTGTGAGGGTGTGGGTAAGTTTCAGGTAAAGCAGCATGTAAGAGACAAAAGGAAAGTGCTTTTGCTCCAACACAGAGACTTCAGAGAGGCTGGAAGGAATCTCATCCATCTGCTAGAAATTTGAACAGAAATAGACCCATCTTTCAAAATAAATCTTCACTTCTAACTCTGCAGATAAAAATATCTGTGGGAAGGACAGTCCTTAATCTCTGCCTTCTCCCCAGGTTGACTAAAATGCTTTTGAGTGGAGGCCTCTGTTTTTCTTCCCCTTCCCTTTACTTTTACAGGTTTCATTCTGGCTTTGATTCCAGTGAGTTTACTGACAGATTACTTCATTTTAACTCTATGGCTTTTCTGTCTTGTGGGAGGCATATTTCTAAGTATCATATTTATCAAAAGGGCTGTGCAAAAACAAGGACCAGAATTACTCGTTTGATGGTTTCCCCAATAACTACAAGCACAATAAATATTGTGAGAAAGAAAACTCAACTGGGGACCTTTTATGTTAAAGTTTTGAACTAGGGTTTAGACATTGTCACTCTGAAAGCTCTACCAGTTTGGCTAGTTTTTCTGTCTCCCCCTTCTGTTGCAGAAATAGCACATCTGGTCTCACTTGCAAGTCTGGTCTTCAAGTTCCCAGGGGCAACATATTCTTCTTCCCCCCCCCCCCCCATAACTTTAAATCAGAGAAGCATTTCAATAAATCAGAGTGAACACTTATTTATTGGACATAGTTTTGGGGCTCTTAAAGCACGGAAAATAAATTTAATGGAGCGTTTGGAGCATTTCTCCAGTCTTTTGAGGGATTACTTGGGGAATTTGTCAACGGAGCCAAGCACAGCAGCTTGATCCAGAGAGATGGGAAAGAAATTATGGGCGATACTCTACAAAGGCCCAGGTGTACCCTAAATCACATCGAAAAAGATTAATGTCAAAGGATTGCTTGCCAGCAGACTTGATTGGCAGTGCTGCAGTTTATTTAATAAACCATCATTTTAGCCAGAGGGTGACTTTAATCTGAATTACATTTTCTTGTTTTGTCATACACCATGCCAAGCGATTTATTGAATATTCTAGCATACTTCTTAACCTCAAACACTAAGAGAAAAACGGAAAGTCTTGAGAGCCCCTGAAAAACCTTGAGACAGCAAAACCTGCTTTGTGAACAAAGCAAAGGCTCCATTTCTAAGGCAGAATCCTGTGTTCTCTGGGCTTCCATAGAAGGAGTGGGAGTCACTATTGCATGTAGGTTGCAAAATTCAGATCTGGGTTTTGAATGTCCCAGGGTTCTCGGGCTGTGTGCACTTGGGGGATTAACCTGCTAGGAAAACAGGGTCCTTTTGCAAATTCAGATAAAGATCTGATTTCAAAACATCTCTGGCTCCCAATAGTTAGGGTGAGTGCAAATCTTTGTGTTTGGTTTGGGACACAGGCATGGTATAAATGCACAGACAGACTGAGCGATAGACCGAAAAGCCATCTGCAATGCTAGGGTTCCCTGAACAGAAGGGAAAATGTCTCTGTAGACCACATACATTTGATTTAGCTCTGAGCTGAAGCTTATGATGGAAATGTTGTGTGTCCCTCCCCAGGGGAGGCTGGTGTTCACCAGAGGAAATGGAAACACCTTGTGCCTGTGCCAGAAAGGGGAAGGATATGGGCCAGCTTTTGAGTTGAATAGGGGTCTCTGGGGTCCTGAGCGGCTAGCCATTCACTCTGTCTGTGTGCCATCCCCGATCACCACAAGGGAACAGGGTTTGCTTGAGATCCGTGTGCATCTGGGCAGTAGGAATAGAGAGCCAATGGTGACTTCTCTCAGGCAGGGACCTAACTGTTCTCTCCTGCTGCCAGTTGCTGAGAAGAAACACTCTATTAGATAATCACCCCGACAGGACTGGATTGAGAGTCTTTCTGTGCATAGCTGAGCTTAACCCCTGGGCATGGTATTGCACTGCAATCTTCAGTGTAATGTACACCGAGGGAAGGGTTGCCGCTGGGATCTCCCCATCCTTTAACCATGGGGCCATCGATGACCGGCTCCCCCAGTGCAATGGAGAACCTGTGAAAGGCACAAGCTCCTGCCACCTCTTGCAGGGTGAGACTATAAATACTATTTTATGTCTCCTGTGCCATGGGGCCATCGGATACCTCAGAAAATATAACTGAAATCATAGCAATTAAAAGAAAAATCCTAGGCAGCCTGGCCCAATAAACTCCTACATCAACAAGCTGAAAGAGTGAAAATGGGAACAGGGCTCCCATCACACAGTGAGGTGGAAAAATTTGCAGATGATACAAAACTACTCAAGATAGTTAAGACCCAGGCAGACTGCGAAGAGCTACACAAGGATCTCTCAAAACTGGGTGACTGGGCAACAAAATGGCAGATGAAATTTAATGTTGACAAATGCAAAGTAATGCACATTGGAAAGCACAATCCCAACTATACATATAAAATGATGGAGTCTAAATGAGCAGTTACCACTCAAGAAAGAGATCTTGGAGTCATTGTGGATAGTTCTCCGAAAACATCCACTCAATGTGCAGCGGCCGTCAAAAAAGCAAACAGAATGCTGGGAATCACTAAAAAAGGAATAGATAATAGAACAGAAAATATCAGGTTGCCTCTGTATAAATCCATGGCACGCCCACATCTTGAATACTGGGTGCAGATGTGGTCGCACCATCTCAAAAAAGATATATTGGAATTGGAAAAGGTTCAGAAAAGGGCAACAAAAATGATTAGGGGTATGGAACGGCTTCCGTATGAGGAGAGATTAATAAGATATGATTGAGGTCTATAAAATCATGACTGGTGTAGAGACAGTAGATAAGGAAGTGTTGTTTACTACTTTTCATAACACAAGAACCAGGGGTCACAAAAGGAAATTAATAGGCAACAGGTTTATAACAAACAAATGGAAGTATTTCTTCACACAACGCAGAGTCAACCTGTGGAACTCCTTGCCAGAGGATGTTGTGAAGGCCAAGACCATAACAGGGTTAAAAAAAGAACTAGATAAATTCATGGAGGATAGTTCCATCAATGGCTATTAGCCAGGATGGGCAGGGATGGTGTCCCTAGCCTCTGTTTGCCAGAAGCTGGGAATGGGCGACAGGGAATGGATCACTTGAAGATTCCCTGCTCTGTTCATTCCCTCTGGGGCACCTGGCTCTGGCCACTGTCGGAAGACAGGACACTGGGCTAGATGGACCTTTGGTCTGACCCAGTGGGGCCATTCCTATGTTTTATGTTCTTATACAATGAGCAAAGGAACTCCCCCCAGCCCCCCACAAGCAGGATACATGGGAGGGCTGGTCGGCCAGCCGGGGTACCTATCGGTTTTAACTCTGGTGGAAGCCCATTGATTTCAGTGGAATAAGAGCTGCACTTTCACCAGGGCTAGGGTTGGCTCTGATAATACCGAAAATCCTGTACAAGAATACTCTGTAAACTTATGGGACAAGGGTTGCCAACTCCCCAGGATTGTCTTGGAGTCTCCAGGAATTGAATATTAATCTTTAATTAAAGATTATGTCATGTGATGAAACCTCCAGGAACACATCCAGCCAAAATGGCAGCCCTAGAGTGGGACCAGCACCTTGGTGTGAATCAGTGCAGCTCTACTGACTTCAGTGGAGCGATGCTGATTTATGCTATCTGAGGATCTGGCCGTTGGTGTCTTGTTCTTCAGCTGCCTGGATTTGTCCCCGCACACATCCATATGCACACATTACCATCTCCCCAATACACCCATGGAGCTGCGAACTTGTCAACTCCAAGGTTTTGTCTGTCTGAGCTAGTTAACACCTCATTAAAGGCGAGTGTAGATGCTCCCCAAACCTTTGCCCCAGAGCACCAACATTTGTGCTCTCCCAGAGGGGTAAAGCACAGCTGGGTGGGGAGAGCCCCGAAGTCATGCCGTCACTAGGGAAAAAGGTGGTTTTGCCTCCCGTCTTTCAGAGTAGCAGCCGTGTTAGTCTGTATCTGCAAAAAGAACAGGAGGACTTGTGGCACCTTAGAGACTAACACATTTATTTGAGCATAAGCTTTCGTCTCTAAGGTGCCACAAGTCCTCCTGTTCTTTTTGCATCCCATGTGAGCTCACACGTGGTAATTAATATGTGGAAAAGTCCTCAGGTGGGCGAGGCAGTTGTACTTTTCAGACATGTTGGCAGGGGCAGGTGGACGCTCGGCTCCTCTCCCGTGTTTATTGCGACCTGCTAACAAGTGCAAAATACAAACTGCCTTGTCCACAGGAAGATCGTACTATGTGTGAATAACAATATTTGTACTGCAGTAGCACCTAGGAGCCCTAGTCACAGACCAGGCCCCTGTTGTGCTAGGCACTGTGCAAATCCAGAGCCAAAGGACAGTCTTTGCCCTAAAGAGCTTGCAATCTAAGTGAGCAAATACCTGGTAAAAAACCTCTTTTTCCCCCAGGTCTTTATTAACCCTGTTAACTAACTTGAGTTAATTTACAATCAATTAACTCATGGTTAAAAAAACCCACCTGTCTAGTTTAAACATACCCAAAGAGACACCCACACCAACCACCCCTGTACCATAAGGCTATGCACACCTATCATGCAGCCATACCTACTACAGTCACATAGCAATTACATCCAGCCACACACCTGTGCACCAAAAGATTGTTTCACCATTAGCCAATGGCCTGATGACCCACAGGCCTGTTTTTTACTAACGTGTTTGTGCAAACAGACAAAGAACTCCTGGCTAATAATAATTTCCATTCCAAGATTATGATTGAGTTTTTCCCCTGTTCTTCTTGATATTTCTGCCAAAGCAAGAAAAATCCTCACTGAAGTCTAGCAGGAAATCCAATAAAAATTCTTCAAAAGATGGGCCTGACATTGAAAAATAGCAAAATTATAAAAGTAGGCTCAGAAAAGAAAGGAGAGAGTTATTATATCTGGCACCAAGTAAGGGCCCAAAGCTCCTTCTCCAAATGAGCCATCACAGATTGAAAGTGTTTAGCTTCCCGTTGATTAAATATGGTGAGGGACCTGAGGCTTGCCAAGCCTTGGGGATCGAAAGTTTGTTTTCAGTCAGAATGTGTTTTCAGTCAATGGAAAAAATGGCCGGCCTGTGCCGGGCTATGTAACTGAGAAGCCCCAGGTTTGGAGTGAGTAATGACTGTGATGCAGAAAAGCAGGAGGGTTGTTAATCATTCGACCCCAGCCCCTGTAATTCAACTCAGCAACTCTTACGACTTTGGAAGCTTTTCCCCCTCCCTCCTCAAACCTTTTTCTTCTTCTTCTTTCTTTCTTTTTATTCCCCCCCCAGGGGAAGAAATGCATGGCAGCTTCTGCTCTTCTTCCTATTTTCAAAGGAAATGATAACCTCCCTCAAAAGGGGAAGCAGTGTGACCTAGTAGACAGAGCACTGGATTAGGCATCAGAAGACCTGGGTTCTGCTCCTGGCTCAGCTGGTGGGGACCGTAAGCAAATCACTTCCCCCCCTCCGTGCCTCAGTTTCCCCATATGTAAGATGGAGTTAATGATACCAACCTCCTTTGTAAAGCACTTTGCGCTCTACTGATGAAAAGCAGTATCTAAGAGTTTGGTATTCTTAATGAAATGCAATTAGTCATGATAGCCTTATTATTTGTACTACGGTAATACCTAGAAGTAACAAAGGAGATCAGTGCTTCATTGTGCTAGGACTGTACATAGACATAGTGAGAGACATTCCCTGCCCCAAAAAGCTTACAGTAAAAATAGACAAGGGAGACAAAGGGCGGGAGAAAGGAAGTATCACTTCCCCTTTTTTCCTGGTGGGGAACTGAGGTACAGCGATATAAAGTGACTTGATCAAGGACACCCAGGAAGTCTGTGGCAGAGTCAGGAATTAAACTAACTTTCTTAGACCCAGTCTAGCACCTGAGCCGCAAGGCCATCCTTCCTTTCTTTTATTTACACAGAACTTTTCATCTCAAAGTACTTTACAAACTACATGCATGTACACCGCTGAAATGCAGCCAGTTCTGCAGGGGAGACCATCAACCTGTCTGTGCAATATAGTGGCACAACATGTGTCATCCCCCCCTCAAGTATAAAGGATAGCTGCCAACTACTGCTGCCAGCTAATGGAGTTACCCCTTTCGCTTAAGTAGTAGAGGTTGGTGCTGCAGCCTTGAAGGCCCTGGGGTTTAAACTCCAGACATGTGAATCCGTACTCCTGCTCACCACATGCTCCACTGCACTAGTGTTTGAGGAAGGGGAAACTGAGGCCAAAAGACACTGCGGGCAAACCCCTGCTCCTACAGAAAGTGCGGTGGGAAACAGGCTGTCCACACGATGCATGTAAAAAACAAGACCTTTAAGAATACGCCTGATGCTGGCCTTTTCTTTGGGAGGAGGGCAACAAATTGTTGCTGGGTCATAGGGTAGATTCAGTGCCAAGACTTAATGCTCATTACAACATGTTGCCTCAATATTTTGTGGCCCCATGTTCATGTGGGTGAGAGTTAAGCCATAAGCTTCTGCTGTGGAGTATTCCCCTCCCTGATAAAATATGGGGATATAAAGATTCTGAGCCCCCGTGAGAGCAATGTGGAGCCCCCGTGAGAGCAATGCGGAGCCCCGGGGACCGTAGGTGGGTTCATGGATGGTGCGGTGCATGGAAAAGGGGCGATTTGCCAGTCCCAGTCCTTCCCCAGGTTTCCCATGTAACCAGGCTTGCAAGCAGTAAGGGATCATCAATTCAGCTGGTGACATGGCCTGCGGGGAAAGACAGAAGCTCTTGCACTGAGGTGGGCTCCTGAATGACTGTAGGGCTTGTTAAACAGCCAGTGCCCTCCTTTCCAAGGGGAGAGTCCGAGGGAAGGTCAGAATTCCAAATACAGCTGGTAGGAGCCTCTGGGGGATTTCAGCAAAGACAAGCCGGGAAGGGTCAAAAGGTGACTGGGGAGTCTGGTGGCTGGGGGGAAGAAAGGGGATGAACTGCTCAGGGTGGGCAATGCATTTATAACCTCTTATTATACCTGATAAATGAATTGCACGGTCATACAAAATGGCCTTTTTTACAGGTTCGAGCACAGGATGGGGAGCCCCCCCAAAATGATGAGACTGGCTTAAAAATCATGAGACGTTTAAAAATAATTAATGTTGGAGGCTCTTTTTATTTACACTTTCCATTTTTTGAGCTTTTAAGGTTCATGTTTTCAGGCTCTTCACCACAACCATGAGGGCTAGAAATTTATGAGAGAATCTCAGCCTTTTTAGTAATCACCTGACTCCAGAAGCTGGAGCACCAAATGTCACAAAACTTGTAATAAGATCCCGAGGGCTGGCAACACTGGGAAATCACAGCGCTGTAGGCCCAGGAAGTGTTGGAGTGATTGCAAATATTCTCTCTACTGAACTTTTGGGAGCAAAATTCACCTTTCCTATCACGTGACATAAGCGTCCTGGGTCCATCCTCTTGTCTCCATTATGCAAAGGTGTTTACAGATGTAATAGAACCTTCTAAGATCCCACAGCACATAAACATAGATGTGGGAATGAAAGCAATTTGTCACACATCATCACATCTCTGTTACCCATAGAAAGCCTCCTTAGGGCTGGGCATCACTGAAAGTGTGTGGGTTAAGGATGACTGAGGGATATGTATTGGTGCAGGAGGATTGGTAATGGGATATGAAGTCAACCACTTCTAAGTCACTAGCTTGAATAGTTGGCTATTGGAGGACTCTCCCCATAGCCAGGAACCCAAGTTTGTTGATCATCTTGGCATTGTACGGACATCCACACAGCAGTGACCAAGTTACCATCCCAGCATGCTCATGTAAAACTGGGCTGGGACCTTCTTGGTATGTGCAGGCAGTGGGTTGGGGGCAATTGCTCCAAAGACCTGGTTAGAAACATGCAGATCGTGTCTCCAGTACATTGCAGAAACGAACCCAGGTTGCTGGTCGCAAGCGAAGGCTCTTAGCAGCTGTCAGCTCTTTGGTGTGAATTAAATTAACGGGAGTCAGTCCAGTTCTTAGTGGGCCTGTGTCCTCATCCAGAATCATGATGGTGGCTGGCACGGGCTGGCAGAGTCATCAGAGAGGCTGAGGACTGACTGAGGCATGGAAACGCCTCTCCTGGCTCACCTCTAGGGTGAGTCCCTCTAAGGGGATAGTCAAGACACTGTGGCAGTGGGTGTAGGGAGCTTGCACCACTGCTTCCTGGCTCTGTCTTGCTGAGCTGACTTCAGCCTTCAGCTCTCAGACCAACCCCTTTGATGAGATCTATCACAATCAGTCTGCAGCAAATGAGTATTGCGAACAGTGAGTACCAGGAGCAGGGAACAGAGCTGCTTCTAACACAGCTGCTGCGGTTCAGGGGGAGGCTGGTTGCAGGCTGGGGCCTGAGTCTCTTATGGACATGGAAACAGGTTTGAAAGGAGATGGACTTTGTGAGCTGCTGGCTCCAGTGCAGGGTGCGTGAATGGACAACCAAAGAGAAACCCAGACATCATGCTTCCAGAGAGCATGAGAGACCTCCTAGAAAAACAGCAGGAGGTCCTGTATCAACAAAGATCAGAGATGTACCCAGGAGCTGTCAGGTCACACAGAGTTCATCAGGAGACCTCTGCTGTCTGTCACTTGCTGACTGACCTGGTCAGCCTGTCATGTGCCCTGATCAATTGGATAGAACCTGTTATACTGCCCTTCAGAAAGTTCTTTTGTCTTTTCCTCTCATCTCGCACAGGGCATGTGCTTGCAAAGCTGACAGTGGGGTTAACTGCTGACTAAGCATTGAATAGACAGCAAAGGAGTTAGAGTGGCCTCAGGCTCCTGGGTCCTATTCCTGACTAACACTGATTTGCTGTGTAATCTTGGGCAAGTCACGTCGCCTCTTTGTGCCTCAGCTTATCCCTCTGTGAAACGGAGATATTTTTACTAAGAGTACCAAGAGTTTGGAAGCCTCTTTGAACCATACAGAACTCTTAAATCTTCAGTATTCGGCTGGAAACCTCATGGGAAGAGACTTCTGTCTGTCCATTTGTATAAATCATAAGCAGATCTCCATGAGTTCACCAATCCATGAGTTCACCATCAGCCACCATTGTAGTATCTAGACTCCTCTGATGAGATTTCAGGATCCAAATACAGACTGGAAACAGAAGGAGCAAAGGCAGCACCATAATGAAGACAAAACTCACTAGCACAGTTCAGGATCTTACAAGTGCTGGCTGGTCTGTGTTTGGTCCTTCCTTGGCTTTGGGGATTGGAGGACAGGTTTCTGCCAGGCACAGAGACAAAGATCTGCAGGAAGGGAACACTGCATACATGTTTATCATGGCCTAGCGAGAGGGAAGTGCATCTCTGGCTAGGAAGGGCCCACTGTGTCTCTTGACCCATAAACACTCCTCACATTGAGAATCACCAACTCAGCTGTAACAATCATCAGGGATAAAGAGGGATAAAAATACCATTTCTGGCCTTTCCATTCCTGATGGCTTTTCTGGTTCTGTTAGTTCTTTCCACTACAGTAATCCTGCTCTCGTGTCCAGCTGGAAGTTCCCAATGTTATTATTATTATTTGTATTTAATGGACCAGGTGCTAGGTGCTGTACAAGCACAGAACAAAGAGATAGTTCCTGCCCCAAGAAGCTTACAGATCTAAGATTAAGACAAGCAACAAGAGCTGGCTACAGATAGATGAGTGAGTTCAGCACAATTGGCAGTGAAGTGTTAGAGGGGGTCACCGTGTTAGTCTGGATCTGTAAAAGAGGCAAAGAGTCCTGTGGCACCTTCTAGACTAACAGACGTATTGGAGCATAAGCTTTCGTGGGTGAATATCTACTTCATCAGATGCAATAGGCAGTGGTATCAGTGCACTAGTGGCTTATCCGTTGTCAAGATTTTTGCAGGCCTCCTGGCAGTAGATGATGGTGATCCTGGTTGGAGAGGAGCAGAGATGCGGCCTCAGTCTAGTGGGGCGGGGAGGGATGTGAGTTGGACAAGGAGCAGTGGGGAGGTCATTCACTCAGTTAAAGATGAAGGGATATTTCTCCCTTGTATATCCCAGACAAGGCTAGGTGCCTTGGAACTCACACGATGCTTCAGCTAACTCCTAGCTCATACTTAAAAGTCCCTGGGTCAGACCCTAAACTGGTGTAACCTGGTGTACATTGACTTCAGTGGAGCGATACTAATTGACTCTGGCTAAAAATCTGGATCCCTTGTGGAAATGGGTTGGTCAGTTCCTTCTTTGTGCCAGCATCATGCAGGCAGCCATCCCTATAGATACACAGCTGGTCTCCAAAGCCAAGAGAGGTGGCTCCGCACTGATTCAACCGTTGGGAGGTAGGAGGACACAGAAGCGCATGTAGGAGTGTGTACTTTTGAAGTTCCCTTATCACTGGTTCAGAGTCTCTGCTCCTGCATGTGGCTGGTATGGTTTCAACCTGGGCAGGTGCAGTAAGAGAGCAAGAAAATGTCTAGGGGGTCAGGACTCAGGAAAAGTTTTTAGAATTAGGCGAAAAATATAGGTGAGGAGGGAAAACCTGATAATCTGTCTACTCCTTGCATGGGAATGGGGAGTAGATTTACTAAGGCCCCTTTAAACTTCTTTATACTGCCAGAGTGGTATAAAGTGGGTGTGAATAGAATTGGAGTAGGTGTCGTGCAAAGGAGGATGCACACACATGCTTTAAGCCCCCTTACAGTGCTAAAATGGTGCAAAGGGGTCTTGGTGTCTGTGGGAGTCCAGGCCTTAATCTTTTGTTCTTGTCTCCAGGTTTAAGAGTAAGTTTCTATCGCTGGGTTCCAGGGGGTTGTTTTTGCTTTAGGGCATAGAGAACATTTTACATTTCATTTAGTAGAGAGGTTAACTGTGGTGAAATTCCAATAGAAGTAATTGCATTCTACCTCCCTACGTCCCACCTGCAGTTTCATTTGCATATAGGATTCTTCTTCACTTCCTGTCCTACACTGTTGTGTTGTGTCGCTGTGGACTGCTAAGTAGCTGCCACTTTCCGCCCTGGGTGGGGGGGTGGGGTGGGCGGAAGTGAGAAATGATACATGGACATATTGGACCAGATCCTCAGATAGTGTAAATCAGTGCAGATCTGTTATAGTCCGTGGAGTTTTACTGATTTACACCTGCTGAGGATTTGACTCACAGTTTGTAAAATGACTTAGGATCTTGTGGGATGAGCACTACTGTACACATCCAAAGCATTATTATTAATAATGCACTATTTTATCTGACGCATGTGACTTCTGAGCCATATGGGGAGTTGCATCAAATTTTTGTTTAGAGAAAAATCTGCAAGGTGTGTAATTAAACAGCTGGAGTTAGCAGAATTCATGTGACTCTTGCCACATTTTGAAATGAACAAGATAGGAGTCAGTAAACCAGCAAGTGAATGGCTGCTCGTTACCCAGTAACAAGCAAGGAAGCAGGATAACCATGCGATTACCCTTCACTAGGGAGCAAAAAGGAGACACAAAACAATTTGCTGCTTATAGGATTGCGAAGCTTCTTGGTGTGCTCCTACCATAGTGACTTTAACTAGTGAAGCCTTGAAGCCATTGGTGCCCTCACTTCTGTTCATTTCTTTCTAGCCAGTCTGACCAACCCTCGTCTATACCTTCTGCCTTAGGTTGCATCTCCCTTTGTCTCCACTGTAAAGACAGTACTATGGTCATTGAAACATCATGTCCAATTTCTCCCTTGATTAAACCCATATTTTGCTTGGCTATAAATCAAGTGTAAGAGGACTGCACTCAAATGAACTAATCTCCACTTATTTGCCAGTAGGTAATTTGACAGACAATTTGGCAGGCGTCCATTCTAGAATTAAGCAAACCTGTGCAATAAAGATGTAGAAAAGCAATCCTGAAAAGCCATAATGAGACATCTAATTTCATTCAATAGCAACTTGTTCCATGTTAGTTCTGCCACTCAAGACTGCTGTGTCTGCCAATGGGGTGGCCAGACATCCAGAGAGGGTAATTGAGCCTTTGTTTGCAGCACAGTGGTGGGTGTATTAAAATAATATAGGATAGGCTAGAACGGCATTGGGATTTCAGGCTTCAAACCGCTCCTCCTCTCAAGTGTCTACTTCTTTATGTTTTGCAAACTCATCTCTTGCAATGCCTTAGCACCGCATAATGTTTTGTTTGCTAGCGGGGTGATTAGGTGCAGGCAGAAGCTACACCTAAGAATGATTCTTCGAGAGACACTCAGGTAAAGGGAAAGAGAGAAGAGACTTTATTACCAGTTACTAGAAGTTGAACTTATCAAGAATCGCGTCACAAATGCCAAGTAGCATTTCATTCAAGAGTTCACAGCGCACATGCAACTAACTAGCAGGATCATCTGCAATGGGTGACTCCTAACACCACAGCCCCCAATAAATATAATTCACTGTCTCCTTGAGCTCTAATAAGTACAAAGACTTCTACGTTTAGCCCTGAGAACCTACCCACAAGAAACAACACTATGTGAAGGGCATTGGGATTTGCCACCCATGACAGCTTGAAAGCCAGGAGTACCTAGAAGTGTACTGAGGAGCTACTAACTCTGACCCCACCCCCAAAGTGCCCTCAGTGTGGGACTTTCAGGAGAACTTGAAATGACACTCTCGGCCTACCCTGCTCTATGGCCTCAGTGGACGGCAGTACTGATGAGCTAAAGACCCCTTCTTTCCTCTAGAGCACAGCACTGGCACTGCTCTCCATGCTGCTGACCCACCCACTGCCCAGTTAACCCTTGGTTAAGAAACTCACCTGCAGCAGTTTCATCTTTTCACCACTGCCCAGGAGCTTAGTTCTAACCCTCTCCTAACTGCATGTTGCTACAGCATGGATGACATTACCCAGGGGCAGCAAGCACAATGCATTGCACAGGTCTTTTCCGATTCACCTTCCTTCTGCTGGAGGCCACCTCTCCTTCTCAGACCCTGATTAGAACCCAGTAAACACCAGTACATTGAGTGGGAAGGAGGATGGCCTCTGTATTCTGCCACCTTCCTGGGGCTCTGAGACTACCCCCTCCTCACCTGTTTTCACCATTCTAGGGCTTTCCTCATCACCACTATTACCTACCCTCAAATGCCTCATGTCCCAGCCAGCTGGGGGGAAGCTGGATGAGATGCTGTTTGTTGAGGCTCTATTAATTGATCATAGGTGAATGACGAGAAGCAAGACCACACCCACCTACGGTCCCTGTCTGCATAGCACCATGGGAGCTGACCATGTGGCCTCTGTACCCCAAGAGAAAGACTCTGGGACAGGGAGTTATACCCAAGGCCTCTGCAATCCCCATGCTGAAGAGAGCTACCCACTAGGCCACCAGGCTTTAAGGCATATTTTAGGGCTTGACTACCCATGAAAATAAATCTGGATTCAGGGAGGGTGTGAAATTCAAAGTGGATTAAGATTTTAAAGTGGATTCATAAATTCAGAATAAGACACTCTTATTTCGGAATAAAAGCATCCACTACAGAGTCAATTGGGAATAGTAATCAGAAATAGCTATTCTGGAATAACTCCCCATGTAGGCAAGTTCTTGTTTCTTTGCTCTTTACTCCCTTTCTTCCCCACCAGTAGCAGATTCCAAACTGCATTGTTGCTTTGAGCTGTGAATACTGGACATTTAGCTTGACGTTTACAAACTTGTTGCCAATTCTCATGATTTCATTGAGAGTCTTACAATATTTAATATTTTACTTAAAGCCCCCCATTCATGGAGAAAAGTAATTATGGGAGAATCTCAGGTTTCATTAAAAAAAAGACAGTAGGATTCCAGCCCTGGTGGCTGAAGAGAAATGCCTGAAAATGTGACTGAAGTGCACCCGAAAGTCTCAGAAATTGGAAAGGAAATAAAAAAGACCCCCCAAAATTGTAGGTTGTTTTTTTTTTAAAGCATGATTTTTAAGCCAATCTCTTGACTTTTTTTGGATCCTGACTAATGCCTTCTGAACACTTAGAGTTGCAATTCTGAGAAATTCCCCTTCTCTCTCCTAGTCCTTGCCCTCTGGCTCCTGCCTCGTGGTTTTCACTCCCTATTCTCTGGCTGGATCAGCTGAAGGAAATATATCCCAAGTCTGCAAGTGACTCTGCCAGCACCTCTGCTCATTTCCACAGCTGATTGTGTCCCCCTTCCATAGGGCTCATGAGCAGGGAATTTGATGCCGGTAAAGCCGGTGCTTTGCAGCCCTGGAGAGGCAAGTCCTCTGTTTCTATCCAGAACAGATACTGCATGTGCGTTGTCAAGACACGCTTCGCCTCCTCCCCGCTATGGCTCTGCCAGTGGGCACCAGGCCTCCACAGCGGTGGCGGTGGGGTAGTTCAGTATCCACCGCTCTCTGGGTACGTCCACACCGCGTTTTGGAGACAGTGCTCCCAGGCCAGGTCGGCAGACATGGGCTTGTGGGGCTCACGCCAGCCTCGGGGAGGGAGTGGGCGGCAGAGCCCAAGCTGCAGCCCGAGCAGCCACTTCAAAGTGCTGGCTGCATAGGCATGTTTAGGGCACTAGTGTGAGCCCGGCAAGCCTGAGTCCGTCGACCTGGGCAGGGAGGCTTGTTCCCACTCTGTCCAAAATGCTGTTCAGGCTTCCTATTGAGTCCTTGGCCTCCCAGCCTAGAGGCTGCCAGCTGGACAGATCCCAGGCTGGACTCTGAACCAAAGAAAGGAAGGAAAGGAAATCCCCTGAGCCCTCCTGTCCTCATTCATTGGCTCCCTGTTTGAGGCCGCCCCATAAACCACCTCTTTCCACCTCTGTCAGGCACACGAGTCAGAGCAAGGCATGTGGGCGGCAGGCGCAGGATTATTAGCATTGTATTATGACAGCACCTAGAGGCCCTATTGCACCATTTGCCCTACAGATACGTAGTGAGAAACAGTGTGTCCCCTAAGGCAGTGGTTCTCAACCAGGGGTACGCGTACCTTTTTGGGGTATGCAGAGGTCTTGCAGTGGGTACTCAGCTCATCTAGATCAGTGTTTCTCAACCTGGGGGGTTGAGGAATGGGTTTAGGGGGGTCGCAAGTGCATGGCTGGTGTCAGGGGGTGGGAAGCGGAGCAATTTCCCAGGTCCCCATGAAGTTAAGTTACACACTTCAGCCCTGTGCAGCGGGGCTTGGGATTCTGCTCCACCAACGGGGCTCCAGCCTCAGACAAGGCTCACAAATGAAAAACAGGCTCAAGTATCACACTGAAATGTAAATACAATATTCATATTCCAGTCGATTTATTTTATAATGATATGGTAAAAAGGAGAAAGCAAGTAATTTGTCAGTAGCGGTGCATTGCAACACTTTTGTATTTTTATGTCCGATTTTGTAAGCAAGTAGTTTTTAAGTGAGGTGAACTTTGGGTGCGCAAAACAAATCAGACTCCTGAAAGGGGTACAGTCGTCTGGAAAGGTTGAGAGCCACTGTCCTAAGGAACATACACTCTACATTGGCAAGACACATGGTAGGAGGGGAAGTGACTTGCTAAAGGTCACACAATAAATCAGTGGCAGAGCCAAGAATAAACCTAGGTGTCTTTTTTTCAGAGGCCCATGCCCTACCCACTACACCATCCAGGTTCTTCGCCACGCTGATCTTTTGGCCATGGTCAGAGTGGGATCAGCAGGCTGCAACTCCAGTCCTTATAATGCCATTGTGTATTGCTGGTATTAATCATGCCGTTAGGTAAGCATTATGGCACTTTTATGGCAGCTTTGAAGCTAATCTGTCACTAATGCCTTCTGGATTATCATGATTTCTTACAGTTGTGATTCATTAACTCAGATGCCTAATAGAATTAGTATTAAACATCTTCCATAGATTTCTGCCTCAACATGTTGAGTTTTGAAAGCCTTTTCCATATTTCATGGTGTTGTATAAACAGCACGTCAGGCACATTGTGTGGTCTCCCAGAGAACCCAGTGCAGTATGAATTACAGTGTCAGTGGGAAACAGAGAGAGATGGTCAGGTCTCCTTTGGTGTCTGGAAACACTAGAACTTTGCCATCGAAAAGCGGGGCACCCACCTGAGGCATGGAAGGCACAGCGGGATCGGTGCCAGGCCAAGGGGAGTTTGCAGTGAAGAGCCGGGGGGAGAGTGGCAGTGGGCACATGTGCATGCAGAAGAAAGTGGTGGGGGGGGGAGGTGTCTGTGCAAGACCGGGGCAGAGAGGGGTGTGTGTCAGTGTACAGAAGGCACACAGCGGTATGTGTAAGGACTGAGGTGGATAAGGATTCCAAGAGGGGCACACTTCACCGACATAAACACTCTCACTGAACTCCATTAGCAAGTTACCAAATAACTAAACCAGAGAACTGTACTGAAGCGGGGAATGTGCTTTGACACAAATACTAAATAGAACCATGGTTACTACCTGGCCCTAGCAGAATCTCTTCTCCTTGACCATCAGGATGCTATTCTTATTAGCCTCACCATTATTCTTAATAATCCATATTAATTTTCATTGCATTCTCCATGGTTTACATTTATTTTCTTGTTTAGAATAAGATCCCAATCCTAACAGCTTATTTGTAGCATTACCACCACCATCATCATTACTATTTGTATTACCATGGATTCTTAAATAAAAACATCTTATGTAGATAACCATGTCTCCCTCACTAGCAGCTTGTTTTGCTCACAGACTTTTCTCTGGACTATTTCACCCTCACTTTGTAAGTAACAACGTTTTACAGTTTATGAAGCACTTAGCAACCCCCAACCAAGATCAGGGGCCCATTGGGCTAGAAGCTGGGCATACACAGAATATAATAATTATTCATTTATTTTTTTGCTTGCACATTTTAAAAAAGAGATGGGCTCCAAACAAACACCCTGAATCTAGGTGAAACATGCTTGCAAAGTGTATGTTGAATGTATCCCACTCTATTAACTGGTCCATGTAGAGGATAATAGCCTGCTACTACTGCTAGCTAATGGAGTTACTGCTTTAGCTCAAATGGTACAGCAGCAAAGGGCCTGAGTGACTCCCAGATGGTGGGAGTTTTCACATAAACACCCCTGGCCTTTTGGAAAGTTGTGAACTTTGTGGGTGGGGGCAATTTCTAGTGTTTTCAGAGACACGTGAGAAGATGCTGCACCTCTAGTGAAGGGAACAGACTCTCTTTGTGTGTACTGCGCGGGGGGTTAGGGGGTGAGTCAACAAGAGGCTCACAGGAGCAGAGCTGGTTAAAGCTAAGCCGCTTTGCTCCACAGAGGTTCATGGAATGTTTCCTTCTGACTCCGTGCATCTAGGGCTCCTAGCTGGAGTTCTGCTTTGAGTTTCTGGTTCAACCAACCTTCATGTGTTAAAGCCTTGGTCTTAATCTTCAAGCCCAACAACAGATCAACACCTGGCTACATGATAAGTCACTTCTTGATTTGCAAGGCTTGGGGCCAAAGCTTTATTTCACCATATGTCTAACCCAACCCAAGCGACCATGCACCTGTGCTTTTTGCAAGAGATTCCAGTTTGATTTCCAGACCAGACACAGTGAAGTGCCTGAACTTTTGGGTGCTTGTCTGAAACCGACTTCCAAACCTTTTTGAAGTCCACCCACCCTGACCCCAGAAGCCCCATGAAGAAGCCGAAGCCGTCAGCCAGAAAAACAGAGAGGGACAACTTCAAAGCAGTAATTCAGAGCAGCTGTGTAAATTGACAAATACATGTGAGGAAGCTGGTGAGGGACAGACACGTTTATCTATGGGTTTATCTGTTTAAACCAGTTACAATCAGTCCAGGAGTCTCTCAAAAGCCCCTTGTAATGAAATTGGCACCAGAGCTGGCTTTTCTCCTTGCATGTGGTGGAGGGACTTGAGAGAGCAGTACTGCATCCTGGCCAGTATTAATAAAATTCCTCTTGCGGAAAGAAACACTGTTTTAGAGAGACTCCTGTGGAAAAAAGGTCAGTTTTGGGGCAAGTGTTTGACTGATAGCCTGTGAGTGGGGAAAGGGAGAAAGGTCACTGAGAGGCTGTGAAAGGTGGTTTGTCCTGGTGCCAGAGTCAAAGTGTGGGTGTGATTGAAGCCTACATCTTACCCCTCATTCATTACAATCAATCACACCTTGCACTGACAGTTCAACAATTTGTAACCCCCCTCCCCTTCCCCCATTCAAGTGCTTAACCTGAGCCAGTGCTCCAGGGCTGACCCTGTGTTCTGCATTCACCACTCCCCCAGAAGATGGATGGGCTGTTCTAGCCTTCCAGCCAGTGGGGGGGTTTGAAGTCATCGCAGGTAGAACCACAGTCCAAAAGCAGGGGAGTGGATTCCATGCAGAGCCGAATAGGGAAGAGGGAGTAAACAAGCTGGCTTTCTCCCAGCAGGGACACAGGAGATGTTGTCCAGTGGGGTGAGCTCCTCTCTTTGTGAGAAGTGGGGAACTGAGGCTGTGACCGGTTGGGTTGATCACTTTAGAGTTTTTTCATCTTGCACCCTCGTGTTTCAGGGCTGATTTCCTTTGAAACTCAGCTGGAACTGAGTTGTCCCAGGGCTTAGGTTAGAACTAGGAAAAAACACTGAGCATTGCATGGCTTGGAATGATGCTCATAGATGCTGAATGGGCTCCGCTGCGGGGAGGAAAGGGAGAAAAGCAAAGAGGAGAAGGGGAACCAAACTAGGGCCCATTCTCTTTGTCTCTTACACACACTTGATGAGATTAGACCTTGAAGAACATTTTCCATCAAACTGTTGTTTTTTTCCCAACTGTAAACAGATTCTCAATGAAACAGAAATGTTTGTGAAAATAATTTCCTTTTTCACAGCAAAAAAAGAAAACCTGTTTCTGGTAACTGAACATTTGTATTTTTTAAAATAGTTTTCAGTTGCCAAAAACAGGAGGGGGAAAGCTTGATTTGGTTTCTGAATTTTTGATGAAAATTTTTAAAATGTCAAAGCATTTTTTTGATGGAAATGATTTTTTTTTTCATTTTCCTCAATAGTTTTTACAGAAATTAAAAATAATTCCCTGACCAGCTCTTGGTGAGGTACTAGAGTGATGTACAGCAGTCTGAGAACCAAGGGAGAAAGAGAAAGGAGAAACTTTTGCTTTGGGCTTTAAGATTCTGCAGCCCTCGTCACAGAGAGTGTAATTAGCGGCGTGGAGTGGGTGAACCAGGGATAGCAGAGAGCTGTGTCAGTGGATTTTGACTAGATGGGCAAAATTTTTCATTCAAAATGTTTTTCTGATTGGAAGTGGCCTTTTTCAAAATTAAAAATGTTTATGGCAATTTTTAAAATTTTTTTTCCAGTTTTTCAATTAAGAAAATTTCACTTTCCAATTTTTGGTTTCTCGGTTTTCATTCCCCCCTGCTAAAAAAACAACCCATAAGCAAAAACAAACAAACAAAAAAACCAGAATAACCCCCCCCCACAACAAAAAATTAACATTTTCAGTTTTGGAAAATGAATTTTATTGAGTTTTGAGGGTTTTTTACTGTCAGTCACATGGGAAAATCCTGACTTTTATGTGAAAAACGTTGAGAAAAGGAATATTTTAAAACATTTCCCATGACTCCTATGTCTCATTTACCCACCAGTTCTAATTCAGACTCTGCAGAGCTTTGGGGAAAGAAGCAAGGAGGTGAGGGCTCCAGCATTCATTGCTAGTGGCCCCGTTACGCAGTATAATGTGGTTCATGAGACCTAGCTCTGGTTAGAAATTACCTAAACCACATTGCAAGCTCAGCCTTTTGGACCAGGGACTCTCTTTTAATTACATGCATACACAATGCATAGCACAATGGGATCTCTGTCTGTGAATGGAGCCTTAAGACATCATCAGAATCCAAATAATTATAATAATAATAATGGCCAAAACACAGAGATAATTTGGTTTTCAGGACAGCAATGGAAGCATGGAGGACACATTGGCTCATGTTTACATAGATAATAAACTCTTTGGACCACATTAAAAGAAATATTTAGATGTCTATTGGGAGTTAGAACAATCTTTTTGTTATATATGTGCATAGCACTTGTCACAACAGAGCCCTGATCCAGTGCTTAATTTTTAATGAAAGAGGTGGTGGGGCTCAAGCAACTTTCTTTTTACTTTCACAACTGACACGGCAAGGCCAGAGGTGCTGGGGCTCTGAACTGCCAGGCCCAGAGGTGCCAGGGCTCAGCCCCAGCAAGCCCTGGCACAAATTAAGCACTGCCCTGATCCTCTAAGTGCAACAACAACTCATAAAACAGAAGAACTCTGTTTTCTTCTATCCCTTTTGTTTTGGGATGGTTGTAGTCTTGTTTAATTGCGCCCTGTACCATAGCTCCTGAAACAGGTGGTTGTCAGACAGGTGGTTGTTTCCCCCCTGTGTGTTCATCAGAATTTCTAAATTCAAAATTAATTTCTGAGTAGCTCCATAGCTGACCAGAAAATAGTGGGAAACTTTTTAGCATTGTTTTTTAACCCTTGAGAGCCAGGGTGATTATGGTCAAAATTGCAACTAGAAATTATGCTGAAAAATGGCAATCCAGAAGATTTGGACTAGTTCCATTGTTCATAATGGAAATGCTTAGTGTCCTTTAGCTACAACTGGGCTAACAGAGGAGAGACGAAGTTGCATACACAGAACAGTGTCTGAGTCTCTGGCTTTCGTTCCCAGCCGTTCCACATACTGGCTGTGTGTGATGTTGGGCAAGTCACATCGCTTCCCTGTGTCTTGGTTGCCCCAAACAGTGGGAATAATGATAACACCAGGATATTGATGTCCAGTAAATTAATTGTGCCTTAAGAGACTTTGAGAGCCTTAGGTAGAAGATGGGAGAATTGGTCATAGGGCTGTCATCCCCTATCCTGGCTGTCGTAAGGGCTTGGTACCATGGTATCTGAATGCCTTCCATCTAACAGAGACTGGAATTAGCCAGCGCCCTCGCGGATTTTACAGAGTGTGTGTCTCATCTCTCTTTTCAGGCCTCAGAAAGCTCTGCTTGGGGTAGGGATGCATCAGTCATGTTGTATTTTGTGGCAGTACAAGAAGAAAGGCAAGAACTAGCATCTGTGGGCCCGACCAGCGAGGGTATTAAGGCTGCCCAAAGCTGTTTACAGCAGCCTTTGTTTTAGGGAGCAAAAGAGAGGTAGTCATGGGACAGGAGTCAGCATAAAAACAAGAGACGAAAGGAAACTTTAATTAGGGCAACTTGAAGGCAGACTTTAACCAACAGTCAGCAGGAGACCTGGTTTGATCTCCTTGTGGGTTAGGCTGTTTGATTAATCGCGGTCCTGTTGAGAAGGATGGACACCTGCCTGTCACATGCTTTGATTCCCAAGGAGGGCTTTGATCTCACTTGGCTGTGTGGGAGTGGTATTATAGAAATGTGTGTTCCCAGGTTGCTTTATGCCCGTAGGGGGTCTGTGGAAAAGAGAAGGAGGTGGGGGAAGGCTCCCAGAATCACAGCCAGACCCTCAGATCAGATGTGCCGAGGAGACGCTGGGGCTGATGGGGGTTCATTCAGAGGGGAAAGTTCATTCACAATCTGGGGGATGTGCAGCTGGCAATGAGGGTTTTTTTATTTTTTCCTTGTGAGGAAATAACCAGGAGTGAAATGGAGAAAAACCCTTTGTGCAAACTGGTGTTGTACTGCCTGTACTTAGCTCTCTGGGTAGTGTAACCAAGGACAGGACTATGTGGGGAGGGGAAAGGGAGCTGTGGGGACGGGAGGCCTGCCCTTTCAGGCTGGAATTGTTCCAGCTTTAATTTTTTTAAAGGAAAAGGGAGCAGAGACCCCAGCCCAGTGTGTTGGGAAGGAAAGGGACTTGATATTGTGCCTACAGCAGTTTGGAAAGGTGCATGGAAATCAATCAAAGTTATTTAAAATGCTATTTCCCCTTCCTACCCTGCTCTCTCCTCTGATCCTTTCAGACAGAGCCTTTATCTGCCCTTCATCAACATGCTTTAGCCAGGCTGAGTGCTCCAAGGACCATTTGGAGCCAGGGCTGTGAGGAGAGGCTGAGGAATACAACTGGGGGAGCAGAGAAGGGTTTGTGTCCATGATCCCCCCCGCCCCGCCGGTTCCCCCCTTTCTGACTGGATGCTGTCTATTTGGATTGCGAGCTCTCTGGGGGCAAGGATCTGTCTTTCATGTCTGTAAAGCACAATGCAGAGAGTCCCACTGAACCCCACCCAAGTGGTGCCCCAGGAGGGGAAGAGGTGCATGTTTCCTCTTGCTGCCAACTCAGACTCTGGCCATGAGCAGCTGTTAAGGGCCTATGAGTCCCAGAGAACCAGCACTTCCAGCAAGCAGGCAGTCCCAGGACCCAGAAATGGCTCAGTGAAGCTGCCCAGCCCGGTACTCCGGGAGTGGACTCTGCCATCAGTGAATCGTAACTGAATGAAGACAGAACTTCAGGAGGGGTAGAGGGCCCGGCAGAGGAATGGTTACCACCGAGGTTCCTGTGAGGTAGCACTAGTGTAGAACACCAGCTGGAATTTTAACCACTGTTTCATCCAACTCTGCTCTGAGCAGGTCTAGATGACACTGGTGCCCAGCTGTGGCTGTTGTATGATGAACAGAACTGAAGAAACAGGGCCAGATTTCAGAAGGGACCTAGTTTGGGGTGGCACCAGGGGGTTCATGGATGCAAGCTGGGGCCAGGAGGCTTGCACACGGACTTCAGTGCCCCGGCATGTAACACTGGCCTCTCAGTATGCTTAATGAAGATTTCTTTCCGACAACTCTGCATGCTAGCTGTATCCCATAGTAGTGCTAAACATACGGTGGCCTGGATGTGTAACAATGTCCCACCATCGGGGCACAGAGCACCACACTGAGTGGGTGCGTGTTACATACACCTCTGGCTGGGGAACCGAGATCCTCCCTACTCAAATTCCCTTGTGGGACATGACCAGTTACAGCGTGCCCCTGGGTTGGTGGTCAGCAGGGGGCGTGCACCTGGGACCTCTGGATCTTAAAGCATGAGCCTCTATTGCAGCCTCATTGACCTCTGTCAGTGGCCCAGCTATCAGCAGATGGGGACAGAGTGCT